>NC_141685.1:1047929947-1048367447 GCF_964263255.1 Lissotriton vulgaris
TTCATTACGAAAGTACCATGACTCTGCAGTGCCATTATAACGCATGGCATTACATTTTATATGCTTTTACCACGCATACATTTACAACTAAATTCGTTGTAAATGCATGAATGGTAAAAGCATGTTTTTTTTAATGTTTGGATAAGGTAAGTATGGGTATAGGGGTATATGTTTTGGGGTACTGGGGTATATGTTTTGGGGTGTTTGGGTATTTTAAGGGTTCAGATATAGTTTTGTGTTATGAGGTACAGGGGTAGTTTTAGGGTTTAGGAATAGGTAGGAGTTTTGGGGTACAGGGGTATTTTTAGGGTTCAGGGCTAGGTTTCGGATTTGGGGTCTAGGGGTATTTTTAGGGTTCTGGGGTAGGTTTGGGTTTTGGGGTACAGGGGTATTTTAAGGGTTCAGGGGTAGGTTTCGGTTTTGGGGTACAGGGGTATTTTTAGGGTTCAGGGCTATGTTTGGGTTTTGGGGTACAGGGGTATTTTAGGGTTCAGGGGTAGGTTTGGGTTTTGGGGTACAGGGTTATTTTTAGGGTTCAGGGCTAGGTTTGGGTTTTGGGGTACAGGAGTATTTTTAGGGTTCAGGGGTAGGTTTGGGTTTTGGAGTACAGGGGTATTTTAAGGGTTCGGGCTAGGTTTGGGTTTTGGGGTACAGGGGTTTTTAGGGTTCAGGGGTAGGTTTGGGTTTTGGGGTACAGTGGTATTTTTAGGGTTCAAGGCTAGGTTTGGGGGTACAGGGGTATTTTTAGGGTTCAGGGGTAGGTTTGGGTTTTGAGGTACAGGTTTATTTATAGGGTTCAGGGCTAGGTTTGGAGTACAGGAGTATTTTTAGGGTTCAGGGGTAGGTTTGGGTTTTGAGGTACAGGGGTATTTATAGGGTTCAGGGCTAGGTTTGAGTTCTGGGGTACAGGGGTATTTTTAGGGATAGGTTTGGGTTTTGGGGCATAGGGTATATTTATTGGGTTAATATGGGTTAGTGCTTAAGGGTGTTGGGGTATTTTAAGGAGTAAGGGTGGGTTATGATTATGGGGTGCAGGGGTATTTAAAGGGAGCAGGGTGGGATTAGCACACGATATGAGACATGGCATGAAGGGCGGAACGTACCACACGCCCCCAGCGTTTGTCACGCCCCCAGCACACGCCCACAGCACAACGCAGACACGCCCACAAGGGACTACTTTGCTGGCACGGTTCTTTTACCTATTAAATGTATATGGTGGGCGTCTGCATAGCCTATGTCCTTCTGCCGCAACTGCCCTTTCCAACGCTGTATTGGGTGTTGTGATTGGTGCTGTGGTTCCTGAGATTAACCGCCTCAAAGGTTTGGGCTCTCTCTTTATTATATTAGTATGGATATATATATATATATATATATATATATATATATATATATATATATATACAGAATAAAAGCGCATTGGGGAAAGCGGACCTTGTTTCATGTGCGGCTTAACTGTTGGACCCACCCCTCTGAGCTGGATCTAAGTGCGGCCGTCCTGCCGCAAAGCCTGCACCACCCCGAATGAAGGGGGCCACAGAGCCACAAGGATGAGCAGCTCAATGTGGGGCAAGAGTCGTGGATGAGGACAGTGTGCCTTTCAGGGCTCATGCAGAGCTTTGAAATTCAGACACAATGGGAGAGCGCATTAATCAGCGAACTTCCCTTCCCAGAATGCATCGCACAGTCTAATCGTGAGCATCCAATAAGAGAGTGCGATATTGGCAGAACGAGGGAAGTTAAAGACTGCCATGCGCTGTTGCTGACTGTTGTAAGCCTTTGAAGAAGGGGAGACCCCGAAACGCTTCAGGCTGATGACAGTTCTTGTATTGACTGAAAAGCGCAACTGTCTGTACCGAATAAAAGCACATTGGGGAAAGCGGACCTTGTTTCGTGTGCGGCTTAACTGTTGGACATACCCCTCTGAGCTGAATATATATATATATATATATATATATATGTATAAGCAAATGTCCCAATAGTGAGAGGAGCTCCGTAGCTGGTGCCGGCGGCGAGGTTCAGGACACCCTCGCAGGATACCTCTCAGCAAAATCGTTTCAGTAAAGAAACACGCCGCACACTACTCCATAGGTTAATTTCTTGGGTTTATTTTCTGTAGGATCCCCACCTACGCGTTTCGGACAACAATCTGTCCCTGGTCACGGTACAAACATTAGTCCATCATTACTTTCCACATTTTATACCTGTAGTCACCACTTGGCAATTAAGGTGCATTGTGGGCACAGTAGTTTTATGGATTAGTATAATTCCAAATCATGCAAAGTAAAAGCCGGATCCCAGCATTTTCACGACACAAATAGTGCTCACTTAGTTAAATTAATTGGTGAAAAGCCATGACGCTAAGTAAAGTCCTCGGACTGTTAGTGATGTGGCTAAGTTTGCTCACATCTAAAAGCGCCAATTTCATCTTCATTTTAATTACAGTAGTGGACTGAGTGTCCCTGTTTTATCAATGAGGGCTAAGTGCCTGTGAGTATTCATTGAGTCGATACATGCTGTAGATCAACAGTGATTACGATGCATGAATAATTAAAATCAAAATCATTTCCTGCTTGTCACATACATTGAATTCATGTTACTAGACTTAGTAAGCACAGAAACTTCTTTGTTACTACAATGTGTCATTTTTTCATATCACACGAGAATTATGGACTATAGCAATGGTTAGTCAAAAAGGTTTTGATACAGGTATCAAGCTTATAAATGTACATAAAGTTCCTCATCGGCGTTGAGACCCCAAGGGCTTCTTGTTTTGAATCTAATTATTAATTTTGACTCAAGCCTTCTCAAATTGGTTACTCTGTCACCACCTCTCTCATTATCGCCAACCAACGCTATTCCTGAATATTTCATGTCTTTCCAGGTTCTCCCTCGATGTGAGTTCAGATGTTTCGCTGTTGCGTAGGTCTGGTCATTGTTCTGGATTGCTCTTGTGTGTTCAAGAATTCTCTTCTTTAAAGGGCAAATTGTCGAGCCAATGTACTTTTTGCCACAAAAACATTGAATTAGATATACAACAAATTGTGAGTCGCACGTGATTTTGTTCCGGATATCAAAAGTCCTGCCCCTGGGATCAGTGAGTGATTTCATATTTCGGCCAATCTTGCAAGCTTTGCATGTCATGCATTTGCTGAAACCCAATTGTCTCTTTTCCAACCAGCTTTGAGTTCTTATTTGTTTGAAGTGGCTGTTGACCAGAGTATCACGGATTGATGGAGCTTTGCGATATGTTACAAGTGGATTATCGCCGATTAGGCTGCCTATATCATTATCTTTCTTTAACACATTCCAGTATTTTTGCAGGACTCGCTTGATGTTATAGCTTTCCTTGGAGTATGTTAATACTAATCGCGGTTGATCATTTCCTTCATTACATTCAATTGCACTCTGTTTTGTTATCAGTGTTTCTGCTCTGGTCTTGGCTCTTGCTTTTTGTTCTCCTTTGATTATGTCAGCATGTTTGTATCCACGCTCGGAGAATCGATCTTTTGTCTCTTTAAATTTGTTCTCCATTTCGGTTTCTTCCGAGCAATTCCTTTTCATTCTGATAAATTCCCCATAAGGGATGCTCTTTTTTAGTGAGGTGGGATGGAAGCTGCTTCCATGTAAAACACTATTTGTTGAGGTTGCTTTTCTGAATACAGTTGTTTCCAGTCTATTATTTTTGACATAGACTTTGGTATCAAGAAATTCTATTTCTTCTTTCTGTATATTTGACGTAAACTGTAGTCCAACTTCATTCTCATTGAGGATTGCAATGTATTCCACCAGTTTCTGTTTGGTCCCCTTCCAGAGGAGGAACAGATCGTCTATAAATCTGAGCCATATAACCACGTCCTTGGTATACGGCTCATTTTCTTCTCTCCAAGCTATGTGTTTCTCCCACCATCCCATGGTAAGGTTCGCATAGCTTGGAGAGAAAGAAACACCCATGGCACATCCGCAGGTTTGTCTATATACTTTTTTGTCAAAGGTGAAAACGTTGTTATCTAGGCAGAAGGTCATCATATCAATTACCATGTTGGTATGCCGTAGTTCTGATATTGGTCTCTGACCCAGAAAGTACTTGGTTGCTGTCAGTCCAATGTCCCGCTGAATAGAAGTGTATAGCGAGACAACATCTATTGTTGCTAGCCAGTAATCAGGTTGCCAGTTCACTCCCATAATGATTCTCAGGAAGTCCCCAGTGTCTTTAATGTAGGAGCTTAAAGTTGGAACAAGGGGTGCCAGAAAGTAGTCCACATATGAAGATACATTTTCGCACAATGAGCCACAGCTTGATATTATTGGGCGGGCAGGTGGTTTCACTAAAGTCTTATGTATTTTCGGAAGAAAATATATCGTGGGCATTATTGGATGTATGGTCGTTAAAAACTTTTTTTATTCCATGCTTAGGAGGCCATTTTCTTGCCAGGTTTGTATGCATGAATACAGTTTGTACATCATAGTTGCCGTTGGATTCTCCCGCAAGACTTCATAGTTATTTGCATTGTTTAATTGGCGATGGGCTTCTTCCACGTAGTCTCTTTTGTTCTGTATCACAATATTTCCTCCCTTGTCCGCTGGTTTTATTTCTATCAAGACATTGGACTGGAGATTTTTTATAGCTATACGTTCCTTTTTTGTGACGTTTTTCTTTTTGGTGTTAATAATGTTATTCATAGTTTCTAGTTCAGCCACAACTAGATCGTGAAAGACATCTATGCGATTGCCTGGATGAAGTACAGGACAAAATTTCGATTTTCTCTGCAAAGTAGTTTTAGGACGTATTCCAATTTCATGACCCATTTGGGAGAGTATTTGAGTGTTAGTCAATTCAGTTGGATCCATTTGGTGCGCTAGTTCATAAGCTGTTTGTAAGCTGTTTGCATCCGCTACTACCATTACTTCAGATTCATTATTGTGAGCATGCTCACTAGCTGTAGTTGTAGATTCTGCACGCTTGTTTTTTGAAAAGAATTTTTTAAGTTTCAATTTGCGCACATATTTGTATAGGTCGATCCGGGTTTCAACTTGGTCCTGATGTTTATCTGGACAGAAAGATAGTCCTTTGCTCAATAACGTCTCCTCCGGTTTGGTTAAGGTGTAGTCTGATAAGTTGATTATCAGTTTAGGGTCTGATTTTGATGTTTCCTTTACTTTTTGACTGTCCTGTTTCGGAGAGGATATCTTTGATTTTTTTCCTCTCTGGGTTTTCCTCCTTGGGTGGGGTTTGCCATTCGTCCCCTTCCACCTCCTCTCACTGATATGTTGCCACGTCCCCTTCCCCTTGGCTTTGGGGTTTGTTGGTCTTTGTGGAGCATTTCTAGCTCCTCTCCAAAACTAAGTCTTTTTGGCGGCACTCTATTTTGTTCTCCTTCGCTCACAGTGGTATCATATTGTGTGTTTCCTGATACCGCATTTGGCTGTTTCAATGCGTCGAAGCGTTTTGCAAAAGTAAATATCGTGCCATTAGCGAAGTCAGCCTCATCACGTTTAAATTTCCGCTGTTTACGTTCCTGGATTTCGTTGTCATGCCTATCCAGGTTTTTCTCCATATTTTTACGTAAGTTGTTAACAATTTCCTCATCTTTCCCTGTTGCCTGTATTTGGTCCTCCAACTCTTTTATTTTGATATGTAGGTTGTCAATATCAATTCTGGCATGCTTCAGTATAATTAGGATCACGTGCGACTCACAATTTGTTGTATATCTAATTCAATGTTTTTGTGGCAAAAAGTACATTGGCTCGACAATTTTCCCTTTAAAGAAGAGAATTCTTGAACACACAAGAGCAATCCAGAACACTGACCAGACCTACGCAACAGCGAAACATCTGAACTCACATCCAGGGAGAACCTGGAAAGACATGAAATATTCAGGAATAGCGTTGGTTGGCGATAATGAGAGAGGTGGTGACAGAGTAACCAATTTGAGAAGGCTTGAGTCAAAATTAATAATTAGATTCAAAACAAGAAGCCCTTGGGGTCTCAACGCCGATGAGGAACTTTATGTACATTTATAAGCTTGATACCTGTATCAAAACCTTTTTGACTAACCATTGCTATAGTCCATAATATTCGTGTGATATGAAAAAATGACACATTGTAGTAACAAAGAAGTTTCTGTGCTTACTAAGTCTAGTAACATGAATTCAATGTATGTGACAAGCAGGAAATGATTTTGATTTTAATTATTCATGCATCGTAATCACTGTTGATCTACAGCATGTAGCGACTCAATGAATTACTCACAGGCACTTAGCCCTCATTGATAAAACAGGGACACTCAGTCCGCTACTGTAATTAAAATGAAGATGAAATTGGCGCTTTTAGATGTGAGCAAACTTAGCCACATCACTAACAGTCCGAGGACTTTACTTAGCGTCATGGCTTTTCACCAATTAATTTAACTAAGTGAGCACTATTTGTGTCGTGAAAATGCTGGGATCCGGCTTTTACTTTGCATGATTTGGAATTATACTAATCCATAAAACTACTGTGCCCACAATGCACCTTAATTGCCAAGTGGTGACTACAGGTATAAAATGTGGAAAGTAATGATGGACTAATGTTTGTACCGTGACCAGGGACAGATTGTTGTCCGAAACGCGTAGGTGGGGATCCTACAGAAAATAAACCCAAGAAATTAACCTATGGAGTAGTGTGCGGCGTGTTTCTTTTCTTTACTGAAACGATTTTGCTGAGAGAGATATATATATATATATATATCTCTATCTCTGCCTTAACAGAAATAACAAAAATGTATGTCCAAAATGGCCACTGAATGAGAGCAGACTAATAGGGTTAACAGTCTAGTCTATTTTTAAATGAAACAAAGAAGGGACTTATGCACTTAACACTTTAAATGGACAGTTTAGACCGCAGGACTCTATGGTCCAGTTGAAGGCAATCGCCGAAACGCGTTGACCGTCCTCCTTGTTTGCACTGATGGTGTTGTAAAAGAAATAAAAATACCTTAATTTGAAGAAATCGCTTTTTGGATTCCGTTTGTGCTGTGGTGTACTCGAACTGCTGGGCAAGGGACAGGAGCTCGGCTGGGTTCGTTCTTTGCTTGAGATATATATATATATATATATATATATATATATATTATATTGCTGGACCTGGCTCTCTCTCCGCTGGGCCACTTCAAACGTTTTGCCTTCAGCCCTCCAGGTTTCTGAACCTGATTTTGTTGGCTTTTAGGACTTTGTGCACTTTACCACTGTTAATCAGTTCTAACGTCATTGTGTGCTCTCTCTCCAAATTGCTGTATTTGATTTATTTTTAATTTCCCAATAAAGTGGTATACCATATTACTCAGAGCTGGTAAGAAATGCGTTACTTACCTGTAACTGCAGTTATCCAGTATTAGTGTCTTTCATAGATTCACATGCCTGAGTCATAGATTCACATGCCTGAATCATTCCCCGTCGTCGAGACGGGAGCCTCCGGTATATAAAAAAGTAATGTCCTAAGACATACATAAAGAGAATAGGCCTAAGGGTCTCACCTTAGTGACCTATCTAGGTCCTTATGCAGGAAGGACCAAATAGAGTAGGCTCCAGGGTCCCACCTTGGTAGCCTATCTGTGTCCTTTTGTAAAAAAGGACCAAAGTAAAAGGAACAACCAATCAGCTACTACCTCCCTCTAGAACCTTCCTGTGAGGAGCCTCAGTCTCTCAGATTTTCGTACGCACCAAGTTGGTTAGGTGTAAACCTGTTAGAGAGAGGTGAGTCCTTCCAGGGGAGGCGGGAGGGTGCATGTGAATCTATGAAAGACACTAATACTGGATAACTGCAGTTACAGGTAAGTAACGCATTTCTTATCCAGTATTTGGGTGTCTTTCATAGATTCACATGCCTGAATCAGAGTAGCAAGCAATACAATATGCACATTCTGCGTTGGTACAGTAAACATAAATCTGCAGATGAGGAACATTTGTGACTGTAAACCAACAGCATATAATGTCATGCAGTATCTAGTAATAAAGAAATGTGCATATCAGTCAAGGATGGTGGGAAGTAGGAGGGCTCACCTCACTGGAATAGGTGGCGAAGCACTGCTCTGCCCACTGCTGCGTCTTTTGTCAGCTCAGCATCCAAGCAGTAGTGCCTGGTGAAGGTATGCGGGGACTTACAGGTCGCCGCTCTACAGATGTCCAGGAGTGGCACTCCAGCAAACAGTGCCGCAGACGTGGACATGGCTCTGGTGGAATGGGCTTTGGCCCATGAGTCCAGAGGTCGCCCAGCCTTGTCATGGCAGAGAGTTATCGCTGAAGAGATCCACCTTGATATACTTTGTTTTGTTAAGGGCATGCCCTTCCTTGGTCTGCTGGATGCGACAAAGAGTTGGGATGATTTCCTGAATTGTCTTGTTCTGTCAAGATAGAATTTGAGGCATCTCTTAAGGTCTAAAGAATGCAGTGTTCTCTCAGCCGAAGTAGATGGGTTCAGAAAGAACGATTTGAGAACCACAGGCTCATTTAGATGGAAGTCCGATGGGACTTTGTGTATGAATCGTGGGTTAGTACGCAGGATGACTCTGTCCTCTTTGAATTGTAAGAAAGGGTCTTGGATGGAGAGGGCTTGCAATTCACCGACCCTTCTGGTTGAGGTTAGTGCCAGTAGGAGGGCTGTTTTCCACGACAGGAATTTGATATCAGATTTGTGGATAGGCTCGAAGGGATGCTTCATCAATTGGTGAAGGACCACGTTGAGTTGCCATGACGGAGGGACAGGTTTTGGTCTAGGAAAGGACCTGAAAAGGCCCTTCAGGAATTGTTTGATGAGCCTGTCCGCCCACAGGGAAGGGCCCTCAGAAGTTCTAGTGAACCTAGAAATTGCTGCCAGGTGAACCTTGATGGACGCATGGGCAAGTCCTGAGTGCGCCAGGTGTAGAAGATATGGCAGTAGTTGCTGTGGGGTGACATGGAAAGGGTGTAGACCTTCTTTCGCACACCAGACACAGAAGCGTTTCCATTTGAGAGAATAGGTCTTTTTAGTGCTGTCAGCTCTAGCGTTAGCCAGGACATCTCTACACTCCTGCGGAATGTTCAGGTGGCTGAATTCGCGGTATTCAGGAGCCAGGCTGACAATTTCAGAGGGCCCAGGTTCGGGTGGAGAACCTGTCCTTGAGACATTGTGAGCAGGGTCGGATGACTGTGTAGGCGAAAAGGTGGTTGGATAGACAGACGATGAAGTTCCGTGTACCAGTGCTGCCTCGGCCAGGATGGGGCGATGAGGATCAGGGTGCAGGGCTCCGATTTCATCTTCCTGATTACTCTGGGTATCAGTGGGAATGGCGGAAAGGCGTAAGCAAACACGTTCCGCCAAGCTATGGAAAATGCATTCCCTAGTGTTCCTGGTTGGGGAAGCCTGCTTGCGAAGCTTGGGCATTTGGCGTTCTCCCTGGTGGCAAAGAAGTCTATCTGTGGTGTCCCCCACTTCGCGAAGATGTAGTCCATTGCTCCCGCATCCAGCTCCCATTCGTGGGATAGAGACTGTTCTCTGCTCAGGGCGTCCGCTAGGACATTGTCTTTGCCCGGAACGTATTCGGCTTTGAGTGTTATGCCATGTTGGATGAGCAAGTTCCAGACTCTCTGAGATTCGAGAGAGAGAGAGAGAGAGAGAACGCGTCCCTCCCTGTTTGTTCAGGTAGTGCATCGTCGTGGTGTTGTCTGTCCTGACGAGCACTGGGGAGTTTCGGATGCGTGGGAGGAACGATTGGAGCGCCAGGAAAACTGCCCTTAGCTCCAGAATGTTGATGTGGAGTTTGGATTCCCGTGGCGTCCATTTGCCGTTGGTCTGTAGTTCTTGCAGGACTGCACCCCAGCCTTCCAAGGATGCGTCCGTGGTGACTATATGTGCTTGTGCCGGAAGCAGGAACGGCAGTCCTTGTGACAGGTGTTTGGTCGACCTCCACCATTGTAAATTGGTGACCATAGGTTGGGTGACTCGTATGCGGTCCTCGAAGGATCCCGCAGCTTGCGTCCACTTCCTTGTCAGTTCTTCCTGAAGGGGACGCATTTTTAGGCGGCAGTGCGGGATGAGCAGAATACATGACGACATCATGCCGAGGAGCGACTTGAAGATACGGACAGTCAGAGTCTTTTTGGTTGCCACTAGCTTGGCTAAGGCGATAGGTTTCGATTTTCTCTCCTGTGATGGGAAGGCTCTTGCGCGTTCCGTGTCCAGGGTCGCTCCAAGGAAAGTGATGACTTTGGTTGGTGTCAGCGATGACTTCTCTTTGTTGAGGGTCAGGCCTAATCGGCGGAAAAGATGCAGACAGGCGCTGGAAGATGCGGCTGCGGCTGCTTTCGACGGAGCCTTTACCAGCCAGTCGTCCAGGTATGGGAAGACCTGGTGTCCCTGCTGGCGAAGAAAGGCTGCGACAGGAGAAAGGCATTTCGTAAAGATCCGTGGGGCAGATTTGAGGCCGAACGGGAGGACACGGAATTGGTAGTGGACTCCTGCGACTGCGAATCTGAGGTACTTCCTGTGTCCTTTGAGGATAGGGATGTGATAACAGGTGTCCTGGAGATCTAATGATGTCATGTAGTCGCCTTTTTCCAGAAGTCCCAGGATCTCTTGTAGCGTGACCATACGGAACGACTGTTTCTTTAAGAACACATTGAGTGCCCTCAGGTCGAGGATCGGTCTCCATTTCTTGCCCTTTTTGTGGATTAGGAAGAAGTGGGAATAGAACCCCTCCCCCCTTTGGGCGTGTGGAACTTTTTCTATTGCACCCTTTTGAAGCATGGAAGCTATTTCTTGGAGAAGCAGCCGTAGGTGTCTGTGAGGGCGCTTGACAGGTGGTGTCGGTGGGGGATTTGAGAGGAATTCCAGTGAGTGGCCGAATTGAAGAAGTTGTAGAACCCACCGGTCCGTTGTTATTTGCCGCCAATTTTGTAGGAAAAAAGAGAGTTTTCCTCCAAGCCGTAAAGAATGTGATGGTGGAGGGGCTGGCCAATTGATAGAGTCATTATCGATTGCCTGCGGGTCTCTTCTGTCCTTTTCCTCTGTAGGACGATTTGTTGAAGGGGGTTTGACGTCCCGACTGGTTTTGACGCTGTTGGAACTGCGTCTTGCCCTGTGAGTACGAGTAGGAGGACTTGTTTTGGTAGGAACCCCTGTAGGAGGATTGTCCTCTTCCTCTGTTGGTACGAAAGGACTGATTACGAGACTGTAGAGTACCCAGAGCTCTGGCTGTATCGGTGTCCTTCTTGATTGCGGTGAGGGCTTCATCGATCTTTTCGCCGAAAAGATGATCGCCGTCATAAGGCATATCAATTATTTTGGTTTGGACCTCCTGTCTGAAAGAGGTGGCCTTAAGCCAACCTTGACGTCTTAGAACGGCGGCGCCTGCCAACTGTCTGAAGCCAGTCATGGCCACGTCGATGGCACAGTCGATCAATTCTGAAGCTGAAGTTTGGCCTTCGAGGAGAAGCGAGTGTGCCTCCGCTTTCGAATCCTCTGGAAGGTCAGCAAGGTAGGGCGCGATGTCCGCCCAGAGTTGACGGTTGTAGCGTCCGAGAAGAGCAATGGAGTTGACTATCTTCACCGTCGTCGCAGATGTAGTGGAAAAGCGTTTTCCGACGGCATCCAGCTTCCTGCCTTCTTTATCAGGTGGAGTTGATAAAGGGGATGCAGGGTTGCACGAATTCTTCTGCGCCGCCTGAGTGACCACGGAGTCCGCCTTGGGGTGACCCGTGAGGCATGCTGAAGCCGATGATGTAGCCTTATATTTTTTGTCCAGTCTGGGCACTACTACCTGTAGGGAAGCTGGAGACTGCATGAGTTGTTTGCCCTGTTTCAGTAGGTAATCAATGATCGGGATCGATCTTGTTGTTTTCTTCGTTGGTTCCTTAAAATCATAGAGGAAACAGTCAGTCTCCTGTGTTTCCATGGACATATGGAACCTTTTGGCTGCCCTTTCCATGAGGTTATGAAAACCTCCAATGTCTGCGGGCGGAGACTCCGAGGATTGTGGCTCCGGAGAGGCTGGAGAGTGAGTGACATAGTCTTGGTCGGCGTCCGCGTCTGTGTCATCGTCGCAAACTTCCCCTTCTTCATGTTCCCTCTCATCGTCATCGGACGAGATGGGGTCTTGTGCTGGGTCTTGCGTCCCAGGAAGTACCAGCGGAGGTGGCTTATGCCGTGGCACAGGCGCAGGAACGGGCACAGTTGCCTGCGGGGTTGGAGGAACAACAGGAGTGGCCTTTTCTGGAAACCGCTCCTTGTAGTCTTGAATGAGGAAACGCAAGTCCGAAACTAAGGATGCTGGCAGGCACACCATTGGTGTCACTTGAGTGTGAACCTGAGTATTGACAGCTGGAGTCACAGGTTCCTCAACCTCCTGCTCTTCGTCGGTACTCTGGCACTTAAGTACCAGTTCTGAAGGGCTAGTGGCCTGGGTAAACGTTTCCTCATCCATTTCTTGGTCCTGTAAGAAGCAGGATGGTGTTAGTTGCTGCACCTTACTAGGTGACGTCATCTCCGGTGTAATCGGTTTTTTGGTAATTCTGATTGTAACATGGGATGTTTGGGCGTCCATAGCATGTGAGAGGAGCTCAGACTCCTTCCAGGCACCAGTTGCCATCAACGCCTGTGACGATGGCGTCCTCAAGGAGCTTTCCGTCGGCGGCTGAATTTTAGTTTTCGTCGACGGTATGTCCGTCGTCGACGCCCTCGTCGACGGTGACTTCGCCTTCGATAACTTTTCCGTCGTCGACGGCTTCGTCGTCGTCGCCGTCGTCGACGGGGTGCTCCTCGTCGACGATGGAGGCTTCGTCGACGATGGAGGCTTCGTCGACGTCGCAGCTTTCGTCGACGGTGTCGGCGTCGATGTCTTCGTCGTCGGCCGTGTCATTGACGGCGCACTCCTAGACGTCGATGGAGCGGTGGATGAAAGCGGTCTACCCGTCGACGATGAGGGTGTCATTCTCGTCGACGAGGAAGACGCCGACGAGGCCGTCGTCGTCGACGACAGACACGGTTTTCAGCGCTGAGGAGGTCGTCGACGTCCTCGTCGTCGTGGTAATCAGTGGCTGCTTCCTGGGAACAGGAAGGTCCTTGCCAGACACGGTAGGCTTGCCCTCTGAAGACTTTTTGGCCTTCTTAGGAGGGGTGTCTGAGGGGCCAGGCGAGGAAACCCTAGGCCTCTTCAAGGAAAACTGCGAGGCGCCAGACATGCTCTCACCTTCAGAAACCAAGTCGCCTTCTGGCCTGTCTTTAAGTCTGTTCAGCCATATTAGGAGTCTCCCTTCCCGGTCCTTCTGGGTTTTATGGGAGAATTTACGACATATCCTGCAGTCCATGGCCTGGTGGTGAGGGTAGAGACAGTATAGACAGGTCTCATGTTCGTCATCCACGTGAAGCCTCATCTTGCCACAGGAGGCACAGGCTCGAAAAAGTCCTTTCTTTTTGCTATCAGCCATAGCAAAGAAGTCGAAAAACTATCGAATTTAGATGAAAAATCAAGATTCCTGAGGAGAACTCAGGTGGAGACTCCCTAGCACAACGTGCGGTAGAAAATCTGAGAGACTGAGGCTCCTCACAGGAAGGTTCTAGAGGGAGGTAGTAGCTGATTGGTTGTTCCTTTTACTTTGGTCCTTTTTTACAAAAGGACACAGATAGGCTACCAAGGTGGGACCCTGGAGCCTACTCTATTTGGTCCTTCCTGCATAAGGACCTAGATAGGTCACTAAGGTGAGACCCTTAGGCCTATTCTCTTTATGTATGTCTTAGGACATTACTTTTTTATATACCGGAGGCTCCCGTCTCGACGACGGGGAATGATTCAGGCATGTGAATCTATGACTCAGGCATGTGAATCTATGAAAGACACCCAAATACTGGATAAATGTAATGCTACTGGGGGGTCTGCAGTACCTATTGTGCCACCCTCTTAAGTAGCTCTTTAAAACCTGCCTCACGTCTGCCATTGTAGCATGTGTGTGCAGTTTTAAACTGCCATTTCAACCTGGCAAAATAAACATTTTGTCAGGCCCAAACCTACCTATTTAATACATAATAAGTTACCCCAAGGGTAAGCCCTAAGGAGCCTACAGGCCAGCATGCAGTGAATTTAAAAGTTGGACATGCACTTTAAGTTTTAAATGCCCTGGTAATGAACAACTCTCAAATTCGTTTTTCAATATTGCAAGCCTGCCTCTCCCATGGGATAACATTGGGTTACATTATTACATTTAATAAGTGATACATTTTGTTTGGGAGCAGGAAGGAATATCATGTTTTAGGGTCTGAGGAATTGTAATTTAAAATCCTCATAATGGTAAAGTCAGAGATTTTAAGTCACAATTCTGAAAATGGCTCTTTTAGAAAGTTGGCATTTTCTTATCCTAACCATTTGGTACCTGCAGCTTTTTTCATGGGTCACATGACTAAGTGCAGTTGGCAGTTGGCCTTTGTGTTTTCCCCCAGATAGCATCACAATAGAGGGTCTGGGTGTTGGCAGGATGGGCCATCCTGACTTGATGGGAGGGGCGGAGCTGTCACCTGTCACACTTACACTTGAAAAGACACTGCTCATCTCACACATAAAGGTCTTCACACTAGCCTATTGTGCCTGCAGACTGACTGGGACCAAGGCAGGGAGACAGAAAATTCCAGAAACCCCTGTAGGGGGAAATTCCAGAAGCTTCTCCCACTTCAAAGGGGTCACCAGATATAAAAGTGGGACCCCCATGCCTACTCTTCAGTACACTCCTGGACCTGTGGATGCTATAGAAGAAGGACTGCCCTGCTGCCAGGAAGACTACCCTGCTGTTTGATGCATGCTCTGCTGTCTGGGAAGGAAGACTGGACCCTTAATCCCAGCTAAAAGAACTCCAAGAGTCAGCTGACTGACCTGTTCTGAGAAATAGGGACACAAAAAGCTCCAGAGGCCTCTATGCGACTGCCCAGCTGACTTGCTGCAACTGGATCTGCCTGGAGCTGCTACTGAACCTGTCTAACCCCGGATAATCTCTGCTGCAGTGACTTCCTAATCCCTAAAGGAGCGTACCAGTTCTTGGACCCCTAGTGTGGTATCATTTAAGCTCCTCCTTGCAGAAAAGGAGCAAACCTGAAGTTTTGGCTCTTCGCAACCGTGAATAGGTGCTGAGTGCTAATACAAAGCTCCGGTGAACCCAGCACTTCGCGATACAGTGACCGCCAGCAACGCAAAATATACACTTCGCACTACTGCACTGACAGCTCATGGTGACCGCCAGTCCAAACCTCCAGCAACAACCGTTCACGGTACCTGAAAGGATCTTCAAGCTACAGCGATGACCGTTTGCGACACCCGGCCTGCTTTTCACACTACAGAGACAACCATCTGAGACGCACTCCCTTGTCCCCTAGGCCTCCTCTATCGCAAACTATACTCTTCGCGCGGGACTTTAGGAGGTAACTTTTTCAGATGGACTAACCTGGTCCATGTATCCTGCCTGTGATCCATTGCAGTCATCCTGAACATGTGACTTTCACCAGATCTCGCAGAACCGAATTGTAGTGCTTTGTAGTTTTAGGCCCTGTACTTACCTTAAATATTTTACATTGCATATCTCTGGTTCTACTGATTGAAAATGTGTTGTTTTGGTGTCAAATATTTTATCTAATTTTACTCTATGTTTCTAAATTGGTGTGGGATTTTTCTTGTGTTATGTTTTCACATTGTTAGTGTTGGTGTGCTCTATAGATACTTTACACATTGCCTCTAAGTTAAGCATGACTGCTTTTGTGCCAAGCTACCAGAGTGTTAAGCGCAGGTTAATTTACTGACTTTTTGTAGTTCACCCTGACAAGGACTGTGGTTGTTGCTTGAGTTGGGTTCACCCCTCTCAACCACTAACCCGATTTTGCATATATATATATATATATATATATATATATATATATATATATATATATATATATATATATATATATATATATATATATATATATATATAAATCAAGAAAAAAGTTAAAGCACTCACTGGATTACTGGATTTCCGAATATTTTAATAAGAAAAACCCACTGACAGATGCGTTTCAGAGCAATTCCTTTTTCAGTGCTTGCGAGTTTCAAATAAAATCGGTAGTTTAAATAATTTAAACCCATTGGTGAATTTCATCTGTAAACATCAAAGAATGACTCAAATGTTGTTCGCTTGCATGTTTTTTTCTAGTTGCCATATTTGTGTGACATCCTTTGTTCTTCCACTAGATGGTAGTGCCAATGCTCTGCATCGATATACCTTCAATGATTCAGAGCACACATGCACACGTGAAAAAAAGTCTCAGAGATTTAAAGATGCACTCCAAACAGAGGATGGTGCGCACTGAGCTTTTATTTCTGAAAAACGGACACACGTCACCAATTTTAAGAATCCCTGACACGTTTCGGTGCAGCTGCACCTTAATCATAGGGCGGGGTATGGCAGTAACGGAAAGCGCAACACATTCAAATGTTCCCATTTCTGGCATTCATTCTCCAGTGAATGAAACTTTAGACACATCAACAGCATAATATGCTGAATGGATTTACACCAAAATTGGTAGACAGCTAGATCTTTGTCCAGAAAGAGTGTTTTTAATAATTTGTGTAAACCTGTTCAGTAGTAGCGATAATTTATTGCGGAGTACACAGCCGCACACTGGCACCCGCCCGAGAGTGCTTCCCAAGAAGGTGGAATATATATATATATATATATATATATATATATATATATATATATATATATATATATATATATATATATATATATATATATATATATATATACACATACATATATACACACACACACACACACACATATATATTTATTTATTTATTAAGGAGTTTTATATAGCGCTGGCTGGACCCGGGGGTATCGGAGCTCTTCACAACAGTTTTTGTAAGAGTCGTACAATAGAGCAGTGATTATACATATT
The DNA here is from genome assembly GCF_964263255.1 of Lissotriton vulgaris. Taxonomy (NCBI): domain Eukaryota; kingdom Metazoa; phylum Chordata; class Amphibia; order Caudata; family Salamandridae; genus Lissotriton; species Lissotriton vulgaris. The sequence continues at coordinate 1,047,946,872 of NC_141685.1, forward strand.
GGCTCTGAAGTCCATGTGTGCAGTGCAGCATTGAAGTAGTACGAGAGTCCTGAGATAACCTCATTGAGTGCACGTTATCTTGGGTTTAACCTCTTAAGGGGAGGGTGGAGCAGGAATGGGTCAATTGGCAAGGATGAGGTAGGTCTTTGTGAAAGAAGGTCAGGGAGGAACGACAAGCAGGGATTTGCTTTCAGGCTGCAGCTGTCCATTCTAGAGGGAGCGGTTGACGGAGAGGGGTTTTAGGTGTTCTTTTAATTTCGTGAAGGACGAGTTCTGATATCTGCTGGGATGGAGTTCCAGATATTGGGCGCGTTTCCGGCGAAAGACCGTGCAGCGTTTTTTTGTTTGTGTGTTTTAATAGGGATGAGAAGTAGGGTATTGGAGCTCCTTGAGTTTGACAGCCCGGTATTCAGGTTTTCCAGTGTGCAGAGCTTTGTGCGTGAGGCAGGCAGTCCTGAAGATGACACGTAGTTCGACTGGGAGCCATTTTAGTTCTCTGAGTGCTGGTGAAATGTGATTGTATTTCCTAATTCCAGTGACAATTCTGGCTGCTGAGTTGAGAGTTGTTTTAAGGGGACCTAGGTCTAATTTTGTTGTACCAGTATGTTGCATACCCATAGTCGAGTCTGGATAGCACCAGTGATTGGGTGGCTTGTTTGAGGTCATTGTTTGGGATGAATGGTTTGATTTTGTTGAGTAGCTTCAAGTTGAGGAAGGCACTCTTTGAGGAGTTTTTAAAGTGTTTGTTCATGTCGAGTTATGGGTCTAGGGTGATTCCTAATGATTTTACGAAGTTTGACAGAGTGAGATTACCATTGAGAACATCCATAGCTTTTAACCATTCTGCAATTTGAGGGTTCTCCTCTTTGTTGGATCTCAGTTTTGTCTTGATTGAGTTTTTAGTGATTTAGAGACAGCCAGTGTTGGATTTCTTTTAGAGTGTCATTTAGTCTGTGAATGTCATCTATGGAAGAGGTTTCTAGATAGATTTGGGTGTCATCTGCATATAGGTGGTTGTGGTGAGAGCACTGAGCCTTGGGGACGCCTCTGTTGACTGGGTATAGGTCGGAAGTAAAGTTTTTGATTTTGATCCTTTGCGAGCGACTGTGTAGGAAGGATTAGAACCAGTGTAGGACCACCTCATCAGCACCTACCCTTTCTTGTAAAGCCTTGATGAGTAGTTGGTGGTCAACCGTGTCAAAGGCTGCCAATAGGTCCAGGAGAATGAGTAGGCAGCATTTGTCGGTGTTGAGGGACTTGTGGATCTTATCTGTGATGTTAAGGATCGCTGTCTCGGTGCTATAGCCTTTTCTGAAACCCGATTGGTGGGGATCAAGAAGGTTGATGTTGTCCATGTGCTGCATCAGTTGTAAGAGGACGCATTTTTCGAGAATTTTCTATAGGAAGGGAGATTGGAGACGGGTCTGAAGTTATTTAGGTCCTTGGAGTCAAAGCCTTTTTTAGTAGTGGGGTGACTTGGCCAACTTTGAGGCATTCTGGTATGATGCCAGTTCTCAGGGAGCTGTTTATGATCTTGCACCAGAACAGGGCTATGGAGAGTTTCAGTTTTTTGGTCAATTGGGTTGGTATAGGGTCAAGGACGTGAGAGGTGGGTTTGGAGGTGGAGATCAGCTTGAGGATCTCGGCTTCTGGGATGGGGGTGAAAAACTTCCATGTTTTTGCGGGGTGTTTGCACGTGCTGTCTATTGTCACTGGCGGCAAGCTTTTGCAGGAGGGGTTGACGTCCAGTGAGAATTCAATCTTGGTGATTTTTTCATCGAAGAAGTTGGCAAAGTTTTCACACAGTTCCTTGGAAGCCTGCATTGTAGATTTATATATATATGTATATATATGTATGATTCCATGTATGATCCACTGGGCTGACAGATTTCATGGGGAGATCTGGTTGACTGCCAACATATCAACCAGGATGCAGCGGCAGCCATCTTAGGACTGTGGATTCAATCTCAAGTGCTTAAAATAAAACAGTGAAAAAAAGACATAAGGGGGCAGACTAGGTATACCCTAACCCCCTAGGCCTGGTGTTGGGGTCAAAACATATAAAAAAGGGAGAAACTGTGAATCCGCTGCAACATATTTTTTTAAAGCGCTGACTTCTGAGCTACTTTGTACCCCCTTGAGATCAGTGCTAAATATTTTCATTGGGGATGGCGGCGCATGCCTCCCTCCCCGAGACTTATTCGGCGATGGAACCCCATACCCCAGGGCCGAAATGCATAAAAAAGGGGAAGAGGGCCGTGCTGATCCCTTCCTGGAGACCTATTAGACTCATGGACCCCATCCCCGGTGTCACATATCATTAAAAAGGGTAGAGGGCCAGACGGCCACCTTCCCTGAGCCATATTGTGCCCTGGGTAAGACTCAATTACTGTCTCCCATGGAACTCAAATGGCTGAAGGCCGTGTGTGGTGCAGGGTTGACAACCCACAAGGATTGGGCACAGGGCCTGGTTGCAGGGTTGGTGTACTAAGGTATAGTCATAAAATATGACTTTACTGTAAGGAAATTTCTTTTTTTGCGTGATCAGACCAAAAGGTTTTGACGAATGTTGCTGCATTTTCGACTCTGAGAATGCACTGAGGCCTGCTAACCTGACCGCGGAGCCAGTGTTCTGACCCTTAAAAGTGTACGTTATGTAGGCTTATACCCATTTTGCATAAGCTAACTTACTTATAAGTCCCTAGTATATTGTACCAGGGATACCCAGAGCCTCTAAGTTAAAGTGTACCTTGTAAACTGCAGCACTTATTGTGCCACCACAAGTACGACAAAGTAAAGCATGTCTCCCAGACCCCCATCGAAGACTATTAGAGCATTTTTTAACTGATACCACAACTTTGCAGTTTTAAGTAATGACAAAGTCCAGAGGTTGGTCTGTTTTTATATGTCCTAACAGTAAAAAAAACAAAAAACAGTACAGAGTTACATGCTGACAACTCAGTGGTGCTAACTTCTGCATGGGGCTACTAAAGTTGTACTTCAAGGTAAAAGAACCATTGCATTACAATCAACTTAATGGCTAAGGCAAATTTGATGTAACTTTTGAGTAAATGGCAACTTAAAAAAATTGCCACTTGGTTGCCCTAGTTTTCCAGTGGCCATTTACAGTTTCTGGCCACGAACAGCCTTCTACTCTCCTGAGTAGACGTGTGAACAGCTCCCAGGAAAGTAGGCAATAGAGATCCTGTTGTTGAACGAGATGTTACCTCTCCTTGGTAGGAAGTCACACAGTGTGTGAGCCCGAGGGACAAGCTTAAAATGGGAAGCCACCTTGGAAGGACAAATGGTGGACACGTGAGAGGGTCTGCTCATTTTTCTGCTAGACAGGTTGGTGTCAGGGACTGAGAGGGGGAACAGTTTCCAAAGTGTTTTTTCCAAGGGTGTGTAGTCTCAGGTAGCCACACCAGTAGGGTGAGTTCCCAAGCTCCACACACCATGAGAAGGGTTCTGCCATCTTGGGATAGCTAGATGCCATACTTTGCAGGAAGTCATCATCATGCATTTGGGGACATGGTATCCCATTTGCTAGTAGTCACCACATCCGAGGGCAATTTGTGGGCATAAAAGTGGCACCTCTGGCACCCAGACCTCAGATCACATTTGCACTGGAGGGAGAATTGAAGAAGGACTACCCTGCTGTTCCCTGGCAAAGAGAGGCTGTACCAAAAACTGAAGTGCACCTGCTGATCCTTGGGTTAGCAAAGAAAAGACTGTGCCTGTGGTGACCTGCTTGAGGAAAAGTCAAGTCAGAGTGTCAGATGGAAGAGGTGAACTCCAAGAGTCAGTTGGCTGACTTCCTGTTACAGCTCCAAGCCCACAAAAGCTGAAGAAGCCTGCCTTGCTGAGTTGGTAGCCACAATCGCTACAGCACCATTGACTGCTGAAGCGCAGTTTGGAAACCAAGTCCTGATGCTCAAAAGTTGTACTTGGGGCTACTGGACCTGGGAGAGTCACCAGAGTGCAGTTTGGTTGCCCAAGACGGACAATACCCTCAGTTAAAGAGAACCATGGTTTCACTGTAACCAGAGACCAGTAGACAAGTGCAAAATGGTTTTTGACTGGGCTTTGAGGAACATCGACCCCTGTGGCCAAATTCGCACGAAAATGTTCATGGACAAAGGGGTGGCCTCAGGAAGGCCCCATCAACCGGATCAGCAGCCACAGCAATTCAACCTCCTGTTCCCCTTGTATCAGGACCGCTCCATTGATGTATGTGGTTGTTTGCTCATAGGGCAACTCTCCTGCTAAGCCTTATTGGCCCCTGTGACTTGCTTCCTGCTAGAGTTAGTCACCCAAAGCAAGTTGGAGTACCAGAACACAACTTTATAAAAAAGTTTTCAATGTAACTGCTAACCGCTGTAGTTGCCAATGCTTGTTTGCAATTTGAGTGAAAAGCTGTGATTTATGTTTTGCTTAATAATTAATACCTTTGGAACCCTCCTGTGAATTTTGGTTGTTCAAATTCATAAATATAAGATCTATTTTTGTAAATGGGTGTCAGATTTCCTTTTTGTTGTGTCTCTTTCTTATTCAACTGTTTTGGCACTTCTAAATTATTTACACATGTTCCTTTATTAAAGCCTGACTGCTCAAAGCCATAGCTACCCAGGGTTGAACTAAGGTTTTACAAACGAGCCTGACTGGACCCAAGATGGTTTAGTGAGTTTATTGCACGGTGGGGTCTTACAACCATACCATATATTAAACCGCTTTCTTCACATCTATGTTAGAAAAAACGATCTTACTTAATGGTAAACTAAACCTTAGACATTCACTGAAAAAAAAAAAGATTACAGTGACATATTTGTTAGGTAAAAAGGTCAGTTAAAACATAATGTTTTAAACTGAAAAAGCACTGAAAATCACCAGTTTTTGTAAACTGAAGAAACTGTAACGCATGCCCTTGACATGCACTGCTTATGACCTCAAATATGACATCACTAATTAAATGTTCCATGACATTATTCATAACATCACTAATGACAACTGAAATTACATAATTTATGACAACACTGTGGATGGCAGGGGTGGGAGTTATAGTCTCTTCAGTAAACTATAACGGGCGAATTTCATCGCTTTTTTGACTCCACCATCCAGCAACAGGGATGCACACAATACACTTCCACTGATTGGAGAAGCTGTGTGTGTCTGTCCTCCATATTGTGCCAGGCTACACCAGCAGCATCTAAAATGGATCCTACTGGTGCTAGACTCAAACTCTCGCAACACACAGAGTCCAACAACATGCATTAGCTGCACACTTCCACAAGCACACACTCCACAAGAACATGAATGCTAACGCGATTTTCAGGGTTTCACATAACAGCAGAAATTTACACCAAAGAAACCCCTTGAGTTTGCCTCTCCTTGACACAGAGAAAAAGGTCTAGTAATATTATGAATTCACAGAAAACGGTAATCTGCCACCACCAGCTTATGTGATGCACCCACGGGATGCACAGTAGCCCAATGCTCACTATAAAGGCATGCTTTGTGTGCCCCCACCCCCAAGTCACAGAACAGGCCCAGGGCCACACATTACCAGAGAGAGGTCAATGCTTCCTAGGGCCAAACAAAAAGTCAGGATACCACTTTCACCTCCAGTTGGGTACTCAGGGCAGGGGTACACACCCATTAACCATGCAGTGGACCCAACAGATGTGTTGTGGAACCCAAATGTATGGACCCCACTGTCCATGGAATTGTACGTCCTGTGTTTTGGGAGATTGTGATGTAGTGTCTTTTATTTTGTGGTGCTATGGAATTTTACCTAGAACTTCATGGGAGTGTAGTGTCTTCTGTACAACTGGATGTGGCTCCTCATTATTGCAAAAAGTTTGATTGCCACCCAGGATTGGTCAGATTGAAAAACTGTTTTTTACCCAGTATATTTCAGCCCATATGGAAGCTGCCAGCTGCTTGGTTTTTGATTTCTGTAGTAGTATTGTCCTCTAGCCGGCCACTAGAAGCTGTGTGACACCTGTAGTATATTCCTTGCATTGGGGAAGCCAGATCTTGGCCTTTTAGAGGGATTGGTGCTAAAGGCTAAGCCAAATGGTACATTTATAACTGATCCAATTGCCACACTCTGTTCTGTTCCTGCAGAGGGAGACCGCAAAGCCTTCTATGAGAGCTCACAATGGACGATCAAGAAGAACAAGGAGGCCATATTGTCGCTGCGGCAGGACAACAAGAAGCTCCACCGGAAGCTAGCCGAAATCCTAGCGGTAAGGAACACTTAAAAGCTCCAGGAATATCTTAATGCCCATCACATAGTGGAGGCTTCCTAAACAGACTTTTGCCTAGCTATCTACTAAAAGGTGCCTCTGCTAATACCTCTTCCACCAACTGTGGATGGTTTGGCTATAAATAAAGGAATGCCACTGTAGCTGCACGCTGTTCACTTAATTTCCGATTGCCCAGTCTGCAGTTATGCTAGCTGATGTGTATTCTTCTTCCTCAGGTTTTCATTAGTTGCAAAAGGCATTAAACTAACAACCAGATCTGAGTATTCTTTTCTACTGATCCATCTGGGCGTGGCGGTTCAGTCGAAGAGCCAGGTCTTGAGAACCTTCCTGAATTGGGTCGGCCACGGGTATTGCCTGAGATGGAGGGACATGGTGTTCCAGGTCTTCGCAGCGATGTAGGAGAAGGATCTTGCTCATGTGAATCCGTGGGATGGTGGCCAGGGCAAGTTGGCAGAGCGAAGTTGTCTGGCGGGTTCGTGGAATGAGAGAGGGTGGCTCAGATATGTTGGTCCTGCATTGTGGAGAGCTTTGTAGGCATGTGTGAGGAGCTTGAAGGTGATTCTGTTGTTGACTGAGAGCTAGTGGAGTTGTTGGAGGTGTTATGCTATGTGGATGCAGCAGGGGATGCCGAGGATCAGTCTGGCTGTTACGTTTTGTACGTACTGAAGTTTCCTGAGCTGTTTTTGGAAATTGTAACTTTACTGCAGTCACTCAGACCCAGCTGGACCGAGGAGACCCATGCACTTCTGCAATCACTGGTTTACAAACTGAAGTGCATGCCTCTCCTGTTGTTGTAATATTGACAGGTTCCAGACCCCTAAAAATCCCACTGGTGACCCCCTCCACAAAAAAACTTGATCCACCCTACCTATCCCAACCAGTACCATTCCATTGCTGGCCTCTCAAGGATCGCCACAGTACTGGAATAAGTGGTCAATGCCTAACTACAAGCTCATGTAGAAAACAACAGCCTCCTGGACAGCAGCATCCTTTTCTTAAGGGCAGAGGGGCCCCTTCCCCCATCTTTTTGCAGACATTACGTGTCAGTTACATTAAGCAAAGATTATCCCTACTGACATTCTTAATGTTCAGCTCAGGCAGCCAGGCACTATACCTGCACTAAATGCACATATGCCTGGCTGCCTGAGCTGAACTTTGCTGGACAGAGGATTTCACAACCCTGATGGTGTGACCTCCTCAGCCCGGCAAATCGCTGCAAAGTCCTACCGCTCATGAAGATGAGGAGCATCACTGATAGAATCAGACCTGAGTGCTTCAGTTTTAAACACTGATGTATCAATTGGTGACACCTTGTCACAGAGTGGGGTGGGGTCAGCAACTCTTCCTAACCTCATCAAACTCTGTGATGAGTAAGAGACTGCCGCCTCCCGGTCAGCCATTGAGAGGAGTGGAGACTCAGATGCTTCTCGCCTGCTACCTGAGATCCCCGCTGCAGCTGGTAAGTTTAAAAAAAAATGTTGGGTTTGTGCATGAGTGCATGTGTGTATGTATGAATGTATTTATCTTTATGCGGGCCTGCTGTGAATGGGTGTGTGCGTGTGTATGTGCCTGTGAATGGTGGGTGTATGTGTGCATGCTTGTGAATGCATGGGTGTGAGTGAGTGTGCATGGATATGGGTGAGTGTATGTTGTGTGTGTGTGGCCCGCCCGTATCAATTACCGGACGCCACTGGTCCTAGGTACTCCAGTCAGTCCGAAACAGGAAACAGAACTCAACCTACTTACAGCTTCCTCGAAACAGATGATCAGAACATCTCATCCTTGATCTATCAGTTGCATTCAAAACTGTATATCATACATTCTTTTTACGCAGACAACAATCAGTGGCCCTTTTCTCAGACTCAGGGGTCACTCAGAGACCCTGCAGATGGTCCGCAAGTCCACCAGGTTGGAAGAAACCTTGGTTTCTGACACTATGGCAGAGGATGGTCTAATCTCTGTCAGGCATCTAACTGCTGTGATGGTAGCCGTCACATTTCCCTCCACAGTAATTTGCAGAGTGGGCAGCATGTTTAAAGTGTGTCTTGGCAAACATTTTTTTTTAATGAGAAAATAAACGGTCAAAATGGGAATTTGTTTCCTCGATACAAAAAAACAAATGGCCCTGATGCTTACATTTCCCCATCCTGTGTCCACTATGTTTTACTCTATTAAGACAAAGGCACATTACCTCCTCGTCCTGTCTTCCTCGCCACAGTAGTTACCCATGAGCCTCCGGCTCCACACAGACCTCCAAGCATAAAAAACAGCACTCTAGTCTCCCTCTCCCTCCTCCAAGATGGCCCCCAGTGGCTCCAGCCAATCCCATAAAGGGATACAGAGACCTCAACTCGACCTGTTCTTTTTTTCTGCACTTCTCCAAGTGCTGTGTTCCCTGCTGGTCAGGTGAGTGGGACTGGGGTCTTGCTTGAGCAACCCCGTCGGTCCTTTGGTATCTAGTTGGGGGAAAGTAGTGTTTGTTCTTTTATTACTGTGCATGTTCATGGCGTTTTTATTTGCTGTGTTTCAATTGTAATTTTTTCCCCCCCTTCTTCTGCCTCCGAGCCTCGTGTCCTGCTTAGCAGACTTTCGTGGCGTTTGTGTGCGGCTGTATTTGTTTTTCTAGCGTACGGCGGGTCGCCTTGAGTCCTGCTCTGCCGCTTCTTTGTTTTTTATCTTCTTTGCCGGCCGCGCGTCCTGCTGAGCGGACGTTGCGCGGCCGGGTGCGCTGACAAGGGGGGCCGGAGGCTTCCGTTCGCTTTCCTTACCTACTGCCGGTTTGAGCGTAAGCCTGTGTTTGCTGCCTCTTCGTCTTGTGTCTACTACGGTAGGGGCACATTCAGGGCTCTGTTTGGCACGCGACGGTCTGAGGCTGTTTTTGAGTGTGCGCGCGGCTCTTCCGGCTGATTTTATCGGTTGCCTAGCAACCTCAGGACCTTTTTTTACCGGGCGGGTTATTCTACTCATTGCCTGTGTTTGTTTTTGCACTCGTTCGCAAGTGTGGCTGTCAACTGTAATTGGTGTTCCTGGTTCATTGAAATCAGGGATGCACCTTCTATGGAATTTTTACAGCTGATGATCAATTCTGCTGTGTCTGCAGCGTTACATGGTCAGGTGCCTGTTCCTCCTAAGGAGGCGAAGGTTGATGGTGCTGCTGCGGATGATTCTGACATTGAAGATGAAGTTGATGTCGGGGATCGCTTTGTGCAGGTGCAGACCTTAAGGAGGTGCTGGGTCACATTCGTGGGAACTTGGTGTTTCCGGCTTCTGTTGTACCTCTGGAGGACGATCTGTTTTCACTGTGTCTGCGTCCTGAGCCTGATTCTTTGCCTCTACGTTCTTCTGTTTTGATCTTGGAGAATGGATGGGAAGATGTGGGCAAGGGTTCCTTTCCGCGTTTTTTGAGTAAGAGGTACCCGCTGCAGGATTTTGCTGTGAAATACCCTTCCTCGGTGAAGGTTGACTCTTTATTGGTCAGCATGTCTTCTCATGGGGCTGTTGTTTCAGAGGATTCTTCTCCTGCTGACCCGGTTGCCCGTAAAGTGGATGGTGCGGTGAAACGCACTTTTTCGGCTGCAAATTTTTCTATCAGGGCTGCTGCCTGTTCATCTTACACTATCTGGTCCTTGCTTAGGGATTCTTCAGTCTCTGTCAGAATTGAGGGACCAGGGAGAGGATGTTTCCTCTACCCTGGCTATGATGGAGCAACAGGTCCGCCTGTTTTCGGATGTCTCTTTTTTCTTTGGAGTCGACGGCTTCGGCGGCCGGGTCTTCTGTGGCTGCGATGCGTTGGTTGTGGCTCCGTTCATGGATGGCTGATGCTGCGCAGAAAAGCCTGCTGTTGGTGATCCCCTTTTCTGGGGTTAGGCTTTTTGGTTCACCTCTGGACGTGATGGTGAAGAAGACAGTGGAGGATCGTAAACTGCTTGCTCCTGAACGGCCTGGCCGCTTCCGTGCCTTTGGTTCACGGAGGGCTTTTGGTCCTTCTAGGAGGGATCGGGCTGGTCAACCCTTTCGTGGAAGGGGGCGTGGCCGGGGTGCTCCTTCCTTTGATAAGTCCCGGTTATCCAGTGCATCTGCCTCCTCCGCTCCTACTTCCAAATCATGACTGGATCGCTCCTGGTGTGGGTAGGGTTGGGGGTCGCCTCACTTGCTTCATGGACTCTTGGCGAGTACCTGTGTCGATCCAATGGGTTTTTCAGGTGGTTTCGGATGGTTTGCACCTTGGGTTTGCCCAGACTCCCCCAGCCTGTTTCAAGACCACTCCTCGTCCCTGGAATCCTCTGTAGGGGTTGGCACTTTTGGAAGGCGTAGATTCCCTGGTGGCCAAAAATGAGATGATTCCTGTGCCCGACGGTCAGTTGGGGTTGGGCGTGTATTCCATCCTGTTTCTGGTGTCCAAGCGCTCCGGGGATCTTCGACCTGTACTGGACCTGAAGTGGGGCAATACTTTCATCCCTCACCAGAAATTCTATGTGGTTTCGCTTCAATTGCTCCTTCCTCTGGTGTCTCAGAGAGTTTTTCCTTGCTGCCATTGACTTAAGGGATGCTTATCTGCATATCCCTGTTCGTCCCGACTCTCAGCGTTTTCTCAGATTTTGAGTCCTGGGTCGTCATTACCAATTCCAGGTATTACCATTTGGGCTCTGCTCTCTTTGATGAGGTTCTGGCTCCTCTTATTGGACATTTACATGGGGAGGGCATTAGTGTTTTTCCTTATCTGGACGACATTTTTATTTCTGCTTCTTCTTTTTCTATGTTGGAGTTGCATGTCCAGAGAGTGTGCCATGTCCTGGAGCGTCACGGGTTCCTGGTGTACATCCTTAGGGGGCGTGACATGGGTATTTCCTTTGGTTGCCTGGCAACCTCCAGCCTTTTTTACCGGTCAAGGATTTCTGAACATTATACGGGTTCAGAGACTGGTGTCTGCATCCTTGTTGACCGTACCATGGGCTCGCCTTCACGTGTATCCTGTGGTGTCCCTCATTTTTGTTGCATTGGGACCCCTGTTCCCTGGATATGTGTGTTTTGATACCTGTGTCCGCGGATGTTCGAGTGGCCCTGGATTGGTGGTTGGACGAGGGTCTTCTGTCCGGGGGCCGCCCATTCTGGTTGTTCCCACCCGGGTTCTCACTACCGTTGCGGGCCTGCTGAAGTGGGGGCTACTCTGGGGGATTCAACGACTCAGGGTGTTTGGCCTCGGTCTATATTGTCTTGTTCTTCCAACTACAAGGGGCTATTGGCCGTCCTTTTGGGTCTGTTGGCCTTTTTCGGATCTTATTCTGGTTCACCATGTGCGAGTCCGGACTGACATTCAGGTGGTGTTGACCTATGTCGACTGTCAAGAGGGGTGCAGGGTTCGTTTCCTCAGTTGCATCGGCCGTCGAATTTGTTGTTGGGCGGAGTTGATCCTGCGTTCCTGTCTACGATGTACCTGCCGGGTCCGGAGGACACTGTGGCGGATTGTCTGAGCCGGGTGTTCCCTTCCGTGGGGTCTTTGTCCCTCACATGATTGATGTTCGGGAAGTTACGGAGGATGTCTGGTTCTCCGATTGTGGACCTGTTTGCTTCCCAGTACAATGCCAAGATCTGCTACTTTTGCATGATTATGCCTTGCCGGGATGCCTGGTGAGTGGACGTTCGGTCGTTCATTTGGCCAGAGGGTCTGTTGTTTGCTTTTCCCCCTGTTCCCCTGATTCCGAAGTCTTGCAGAAGCTCAAGAGGAAGGGGTTGTTTGTCCTTCTGTTTGCTCCGGGTTGGATACGTCGCCCTTGGTGTCCCCTATTGCTGGAATTGGATGTGTCTCGAGGCTGGCCGTTACCGTTCGTGCCTTATCCTCTGTTGGATCCTTTTCTACCTCTGCCTGTGTTCCGGTCCCTTGGTCTGCGGGCCTGGCTCTTGGGAGGGGATCGCTGATGCGTGCAGGTTGTTCTTTTGCGGTTGCTGACGTCATTCAGCAATCTCGGAGGCCTTCTACTCTTAAGTCCTACGCTAAACATTGGGATACCTTTGCCTCTTGGTGTGTGTGTCACGAGCTGTCGTTGGATTCTTTGGACCCTGCTCGTATTTTGGATTTTTTTAATGATGGTTTCCTTTTGGGCGTGGCCGTTTCCGCTCTCAGGGCTCAATGGGCCGCCATTCGGGCATTTCATGTCCTGCCTTTGGTTCAAATACCTTTGGTGGCTCGACTTTTTTAAGTCGCTTTCTTTGCAAGTCCCCGTCCTGTCTTATGTTCTCCTCCTTGGGACCTTCCTTTGGTGTTGCGTTCCTTGCAGTCGGCTCCTTTCGTGCCTTTGAGGTCGGTGGGCCTGAAGTTCTTGACACTCGTAGTGGTGTTTCTTGTGGCTATTGCATCTGCCGGGCGTATTGGTGAGCTGGGTGCCTTCCTGCGGTCTGCTCCGCTTTTGGTCGTTTTGTCTGGTCGTGTGGTATTGCGCCCTCATCCTACGTTTGTTCCTATGGTGGATTCTTATTTTCACCGTTCTGCTGAAGTGGTTCTTCCGATTCTTTGTCCTGATCCTTCCTCGGCTGAGGATTGCCTTCTCCACCTGTTGGATGTGCGCTGTGCATTGTTGGTTTATTTGTCACGCACTTCTTCCTTTTGGGAGGTTGACGATTTATTTGTCAATTTTGGTTTGTCTCGTCAGGGCCTGAAGCCCTCCCTGTCCCCTGTCAGTCATTGGATTGAGGAGGCCATACTGTTGGCTTATGGTTCTGTTTCTGACCTTCCCCCTCTTCCGGTTCAGGGTCGGTCCACCAGATCTGTTTCTGTGTCGTGGGCCACTTTTACGGCAGTGTCCATGGAGGATGTTTGCCGGGCTGCCGCTTGGTCGTCCCCGCATACTTTCATGTCCCATTATCGACTTCAGATTGGGGGTGGGGGTGGGGGTTCTGTTTCCTTTGCCTCTTCTGTGCTGTCGGCTGGGATTCCTTGAGGTGTGTGTTTCTGTGGAATTTTTGTATCTCTTGTGATTGAAATATGTTTCTCTGCATGATTTCTGCGGAGTGTTTTCCTTGCATGAAGCTCATTGCTTTGGTATCGGCTCATGGGTAATTACTGTGGCGAGGTAGACAGGATGAGGAGGTAATGCCCCGGTTACTTACCGGTAATCTTCATTACTCCAAGTCCATGTCTTCCTCGCCACACTATAGTTTCCCTTCCCTCCCGGCCCTGGTGGTGGCTTCATGTCTGCGGCTTGGTTTTTCAGGTCGAGTTGAGGTCTCTGTATCCCTTTATGGGATTGGCTGGAGCCACTGGGGGCCATCTTGGAGGAGGGAGAGTGAGACTAGAGCGCTGTTTTTTATGCTTGGAGTTCTGTGTGGAGCCGGAGGCTCATGGGTAATTACTGTGGCGAGGAAGACATGGACTCGGAGTAATGTAGATTACCGGTAAGTAACCGGGGCAAGAGTCCGGTCAGGCCACACCAGGCATCTAGTGATGTCACAGAGCAGTATCTTGTACCTGCTGTCCTGATGAATTTGAAGCATTCTTTCTATGGCATCAGCGGGTGGTCATCAGAAAATCAAAAACAATGATTTTATTCCACAGGGTGACGAGAAAGTGATAAAAGAGGCGTTCCATAACCGTGTTGTTGAAATGGCTGCCATGAGGAACAAGAATGGACAGGTAGGAAACCTGTTTGCTGCGGGAAGGTGGAGTAGATTGGGCTGTGGGCAAATTTCTTTAAAAAAAATCTTTATTCGTTTTACATCCAGCACCACATACAACTGTACATAAGTTAATAGATGTCAAATTATACTGCGTCTCTGTTTGCATTTTTGTGCCCGCCAGGTTGGGGTGGGGTGCGTGGGGGGGGGGGGGGAATCACTGCATTTGACTTTACAATCAAACATTGTCAGCATTAAGTCACTACAGAGATTAGCGGCAGATATTACTGTACAAAGCTGTTTTGAATCATAGTGCAAAAGAATAAAAACAGAAACAGAGATAGAACTAATAAACTTGATAACCTCTTACTAGTATGCCTATTCTAACAGTATCATGTGTATATACCTGTTTGGTGTTCCGCTTATGCGAAGCGCGGCCCAACAGGGTCCTACTGCAATAAGTATTGATATGAGCAGAATAGAGGTGGAGAGATTGCAGACAAATTGTTGCAGTTTATGTGGGTGTACCGGGCCAGAAGTGTAGAACAATCGTTTAGAAGTGACGCGCCTGCATGTGTGCGTATGGCCTCGTTCCCCCTGTCACGAGCGTGCCATATAGCATGGGTGCTCAGGGCGACTCATGGTTATTGGTCAGAAGTAACAACAGTGTTAGCGCCCGCGCTGTGGACACATTTCAAGATTGAATGTTCACTGCCTCTTCTCCACTTATCTTCTGAGTCTCTACTCGCTGTGTTACCACAGGAGATCCATGACCCAAGTTAGTGAGAATTGAGACTGCAAGGAAACCCTTGATTAATGAAGAGTTAGTGTTTGGTAAGGTTACAAGATTCTGCATGTTACTGGAGCCCACATATTCCAGTTGCTATGCCTGCAAATCATTTTTCAGGTACTTTAGATCAATGATGCTGATTTTGACGAGTGAGGTGCAAAGGTCTGGAGAAAATTAGATTGGAGCAGATTGAGTGAAGGTGACGGTCTGAAGGGACACTGTTTGACACAATGAGTAAGGAGCAGGGATTTGGACAGAAAGTACAAACCCCTATAAGAAAGGTTTCAGCCTTCGGACACAACGGGTGACCACTTCGAGCAAATTACACAGGTGACCACAATGAATGAAACATTAATGGTGCCTAATGCATTAAGCGATGGAGGGAGCCTGAAGGGACGCTGCTAAATGCTCTGTACAAAAAGTGAGGGTTTGAATGGGCACTGTTCAGCACATTGAATAAGATGGGAGGGTTTAATCAGACCCCACTGTAAGGTTTGAGGATTTTGCTGCCTACCATGAGGGATTGGAGAGAGAGTCCTATGCACAATAAGTGGAGTTTGAGTGTTCAGGGTTGATACTCCTGACTGTGATGAATTGAAATGCTTTGAAGCCTAGATTGATATTGACCTCATGTTTGAGATAGCCTTTGATGGCATATCCTGAAAGAATCAACTGTGGGTGTTTCTTGTATGTATGGATCTTTTTTGTGTTTGTCTGCCCACTTGACTGCTCTCGTAGGACTTCTCTATAGGTCAACATTAATACAGTAATTATTTGTCCCATCAGTGATCTCAAAGCCACAACCCAATTTTTGCATACACTTCCTCACCTTTTGATTTTGTTGCTTCATCTGTTTTCTGCCCACACACACCAACATAAAGTAAATGTCCTGAATTATACCATGGCAGATGTTTGTTAACAGGCTCTCCAGCCTAGAAAAAGAGGACACTAGTAGGCTGGGCCACCAGAGCGAATGCCCAGTTTTTCATAATCACCAGTCTTAAAAACTGACTTTGTGTGTAAGTTGATTCTTGATTGCCTTTTCTCATCAAAATGGAATGCAAAGACACTAAGGGCCAGATGTACATAGGTTTGGCTTTACAATGAGCAAATAATTAATTTTTGCGATTCACTATTTGGTAATTGCAAACACCCATGTACTAATGTGTCTTTGACACATTGTGCAATTCCCAGTGGGTTGCAGATATACCTACCTCGTTAATATTCATGAGGTAGGTCTCAGTTTACGACCCATTAGGAGTCACAAAAATCACAGGGGTGGTGGCTTGCAGGACTCAGCAAACCACCATGTTCTTCTAAATGCAGCCCATGTTCCTTAAAGGAAAATGAGATGCGTTTCCCAATTCTTCTGAAACAGATGCTCTTCTCCCAATGCGAATTAACCGTTCTTTTCCTCAAAGGCTGCTATCGAGATTGTAGATCAGAAGTTGTGTGATAAACTGAAAAGGCTGAATGCATTGAAGCATCAGACGGAGATACGAAAGAAGCGTCTTGAAGAGGTGAAACTGCAGCATGGACAGAAGCAACAGGAAGCACTGAGCCTACAGACCATAGATGATGGAAGTGCAGAGGAGGCTCAGGTAAGAGTACAAAGTCACTAGTTAAGCATGATGTTCTGTTTCCCATGCAGACTGTAAGACAAGTTCATAAGAGACGCACAAGCCGGGTCTATATATTCGTCATCTACTCCAACAATGTCAGGATATGTAGATAGGGTCTGCAAAGTGGGAAAACCAGGGTATAGAACATTTCTCTCATATATTGACAGATTCAGTAGGGTGAATATACCAGTGATAACACGCCCTCATTCATTTATGTCCAGCCCACTTGTAATATAGTGTCAGGGTCAAAATCCTCCCTGAAGTCCGCAGAACTGTATGGCCTCTATTTTAGACTCAGTGAAGAGACATCAAATAGTATTGATGAGGGCCAGGAGCCCGGAGGGTACTCCTGCAGAGAGTTTCCAAGGGTTAAATGGGTGTAGATCTCTTCTGTCAGTCATTTGGATAACCTCTTTAAGGAGAGGACAAGTATTAGAGGGGGATCCTCACCACTTTCATAATTCTATAATGGACCTCTCCTCATTCCTACAGTTGGATGTGCTCATCCTGCTGGTATCCACCTGTTGAGACCCCAGAGATCTGTTCCTATTTCCTGCCAGAGGTACAGCGCTAATGGTGTGAAGCATTTCAGAGGGAGTAGGTAGGATGAGATTTGCAGACCTCTCTGTCTTACAATTTCCCTTGTTTTCACAGAGCAGCATTGCTGGAAATGAAGATCCACCCCAGCAGGTCAGGGTGCAGTCACACTGCTCTGTCCTGCTCCACTTTTGGTCCTGTTCTTCTCAACTGCAATAATCAACTGTTGCTTTTCACATATCTTTACCTACTTTTATATCTGTTTTCATATGAAGGGTCACAGCCTTTACCATGATCTGTCAAAGGTGGGACAAAGGAGAATGCTATTCTACTGCTTAAAATTAATTCCCTTGTTCTTGTTCTTGTCTCTGTAAGTTGACATTTCCACCTGCCCTATTTAACAGGATATAAGCAACACACATTGTGACCTAGCTGGTGCAGAAGCCTTCCACAGCTACTATTTGTGAGCTCCAAATATAAGTGTGCTATTCGGCAGAGTCACTGGCAGTTGTTGATGGGACCATGTCCTTTAGCAAATCCAAATGCAGCTCTAGATATGTCTGCACTTTGGCAAGGCCAGTGATGGGGCACCTTTTCATCACAAGAACACCCTTTCTTTGGGTAATCTTGCACATTGTAGAAATACTTTATCATTCATTCATTCTTTTAAAGAAAGCTATGGGGATGGTGGTATGGTGGCATTTCCTGCTTCTTACAGTTCTTTTAATCTCGACCCTCGCTTGGCATTGGGGAATTATTCTAAGCATGTTGCTATGAAAGAAGGTAGCTCTGGAGAACAAGTATTACAATTAATTAACATTTTGATGTCGGGAGTTGGATATTTCAAAGATCCATATACTTATAATATTATCCCGCCACTCTTTAGATGTGCCCACCTCCTCATCCAAAGTCAGGGAATTGTTCTAGCCATATCAACAGATATGTGTATATGATACTATTAAGAACTGATGTAAGTAACTGTGGTCAGAAATGAAAGGCCCAGGCTGTGTTCCCCCTTCCAGTCTTCATTCTCTTTTATATCTGCAATATCCTATTTCTTGTCTTTGAATCTTGCTGTCGGCCACTTTCCCACTCCTGTGGGCTGCATGTGCATGAAGTAAATCAGGGTGGAGAATTTATATGATTTGCACGGAATAGACTGAAAAAGAATTATTTCTCCAGTGGAAAGTTTATGTGATTCAGTGCACATTTGGAATGCAGGAGGACACTACACATGTTGCTGCACTCCAGTGTATGACAGTGTGATGAGTGGGACTTTGCTGCAGAAAACGACATTGTACACCACTTCCTGTGTGCACAGGAGGAGCGACAAGCAGTCTAGCAACAGGTCAGGACAAGTGATAATGACCAATGACAACCAAGCGTAGTCACTGAGAATGTGAAAATGTCTAGATAGAATAAATACATTTCCCAAGTACCTAGCAGTCTGAGTATACAGTTAAAGTCCAGTCCATGGAGGAGAACACTAAAGTATAACGCAGGTAGAGAACACAGAACGGTAAGATGAGAACATGGAATGGCACCTCACGAACATAAATCTGATGAATGACTTTTGGAGAAAGGGAGGTATAGTACTAGCATATCATAACTAAAATATCGCCTCATTGGAATTATTAGCAGAACATCTACAACCTAGGTGACAGTATTTCTAGAAACCATAATAAAGACAAAATATTTCTATTCAATAATAGTTTTCCTAATGATATTCTGACATACAACCGCAAGAGACTGTACCATTGAGACCGTCTGCTATGGATGTCACACATAGCTACAAGTCCCTGTGGGAGGAACATAATACATAGTTAACATGATTTTTTTAATAAATATATAGTGATCAACTCTTGGAAAAGGGATCTGTGTAATAGTGAATGTGACCTGTGGAAGGGAATATACTGTAGTGACTAGTCTGCTAGAATGTGTTACACATAGTTATGACTAGTCCCAATGGAAGGAACATGTGGCATATGTCACGGGTCTCAGTGGAAAGACCTACTCTATAAAGCTCCACGGAATGGGACACATGCCATAGAAAACAGCCACTTTGAAGAAAACTATTACGACTGGTTCCTTTTGGTTGAATATATACTATAATTCAGAGGTCATTAAGGGAGGAGATTGCAATACTTGTTGGCACTTCCCTCCATGGCTCAAGGACATCATGAGCTTTCAAGCAGGAAATGAGTGCATTCTGCAGCCATTGGCTGATTACATAGCACCAAATGGACTAATAGACATGAGAAGAATGATTTCTAACAAGAAAGTGAAGACTGGCAAAATAGTGGAAGTTCTTCTAAGTACTGAATTAGCAGGGCTCTATGTCTGGATGGCCCACAACAATGTGGTGATACTGATCCAGGTAAGGTAGGACTTTCCTGGCTTTTCCATCACTTTGACTAATTCAAAGACTGTACTGCTATGACAAACCCTTTGACTGGGAGCTTCGGCTCATGCAATCTCTCTTTTTGAACTCCTGATCAGTAACACTCTTTTGCCAGTCAGCAGTCGACCCATCTGTGCTGCATAGATAGGTATTCCAGAGAAGCGACCACAAAAGTCACCTTGATCATCAGACAGACTCTTATTGTTGTCCAGCTTTCTATAAACATCTTCTCAGACCAGGAGCTTTTCATTTTGTTCAGTTTTACATCAGTGCAGACTCCCTTAAAAAGTCATTTAGAGTGATAGCCGACTGGAGATGCCATTATCAAGAAATATGTTTTGACCAGACAAACCTCCCAATTCAGGCTGACCGCAATCACTAGTGATTTCCTGGTGTGTGAGAATCTGGAGAAGATCTCCGAAACCACATTGGACTCAGACCTGTCTTTTAGCTGTGATTCAAGATTATCAGAGAGTTGGGTGTGAGTGCTGCACCTAGGTAAGAGATTTAATAATGCCTCCACTAGAGACTGCTTGGATGAGCTGTGAGGAGGGGAGACATCTCATGGACCAACCTCAGCAGAGACTGCCTTGTGGATAAATGCTTCTCTGGTTCTCCCTTCAGTTTGACTGGACATTGTTTGTGTTTTTGTTTCCTAATGCCTTCTTTCTCATGCCTCGCATAGACTGTGCTTTTCTTTGGTGAAGGCCTATCTACCTCTGCCTTGCTCTGACTGCTCTCTTCCGCTTATCAGAAACTCCGCATTCTAGAAAACCGCTTGGAGAAGGCACAGCTGAAGTCCCAGGAGGCTGAACACATCATGAACGTCTACCTGAAGCTTAAGTCACAAATGCAGGTACGGTTGTACTGGGAGTCACACAGACTGCATCATAGAGCAGAGTCCCTTGATTGGGCTCAAGTCAAATGGAATGTTGATCAATATGAAATGCTGATTTAAAGAAAGAGGTCTGGTGTCAACCCATTTCAGTACATCTCCCTGGAGTTTTACCTATTGCCCATCACATCAATGTTCATTATTATGGAGCCTTAACCATTCTCACATCACTGGCCTCATATACTGCAGTTGTGCTTCATCTATCCCAGCATCCCATGCCTTACACAGCACAATGTTGAAACAGAGCTTCACCAGTGCCAAGAGATCCGGGGGGGGGGGGGGGGGGGGGGGGGATTTTCAGCACTTCATAAATGCATGATTGATTGATTGATTGATTGACCCGTCTTCACATCACTATGGTTATTTACTGCAGCAGCGTTCCCACATCACTAGCCTTTTTCAGTGCCATGCCTTATCCATTCTGTCACTGGCTTTGGTCAAAACAGTGTAGTCTCATTTAGTCCCACACTAATGGCCTTCTCACTACACTGAAGTCTCACACATTTCCAAATAAATACCTTGTTCACTGCAATGTAGTGTCCACCAATCCCACATTACTATCATTATTCACTACAAACCATTTACAGTGCATTCTTACATTTCTGTCTGAGCGGTCAAATCCACCTCTAAGCATGTCCTCTTCCTCTGTCCCTCAGAGATTGCTCTCAACATATGCTCTTATGCAGTCCCTCTGGCATTGCTATGTGCTCATTCTCTTCCTCAAGCACTTCAGCAATACCTCTCTACTTCCAGGTATTCCTCTCTGCCCATGATTTTCTCTGTGCCCATTCTCTTACTCTGCCTCCAAGGTATTCCTCTGAACCTGCGCTTTTACCCAGGCCTTCAAGTATTCCTCTCTGACCAGGCTCTTCCTCTCTCTCTAGACTCTCTTACATATTCCTATCACCCTAAGCATGTCCCTTGCCACTCAGGAATACCTCTCTGTCCTTGTTCTACCTCTGCCTCTTTGGTATTCTTCCTTGCAGTACTCTCCTTCTGCCCGTCAGTTATTCATACCAGCCCATGCTTTGTGTCTCTGCTTAAATTATTTTCTGTCCCTTCAGGATTTCCAAATTTTCTTTTCGTTTTCTCACAGGAGGAGAGCCTCACCTTCCAGACCCAGTTGGACCAGCTGGAGGGTGAGATCCTACGCTTGCGACAGGAGCTGAAGGACCTGAAAGTTATGAACTGTGATGCTCACCAATGTCGGGAGGCCGCACGGGTAAGACAGAGAGCTAGGATCAGACTACCCCCAACATAAGCAGGTGTGTCCTCATACCACTAGTCGGTGCAGGACTACAAAGAAACCTAAGCGCCGGCCATCATTCCCACAGAGTGAGACATGGTCTGTTTGTAGGAAGCACTCTCCTCGTAACCTAACCATGGGCCATCCAGCCTACAGTGTGAGACAGAATCAGACTCCGCAGTTTGGGTAGCACCGTTATACAACGCTGATCATGTGTATTTCTACAGAAACCAAAGCAATGCCATTAGACTCGGAGTATAAGACAAAATCACTGTAGCTATAGCATGGGCAGTCCTATCCTTGTAGCCAGTGCTTAGTTTGTTAAAGAAAGAGTGCCGGTACCCGACCTCTGCTCAGAACCCTCCGACCGGTGCACTTAAAGGTCGGCGCTCTAAATACCAAGCCTCAGTAGACTTGAATCCACCTCATGCCTCTTCAATCCTCTACCAGACACTCCCTGCCCCTTTATCTCACTCCTGCAGACTCCTGCTTTCTCCTTGATGATTTTGCCGTCTTTTTCTTCCCCCATCTTTTCGATCTGTATGTTTCTTCCTCACTTATGCTCAGTAAATAATGATGCAGAAAAAATAAGTGCTGGTCTCCGAAAATAAGTGCTGGTGGTCCTCACCACCTCAAATTAGGCACTGCTTGTAGCACATCATTGGTGCTTGATTACACAGAAACCTAAATATTGGCTGCCAAGACTAAAGGGGGAGATTTCCGGTTTAGGCAGTACTGTCCTATCATGAAACAAACCAAACCTGATTTCTCAGAATACGAATGAGGGGCCACTGATTCCATCTAATTTGCTGATAGCCCTGACAATTTAATTTTAACATAAAATGCAACAGTGATTCAGGTACTGCTAAATGACGAAGGCCATCTCTAGACCAACCCAACCTTAAGCATTGACCATGGGTTTTGCTTAATCAAAGATTGAAAACAAACTAGCCAGTTCATAAAAAAACAGAGGCACACTTTACTACTTGTGAAACGAGATATCTGTAAGAGACATTAGTTAGTGATAGATTCATGTAATGTAATGTAATGTAAAAATTACTTATAAAGCGCGGCATACACCGGACGGTTTCTTGGCGCTGTTCACTTATTCGGTGAGAGGCATACAGGGGAGGTGAGAAGAGCTTATGTGTAGGTGCTGCGGAAGAGGTGAGTTTTGAGGAGAGACCTAAAGTGAGGGTAGGAAGGAGAGAGTCTAAGTTCCAGCGGAAGAGAGTTCCAGAATGAGGGGGCCAGGAAGGAGAATCTGAGACCTCCGTGTTTTTTACGCCTGAATCTAGGCGTCTGGAGGAGCGCATGGTGAGAAGATTGGAGGTGCCTGGAGGGAGCGTAAGGGTGCAGAAGGCAGGAGATAAAGGAGGGACTGATGCCGGCCAAAGATTTATGGGTCAAGCAGCCTAGTTTGAACTTGCAACGCTCCGATACAGGAAGCCAATGAAGGGCTTTGAGGAGAGGGCGGACGTGGTGATGTTTAGGTTGATGGTAAATCAGGCGAGCTGCCTGATTCTGTATCAACTGCAATCTTTTGATTAGGTATTGTGGGATGCCTGCACACAGAGCGTTGGCATAGTCGATCCGAGAGATGACTAATGCCAGCAGTGCCAAGGTGAGGGCTTCAGTGGTCAGGAAATGGGCTATTTTCCGGATCTTCCTAAGCTGGAAAAAGCAGGAGGACACAGTAGCACTGACCTGGTGCTTCAATCAGAGATCATGGGAGATGTAAACCCCCAGGCTTTTCACTTTGTCAGCAGGGCGAGGGGAGGGGCCGAGGGAAAGGGGCCAAAAGGTGGAATTCCAGGGGTTGGATGGGCCTCCGACAAGAACAAGCTCCTTCTTGTCGGGATTAAGTTTGAGATGGTGAGCGCCCATCCAATTACTGATATGGCAAAGGGTGGACTGGAAGTCTTGGGCCGCTTCATCCGAGGAGTCGAGATTGAAGACAAGCTGAATGTCATCTGCATAATTGAATGCAGCGACATTCCTTCCCCGGAGGGAGCGGATCAGGGGGGTGAGGTACAAGTTAAAAAGGAGTGGTGACAAGGACGAACCCTGTGGAACACCGCAGGTGGTCATCATCCTCTCTGCCGAAAACTGGGAGAGTCGGACCGATTGGTGGCGGTCCGTCAGGAAGGAGCGGACCCAGTCAAGGGCCGTCCCACTGATGCCCGCCTCTTTGACACGGTTGACCAAGATGGTGTGGTCGACTGTGTCAAAGGCCGCCGACAGATCCAGGAGAACCAAGGCTTGGCTAATGTTGGAATGGGCGCCTCTACGAAGTTCCTCCATGACAGAGAGGATAACCGCCTCTGTCGAATGGGCAGGTCTAAACCCGGCTTGCTGGGAGTCTAGGAAGTTGGAGTCTTCAATAAAGGAACTGAGGACGCTGGTCACATGTGTCTCAAGTACCTTACTCAAGTAAGGGAGAAGGGAGATGGGACGGAAGTTACCCATAACCGCGGGGTCGGCGTTGTTTTTTTTTAGTATGGGAACCACCTCAGCGTTCTTGAACTGGCTGGGGACCTCGCCGAGCAGGAGATAGTTGTTCAGGAGGGCCAGCGGAGGGGCGGGGCAAGCCGAAAAGGCGGCCCGGAGAATCGCAGGAGGGCAGCAATCTGTGGGAAAACCAGATGAGACTTTGTTAAGTAGGGAGAGGAAGTCTTCATCAAGTATATGGGAAAGCTGGGTCAGGGAATGGGAGTTAAAAGAGGGGGTAGCCTCTGAGAGGGACCTTACCTTAGAATATCTCCAGGCGTCAGACTGGATCCGGAATTTTTTTCATCAGCAGTACCCCTGCATATTGGTAGGTGTCATTGTGCGGCTCTGCATCCGTCGCTGGCATCATAAGCGCCGAGATGACATCACGGAGACTACTTAGGCGCCACCCATGCGCGCTGACATCAGTTCTGTACACAACTTTCCCCGCCAGTAACGTAGAGCCATGCAAGAAACTGACCACTGGTGCCATGACACTAGGGCCCTGAAAGGGATGAATGTAACCCTAGAAATCAGTTCACAAAACTAGGAGGATGGGTGGGGCGGTAAGGAATCTATCACTCACTAATGTCTCTTACAGATATATTTTTACACAAGTAGTAACTTGTGCATCTGAAAGAGACACGTTAGTGATAGATTCCTTACCTTAGAATAGATACCCCACCAATACCAACCCCGGTGGTGGGTCTGCGAACAAGATTACACCAGAAAGTGACAGAGAACAGCATGGCCAAAGAAGCCGTCTCTCCGGACTTGACTGTCAAGGCAGTAATGCTAGGTAAAAATGTGCAGCGAAGCCCACGTAGCTGCCTAACAAATGTCCTGCAAGGGAACACCGTGTCCCAAGGCAGTAGTGGCTGCCATCGCCCTGGTAGAATGGGCACGCAGCCCCACAGGAGGGTCCTTCTTAGCCAACGAGTATAATTTTTTGATGCACAGAACGACCTACCGAGAGATGGTCCGTTTGTGCACGGCCCGACCTTTTTTGGCGCCCACGTAGCCAACAAAGAGCTGGTCATCCACCCGAAACTGTTGTGTGCGTTTCAGATAGAACGAGAGCGCACGTTTTGAGTTCAGACGGTGGAGCCTCTCTTCCTCTTTTGAAGGATGTGGAGGCAGAAAGAAGGTGGGCAAAGTGATGGTCTGCCCGATGTGGAAGGGTGTGACCACCTTTAGCAAGAAAGAAGGACAGGTCCTTAAAACCTCCTTGTCCGGATGAACAGAAAGGAAAGGAGGTTTGGAAGAAAGAGCCTGGAGTTCACTCACTCTTCTGGCAGAGGTGATAGCTACCAGGAAAGCCGTCTTGAGAGTGAGAAGATGCAATGGACAGTTATGAAGGGGCTCAAAGGGAGCGCACATCAGATATTTCAAGGCAAGGTTTAAGTCCCATTGAGGCATAATGAATGGCACGGGAGGAAACGTGCGCATAATGCCTTTCAGGAAACGGTTAACAATCGGAGACTTAAAAAGGGAAGGCAGATCTGGAAGCCTCAGAAAGGCAGAGATGGCCTAAAGATAACCTTTGATAGTGCCCAGAGCAGGGCCTTGCTGGGCCAAGGATAGAAAAAGAAGAACCTCAGAAAGAGGGGCAGAAAGGGGATCCACAGACTTTGCTGTGCACCATGCCACAAACTTGTTCCACCTGCGGACGCATAATGTCTTAGTGGAGGGATGCTTGGCTGCCAGAATGACATCACAGACTTCGGGAGGAAGATCGAAAGCTGTCAACTGTCGCCACTCAATTTCCATGCATGGAGGTAGATGCTGGACAGGTTCGGGTGGAGGACCATCCCCTGCTGTGACAGAAGATCCTCCAGAAGAGGCAGTTGGATTGGGGGTTCGATCATTATGTTGAGTAGCTCGGGATACCAGTATCTTCATGCCCAATCCGGAGCCACAAGAATGACTTGGGCCCGGTCGCGCCAAATCTTCTTCAGCACTCTGGGCAGAAGTGGTATAGGCGGAAAGGTGTACAATAGACCACAACTCCACTCGCGACGGAAAGCGTCGCCGAGTGAATGCCGCTTTGGAAATTCCAACGTGCAGAACTGATGACATTGTGCGTTCAGTTCGGTGGCGAATAGATCTAACCAAGGCTCTCCCCACTGCTGAAAGAGATCTTGCGCCACGTCCTAGTTCAGAGGACATTCGTGATCAATCAAGCACCGGCGGCTGAGTTCGTCCTCCCCGGCGTTAAGAGAACCTGCCAGGTGTTGAACCACCAAGGTAATGCCTTGATGTTCAAGCCATGTCCAGAGGCACAGAGCCTCCTGACATAGGGTCCAGGACCCGCACCCCACCCCGTTTGTTGGAATACCACATGACAGTGGTGTTGTCCGTGAACACCTGCATCACCCTTACCCGGACAGAGGGAAGGAATGCCTTCAGTGCAAGTCGAATCGCCCGAAGCTCCAAAAGGTTGATATGGAGCCGGGACTCCGCCGGAGACCAGAGGCCTCTGATCTCAGCCTCTCCCAAGTGGCCTCCCCATCCAGGAGGGACGCATCCATCTCCACTGTGTGCTCCGGTTGGGGAAGGGAGAGGGATCTGCCATTGACCCAATCGCGATTTGTGAGCCACCACTGCAATTGTCGTGCAGTGCCCTCCGAGATCTGGACATGATCGGACAGGTTGCCCTGATGCTGCGTCCACTGGAACTTCAGGTCCCGCTGCAGAGCCCGCATATGCCATCTGGCATGTTGCACTAGCAGGATGCATGAGGCCATCAGGCCTAGGAGCTGGAGGGTCAACCTGACTGAATCTTGGGATAGAGGCTGAAAGATCGGAATCATAGCCTGAATATACCGGACTCGCTGCTCTGGAGGATAAACCCGAAACTGCGTTGAATCCAGAAGCGCTCCGATGAAGGGGAGCTTCTAAGAGGGACTCAGGTGCGACTTCGGCATGTTGATGGAGAATCCCAGCAAATGCAGGAGGTCGCCGTAGTCTGAAGGTGGGTGACAACTACCTGGGACGAGCCCGCCTTCAACAACCAGTCATCGAGGTAGGGGAAGACTGACTCCCCTGACCTGCGCAGATGAGTTGCGACCACCGCCATCACTTTCGTGAACACCTGAGGGGCGCTGGCAAGGCCGAAGGGGAGCACGGCAAACTGAAAATGCTTCTGGCCTACTGTGAACCGCAGGTAACGCCGGTGGGCCGGCAGGACGGGGATGTGAAAATATGCATCCTGCAAGTCCAAGGCTACCATCCAGTCTCC
Organism: Lissotriton vulgaris; assembly: GCF_964263255.1. Classification (NCBI taxonomy): domain Eukaryota; kingdom Metazoa; phylum Chordata; class Amphibia; order Caudata; family Salamandridae; genus Lissotriton; species Lissotriton vulgaris. The sequence goes on from NC_141685.1 coordinate 1,047,973,971, forward strand.
AGGGTCGAGGGCAGCCAAGACCTGAGCCAGACTCAACATCTTGAACCTCTCCTTCCGGAGGAAACAATTGACGTTCCTGAGGTCCAAGATGGGGCGCAAGCCCCCTTTGTCCTTCTTGGGGACCAGAAAGTAGTGAGAATAACAACCACATCCTACTTCTGGCCCAGGAACACGCTCGATGGCCCCCTTGGCCAAAAGGGCCATGACTTCCTGTTGGAGAAGCGCAGAGTGGTCCCCCGACATGCGGTGGAACTGAGGTGGCATGGCTGGTAGGTAGACTCGAAGGGGAGGGAGTAACCCCTCCGGACGAGTTGCAGCACCCACTTGTCGGAAGTGACAGAATGCCAGTGGGGGAAGTGATGTTGAATGCTGCAGTCCACTGGCGTGGGGTGCACCCCAAAGCTTGGACTAGGAAGGCTTTGAGGCGGATGCTGTGGGAGCGGAGGGCAAAGGTGGACTGACCCGCACGCTGGCCCCCTGTGGCGCCACGGCGGCCTCCACGCCCATGGCCACGCTGAGTTTGGTTCTGCGCAGGCTTCTGACTGAACGAGCAGGCAGGGGCGCCCCTTCCGTACGGAACGAAAGGTAGACATGGCCTGGCATGTGGTGGAGAGACCCAAGGACTTGGCCGTAACCCGAGAGTCCTTGAAACGCTCCAGCGCATTGTCTGCCTTATCGCCAAACAGACGAGTACCATCAAAAGGCATGTTCATGAGGGAACTCTGGACATCCCCTGAAAACCCAGTGGACTGTAGCCAGGCATGGCGACGCAGGGCCACTGTTGTGGAGATCGCTCTCCCTAAAGAAACTGCGGTGTCCAGGCCACACCGAATGGCAAACTTCGCTGCATCCTTTCCCTCCGCCGCAGCCTGGGAAAGTACAGCCGGAACCTTTTCCGGACACTGGGGCAGTGTCTGCACCACCGTGTCCCACACAGTAGCGGCCCAAAAGGCATGCAGTGTTAACTGACCGCAGCCCCAAGCTGGCAGAGGAAAATAACCGCTTGCAAATCAGTCTTGTCATGGGAACAGTCCAGCCCGAACTGGCATATAGCTGTGTCGGAACTGGGGTAGCGAAGTGAGATAAAGAACGATGATGGATTCAACCCAGATCTGTGACTGGGGGTGAGTGTCTGAAAAGTTTCAGTGCTCCGTCCATCATCTCCTTGTGTTTGCTCCAATAATAAACCTATTCAGTCTGGCAAACATCATGCTCCAGTCCACCCTGTCAAACACTTTTTCCAAGTATAATGACAGGAGGAGACCGCCTTCTTGCCCGATTTCTTCTCTGTGTCTATTATGTGCATGGCTTTCTTAGTATTGTCTGTCAAGGAGCAATTGAGAACAAGCCTGCCTGTTCTGGGTTAATCAGCTGCAGAAGCAGCTAGTTCCTTCTATTAGCCATGACCCTAGCTAATACGTTTACATCTATATTTACGATAAGGGACATAGTATGGGGTCATTTCCCAGCTTTTTTTTTTTTTTTTTTAAACCTTTATTTACGAATGCACAATACACAGCGTCTGCCTACAACCCCGCAGGGCCGGCCGCTATGACATAAACAGGCTGAGTGACAAGTAGATCATGAGACAGCACGTTGCCGAAGCAATCCTTCAAGTCCACATTATCGGGTAGAGCATAGTATCATACAAGTAGGATAAGAAAGGTTTAATTTTATGTTTTTGTCGAGAAGAACAACAACACACAAACACATGGTATCATAGTGGCAAGGGTCGCTGGGGGTGGGGGGGGAAAAGTGACGCGGTAAAAAGGACTCTGGCAAGGGGGGGGTGAGCACGAGCGGGAAAACAAAACATGCAGTGAAATTGGGGAAGGAACGTAAATCATGGAGAGGAGGGGAGAGGGACCTCATAGTCAAGCGGAGGGGAGCAGATATCTCCGCGATAAGTATTCCACGGAGCCCAAACTCTGGACCACTTCCCTGGACGCCCCCGAGCCTCATACACAGTCTTCTCTCGGAACATGGACCAGTCCATGTTCTCTTTCCAGGCACTGAGCAACGGTAATCTAGGGGAGCCCCAGAGCTGCGCGATGTCCCTTTTTGCGACCATATTGCCCAGGGTAACCCAAAGTGTCTGGGCAGCATTACAATCAGACGGTTCCCACACATTCAACAGACAACGTCGTGCTTCGGGAAGCAGTGGGATCCCAGTGACACGACTCATAACATCATGCACTCTGGACCAATATGCTGCAATCATCGGGCATTCCCACAGAACATGAAGAAAGGTACCATCCATCCCACACCCACGCCTGCATCGTCCATCCGAAACCAAACCCATTCGCACCAGACGCACTCCAGTCAGATACACACGGTGGAGGACCTTCAACTGGACAAAGCGAAGCCGTGCCGGAATAGCCACCTCCTTAGGGGAGGACACAGCTGACTGCCAGTCCTCATCGTCTAATTCAAGTCCGTCAGCCGTCCAGGCAGCCCGGAGCTTCTCGAGTTGGTCAGCTCTGTTGTTAATAAGCTTTTTGTAGATTAAGGAGATGGTACTATCCGGGACGTGGCCGTCTAGAACTCGATCCTCCAAGGGGGAGGACTGCGGAATGTCGGTGCCAGGTGGAAAGACGGAAGACAAGGCGTGCCTCACTTGCATGTACCGGAAGTGCTCTCTATCATCAAGCCGGTATTCCAGTTTCAACGACTCAAAGGACTTAACCGCGCCCCGTGCCCATAGGTCCTCCGCCGTGCTGATCCCAATCATGTCCCATTTCTCAAACCCTTTTGTCTTCCACAGGTTGCCCAACCATTCCGAATCATACAGTGGCGTCTTACGTGTCAGCCTACCACCCCAGCCCGTGGCCACGGTAGCGTCCCTCCATGCCCGCACTGCACATTTCGTCGGGCCCGTAAGGAGTCGAAAGGGTGCCTTTGAATACAGAGCCCTATTAAAATTGCCACCGGGCAACGATAGCTTATCCAAGGCAAAGGCGGGAGCAGGCTCCGGAGCATAGGTCGCATGGTTGATAGCGCTCAGGTGCGAGGCCCAGTAGTACCGTCTAATATCCGGCAACGCAATACCCCCATCATACCAGGAGAGCGTGAGCTTGGACAAGGCAATGCGGGCACGGCCATCCCAAATCAGTTGTCGCTGTAAACTCTCGACTTCACGGAAGTAGCGAGCTGGAACAGGGTCGAAAAAATTTTGTAGGGCGTAAAGAAATCGGGGGAGCGACATCATTTTAAAGAGAGCCGCCCGGCCCAATGGAGATAGAGGCAAATCGCGCCAACGTCGAACGTCTTGCTTAAGTCTACGGAGCGGAGCATACAAATTTCGCTCATAGCGGACCGATGAGGTCATGGATACATAGATCCCCAAATACTTAAAGCCGTCGGCCGCTACCAGAATGGGAAACCTGCGGGGTAGAGGCGGTAGAGTACCAGCTATAACGTAAACACAGGACTTGGTCCAGTTAATGATGAGTCCCGAGTTCTTACCGAAGGACGTGAGAACGTCGAAAAGAACATTAAGCGACTTCTGAGGGGAAGTGAGATAAAGGAGGATATCATCCGCGTACAAGGAGACACGATCCTCAAGGTCTGGGGACCATCGGATCCCTTTAATAGAGGGTTCCCACCGGAGCCATGCGGCAAGGGGTTCGAGCGCCAATGCAAATAGAAGCGGGGAGAGCGGACAGCCCTGACGTGTGCCACGGCCTAAGGGAAAGGGGTCCGAGCATCTACCATTCACCGCGACCTGAGCAAGTGGCCGTGCGTAGAGGAGCTTGACCCATGCGATGAATTTAGGGCCAAAGCCAAATTTAGCGAGGGCCGCCCATAGGTAGGGCCATTCGATAGTGTCAAAAGCCATTGTGGCGTCCAGGGAAGCGACCACTGCCGGCTCGGCGAGAATTGGAGCTCTCGCGAGAACGCTGTGGAGTCTACGCAGATTGAGGGCCGTGTTCCTATGGGGGATGAAACCGGATTGATCCGGGTGGATCAGGTCGCAAATCACCTTAAGCAACCGATTGGCCAGTATCTTGGCAAGGATTTTGGGTTCCGCGTTAAGGAGGGAAATAGGGCGGTACGAGGCGCAGCGGTCACGAGGTTTGCCGTCCTTATAAATGACGACTATGGTAGCGAGGCGCTGCTCAAGGGGGAGGCATCCAGCCTCAACCGCCTCGAGAAACATGTGACGCTGGTGGGCGGCCAGCTTGTCGGGACAAAGTTTGTAAAGTTCAATGGGGAGTCCATTGGGGCCCATCGCCTTTCCCGAGCGCAAGGATCGGATAGCGAGGGCAATCTCATCAACCGTAAAAGGGGCCTCCAGGGCAAGACAGTCCTCATCCGACACAGTGGGTAGGGCAATGTCACGCAACAGTAGCCTGGAATCAGCCTCATCTCGATCACTAACAGGCGTGTAAACCGTCCGGAAGTGGTCCACAAAGCAATCAACAATTTCACCCGGATCAGAGACACTCTCACCAGTTTCACGAACAATGGCCGGTACAACTTGACTCGCACGTTCAGTCTTATCCAGCCACGCAAGGAGCTTGCTAGCCTTGTCACCCACATCATACAGTCGGCCTAGTTGATTCGCTCGCAACAGTTTAGCAGCATCCGTGACACAGGCTTTATAGTCTGCTTGCTTCAATTCCAGAGTGTGCAACAGTGCAGGCGTGTCATTCCCACCCAGCTCACTTTCAAGCGCAGTAATTTCGGTTTCAAGAGCCACAACAGCCTCCCTCTTCACCCTACGCTCTGCGGCAATAAATGATAGGGCGGAACCCCTAATAACCGTCTTGAAGGCCTCCCAAAGAACAGTGGGGGAAGTGACCGAGCCCACATTCTCAGCGAAGTAGCAATCTATTGCCTTTATCAAATCTGAGCGGAGCCGGGGGTTTCGGAAATGCCAGGAAGGAATCGGGGGGACCCTGTTGCCAAGTAGACCGCCCACAGAAATCGTAATCAGCAAGGGGGAGTGGTCCGAGAGAAGATGTCGCATCTCCCGAACAGTGGACAGTGTGGAGGCCAACATAAAAAAATAATCGATACGGGAGAGACTACCATGTGCACCAGAGTGAAAAGTGTATTGCTGGAGAGTGGGGTGTAGTGAGCGCCAGACATCTACCAAGCCAAAAGTATCAGCCATCTCACTGAGCCACATCTGGGACTGCAACAATACCCTAGGGGGAAGTCGGTCACATTCACCGGACATTACAGAATTGAAGTCTCCGCCCAGGATCAACAATCCGTCCGGAAGCCCAAGGAGAGTCCTGCCAAGATCGGCATAAGTGGTAGCCTGCAGTCCCGGGGGGATATAGACGACAACAAACACGATCTGTTTACCCTCCCACCTCCCAGAAACAGCAGCATACCGCCCACGGTCATCAAGGATAACCTCGTCAATAGCAAGAGCAAGGGAAGACTTTATCATGATACCCACACCCCGGGAACCTGAAGTGAAACCAGCATGTGCAACCAGGCGATAACCCCGGCGGTCTAAGGCCTTGCAAGCATTTCCAATCAAGTGGGTCTCCTGAAGGAATACAACATCTGGGGTGTGGCGCCTCAAGAATTGCAGTACAATGCCCCGCTTGATCCTATCACCCAATCCGTTTACGTTCCAAGAAAGAACCCGCATTTCACCCCCCGCCCATTGCGACAAAGACATTCCACCCCCACCCCCCAGCAGAACCCACGGATCAAAGTCATTGCAAAATGTGAAATACCATGAAAACCAAGACAGAACAAACTAAACGAAACACAACCCAGTCCCCAGAAACCAACCCCAAAACCGAAACCCGTTACAACACCCCCCTCCCTGCACCCCTGCTGACTAAAAAGCCACCCCCAACTGCAGTGTGCCTGTCGCCCCATATTATCTACACAAAGAACCCCCAGAGGAGGAAGGGAGAAATCACCCGTTCCCGCACCGCCACGGGCAGTACCATAAAGCACGAAGTTAATTTACACAGTACAATGCATAGTCTCAATCAGAACCTCTGGGGCCCCACATTACTCCTGGGCCGTTGCACCACCTTCAGCACCACCAGGGCCTCCACTTCCAGAGTCATCTGCCGGCAACGAGTCCAGCCAGTCGGCAGCACGTTCAGGCTGATCAAAAAAGTAGGCACGTTCTCGAAATTCGATCCGTAGTCGGGCCGGAAACAGCATGGCGTATTTCAAGCCCCGATCTCTCAAACGACGCTTCACTCCAAGGAAACCTGATCTTTGTCGCTGCACTTGGGGAGTGAAATCAGGATAGATGGAGACAGAGTTATTGTCGTATTTCAAAGGGCCGTGCTTACGGGCGGCCTGGAGGATAGCGTCTCTGTCCCGGTAGTGAAAAAGTCTCGCAATGATAGGCCTCGGTGGGTTTCCTGGCTTCACTTGTCCTCCTGGAAAACGATAGGCGCGCTCTACGGCAAAGAACTTACTGAGCCCTGCCGGAGCAAGTTGAGCGACAATAAGTTCCTCGACCAACAGGTCGGTCGATACAGCACCATCACATTCCGGCACTCCGACTAGGCGTATGTTGTTCCGCCTGGCCCTGTTGTCATAGTCCTCCATCCGCTTGAGCAGCAAATCGTGCGAGGCACGCAGATTACCAATCTCAGACTGCGCCTCAGCCATGTCCGTCACCAGACTCGACGTTTTAAGATCCAGAGCCTTCACCCGCTCATTTGTTTTGGCTAAGTCGGCCCGAATAAGAGTTACATCCACCGCCACCGTGTCTATTTTGGACACTACGGCTTCGAATTGCTGACTCATATCGGCCTTAAGTCCAGTGATGGCAGCCAAAAGATCTTGGAGCGATACTTCCGAAGAGGACGGCATGTCCGTTTGAAGTCCTTCAGCACCCACACTCGTGACCCCGGGGGAGCCTCTCGGCTGGGTGTAGCGTTCGATCATATTAGACTGGATCGATCCCCCCCGGGTTGCAGCCTTCCGGCGTTTTTCGGCCTCCGCTTTCGTTGCCATCTCGCGGTCAATGTTGGCCAAGTAGCCAGGAGAAACGGCGAGAAGGAGGAAAAATCCCGAAACTCCGACGTGCCAGTGAAGTGAGAGTATCGCGGCCTCCGTGCCAGTCCTACGGAGGAAAGTGTGGGCTGTGAGGGCAGCAGGCGAAGGCAGAGTAGGAGGAGACAAGAACAATGAGGCTGGAAACCGAAAGTGAAAGCAGTACACCTCCGGTGGGCCAGATGCCAGGCAGCCGTTGTTGTTCAATTACGGGTCGGCCACAGTGGGTAGCCGAGTCCCCGGTCACGCCCGTGGGCAGGCCAAAAAGTTGCAGATGTCAGAAAAATGGTCCCCAGGCTCCGTTTTCGACCAAAAAAGGATCGTTAGTATCAGTGAAGATATCGCTGCAAAAGCCCGTCAAAATGACCAGGATAGGTGAAGGATAGATAAAGAAGGGCGGCGCGGGTCTCGGGAGCTCTCTGCTCACGCGACCATCTTGGATGCCCGCGTAGCTCCTCCCCCAGCTTAAGTTAAGAATAAGCATGGGTCACGGATTGCATTACACCCTTCTTAAAACGAGCAATGAGGAGATGGAGCAATTGTACACCGAATCTCATGTAGAAAATTGCCTTAAAGCAGTCAGGCCAAAGGTATAGCCATTAGCTGGAGCTATCAGTTTCTCAAAAGATTCCAATGACTCTGGGCTTAAGTTAGGGAGTGTTATTGAGTCTAAATATATTATTTGTCCACTGTCTGGACTTTTATCTGCTGAGTGCAACATCTGATAACATTTATGGCAGAGTTGGAGATTCCTTCTCGAGTCACAGTGTATTTCTCCAGCCTCATATTTGGCATCCCAAGTATAGCTTTATGACTGCAAAGCTCTTAACCGCATGCGCGCTAGCGGGTTTTCCCGCTGTGCGCTGAAATTTGAATATCGCGGCTTTTGTGACAAAGCCAGCTCGTGATGCGCGCAGCGCAGGTAACGCCTATGACGAGCTGGCTTTGTCATCCGCAGTGAAGGGGTTAATTTGTGTGCAAATAGCCCATCCAGTTTATTGTTGTTATCTACCTCATGCTATTGAACCCCAAAAGAATATTATATAATTTGCCCTATCAAGTTCGAAGGTACGCATTTGACCCCTTACCACGATGCAACATGCCATCAGATCTTTCTATATTTCTATATTTATGCTGGATTTCCAGCTATTCAAATATGTGGTTAGATTCTCCAGTGTCAACTTCAGCATTCTTTGAAGGCGAGTGACCTTAGTGATAAAGGAGCCCTAGATTAAGGTCTTAAGGTCATCCCAACATTATATGTGTAAGTGAGCTTTATATAACCATCTACATCATTTGAGATTTCTTGCAAAAGTACTGGGTCTCGTACTATGGTATTGTTGAGATGCCAAAAGGAACTTGTTAGTTGGTTCGTGGTCCAAATCCATTTCAATACCACCAACCACCAGGCTATGATCCAGTGGGGTCTGAGCAAATGATCTGCCTCTTTCAGGGCAGTTTCTAATCTCTTGTCAAGGAGGAGGTACTCTATCTGGTCATAAATTCGGTGTGTAGCGAGTAGTGGAAGTAGTCAGTGGCAAGTTAGTGATGGTCCACAAGGCATCAATGAGCCCTAAATCGTTTAGATACGTCCCCTCCTCCCATCCCCCCGGATAACTCCAGGATTCCTCCATATGTTTGTTGGGATTTGTCTAAGTGGACACTGGATTTGACATTGATGCCACCAACCTCTATCATAATGCTCATGACAAAATCCAGTAGCGTCTTCAGTTCAATATGGATACCTTTTTCTTGGCCTGGTTGGGGCCATACATCGCCTCGATTATAATCAGGCTGCCTTTCCAAAACACTTTTATCATCAGCAAGTGTCCCTGCATGCCCGCTTAACTTGTGCTTCACAAAAGAGATCTTTTTGCCAATCAGGATAGAAAAGGCAGGATTTCTGGAAAGGGCCAAAGTCTGAAACTGGATGGGGTAGAGTTTAGACCTGAGCCCATTCTGGTCTGCCCGGAGCAGATGCATCTCCTGTAGGAAACATCAATCTGCTTTGATGTCTTTGAGTTCTGGATGCTTATACATTTGGGTGGGCTTTTGAGACCCCATACCTCATATCTGATAATTGTTAGGGAGACTTGGTTTAGGGTCTTTGGTAGAAAATGGGAAATTGAGTGCATATAGAAGCATTTTCTCAGCAATTATATACGTCTTTTTAACCCATCCTCAACTTAAAGGGAGTTCCATGATACAGCTCCATTGTCTCTCTGTGAAGCAAGCACACTTGTTCAGGGATACTACCATGATTCACTGGGGCTTGGTTGAGTGACACCGAGCACTCCCAGGTGCTGCTGAGCATGCACAGACACCTCTAAAGAGGGACCAGTTGGGACCTGTGACCCACTTCTATGTATTGTGCCCCCCTCACCCCAGCCTCACCACCACAGCAGTTGAACGTGCCAGGAGGCAGGCAACACGGAAAAGCAAACAGACAGTGCACCTCAGTGCGCACAATAATATGTCTAATGACCGTTCACTGCAACTCAGTGTTTTAAATCTGACTTTGTAGGTGTGTGTGCATATATATATATATATATACATACAGACTGGAATATAACAGGTATGTAAACTTTTAAGCAGGTAAGCATATATACACATGTGCTGTCACTCTCTCTCTCTCTCTCCCTTTCTATCTCTCTTTGCAAATGACCCTTGTTTTTTAGCTGACTATACCTGTTTTATCTGTTGTCCAATGTGTGCCTTCCCTAAAATTCACATTTAGAGATGCTACGGTGAGCATACTCCAAGAAAGAGTGGGCACATAGAGGAAAATCAGCTGTCAGGATGAAGACAAGTGGGTTAACACTCCTGACACATCGATCTGCTAGTACTCTGCAGGTCCTGGTTGAAATACTGGTGTGATGACTCAGACTTTCTGTCTTGTATGAAGGATGGAGGGAGTATTGAGAAGTTAGGTAATAGAAGCACCAGCTGCTCACCACTCCACATCTTTAAAACTGTACCACCAGTGGTGTTATGTAGCGTTTTTATTTAATATTCTGAAAGAATGTAAAGATTCCTCTTTTTACATGCTGTCTTTGCTATGATGTGCTGTGCCTTGATGGTTCATTTGGCTGTGTAAATATCTACTAAACCCAAGCTGTGCCCTTCAGAGCTCTACTGTCTAAATTGATGCTATCTGCCATATGTTGTTATTCCTAGACGCTCACTATTCTTATTGGTGCTCCCCTTCCTGAGTGTGCAACTGCGCGTTCTCCCTCCTCTGTAAGAGTGAGCCCATTATTTTTGACAACTCTTAATCAAATTCTAAGAACTGGACCATCATGCCAGTGATCAGCCCTAATGGCGAGCCTACACTTACTCTAGTTCAACGTACATCCACAAATGAGCATGGATGTCAGGCATTGATGTCTACTTATGTAACAACTTACTGTTGGGTGTTTCCTCCAGATGGAGCTCCAGCAGCATGAAGAGATCATCTACCGTGAACGAAGAGAGCGTGAAATGATCCTCCAGGACTACAAGAAACAGGCAGAGGAGAGGAAGGCAAATGCTGAGCGTGCCGAGAGACGGGTAAGGAGTACGGAGCATGGAGCTCGCCCAGAGATGAGTAAGGTGGTAATAACTAAGTCAAAATGTGGGTAAGGGAAATGTCATTTGAGCTGAGAGGAGGGTAAGTGGGCATTGAAGAAATCTGTAGGACGGCACTGGATGTTCGAAAGGTAAGGAAGGTATTACACAGCAAGCCAAGCGATGGGTAATGTGTCATGGGCCTGGCCAATGCCAAGTGAAATGAAAAGAGGATAACCAGGTACTGTATACAGGACTGCGACATGTAAAGAGGCATTGGCGCAATACCAGAGACAGGTAAGGTGCTTCTCAGCAAGTCAAGAAGCTGGTATGGTGTGATGGAACCAGGCCTCTGCCAAGAGAACAACAAAGAGCTTACAGCGGACTGAGAAAATGGTGAAAAGGCAGGTCATCATGAGTTAGTCAAAAGATGAGTGAGTGAGTAGGTGAACACAGAGGGGGCTGAGAAATTAGTGACTTTGGAGTAGGACAATACTAAGCAGGCTGAACACATTGAAAGAATCTGGTAAAGGGGATGTGAAAGGAGGTCCCACAGATGGGGGCTACAAAAAGATAATGTGACATTGATTCAAACTAGCATCGAGCAAATTGATTGAATTGTAAGATGGCAAGGATCGACAACATACAGGTTGATATGGTGACTGAATCTGGGGAAAGAAAAGGAGAAAGTTACAGCCATGTGATGATAAATTGAAACCATGAGATGTTGTCTAAGCTTTGATAAAGAAGTGTTAATATCTCATGGTGGGACAGATGCACATGAGGGAAGACAGAGAAAGATGAGAAAGAGAAGAAAGAAACATATAATGCATTTCTATAAAATTAGACATGCAGTGCTATTACTTTTACCATTCATTCAGCACGAGCCACACTATTTCCTAGCAGCCTTGAGTGCTGTATTTCTATTGCAACTGATTTTCCCCACACAGATATGTGTGGTATTTCTTCTTCTTTTTCACAGTAAAATAGGGTTGATGATGTCCAACGTTGGGCTTGACTTTTGCTATAGACTGCGAGAATAATAACTTGCAGATTACAAAGATGAAATAAAAATATTATGGACTGAACCTTACTTGATAACAAACAAAGGCTGCAGACTTTATTAATTTTTTTATTGAGCCTATTACAAAGATTATTATTTGGAGTGGTTAGACAGAGTAGGACTACTTATGGGATTCTGGTATTAGCCCCCCCAGTCGCCATGAAAGTTTATCAGCATTTTAGAAGATTTAGGGGTTGTAGTCTTAGGTCTGTTAGTCAAAGGTAGCCTGTGATGTAGCTGGATCAACAATGAAAGACTTTCATCTTCTTTTTCCTGGACCTCCACCTCAGCTCCTGGAGCTCTTGGCAATCTCAGCTCATGGTTCTCCGGTCAGGGGACAGGTGGGCCGTGTACCACCAATGGACAAGATATAACATTGAGTCAAATCCTGATTTTGAATAACAGTTTCTCTTTTTCATTTTGTACAAGACCACCACCTGTCTCCCAACAGCCCTCCCACTCCCTTCCCTCACATAAGTATCTTGATAATGGTGGTTGCTACTGTTTTGGAAAAGTGTGCCAGAGAGATAGTCCCCCTGTTGGAAAGAGTAAAGAACGGTGTTTCAATATATTTTCTGATCCCCAAGAAAGAGGAGAACTTTGCCCAATTTTTGATTTTAGGTTCTCGATGATTCAGCACTTCTACATTCCCATCTTCCCACAGAACAGATAGTACATGAGTGTTGCAGCATGTAGGGAATGGTAATTATCAAACTGGCACTCTTTTTTTTGGCCTCAAGTTAGCCTCTAGACTAGAGTGTTTGCCAAGATGATGGCAGCAATGGTTTCTCATCTTCACTGCCAGGGTTACTTTCTCTCCCCATATTTGGACAACTGGCTACTTGAATCATCGTTAGTTCCTCTACTTTACTAGACACAGTCACACTTTTGCACAGCACGTGGAACTTAAAGAAGTTGTGTTTGTTCTGAGCAAGCACGGTTAGTTCATAGAGGAAGTTCTCTATACAGTTAAGGCTTTTCTATCTCAGGACAAATTGTTAAAAAGAAGAATCATGGTTGTTATGTTCGCATCGTTACTACCTAAGGCAGCAAGGGATGTTGAGAGGGTGTTGGGAATTATGGGTTCCTCCATTTTCTTAGTTCTGTGTGCAAGACTAATGATGAGACCCCTGCAGAGGTGCCTGGGGTTGCACTGGTACCACTGTTATTTTCATTTGAAAGATGTGGTTTTCCTCCACTAATCTAGAGTCTGCACTGAGGAAAGAATTCACTGAATTAATGATCAAATCATCCATTCTATATTTCATGGCATCCGGTTAAGATTTACAGATACTTTACTCAAGGGTTGAGTGTACATTTGGAACATTAAAAGTTTAGTGCTATCAGGATTCCAAAAAGAATTAACTCTAAATGTGAATATTCTGTTGTTAAGATTGATCAGGTTAACTCTAAAAATGTTCGTTGTGGGCGGGGCTTTGCTGGTCTGCACACTAGGTGCATCCTCTTTGAGCTCCGGCGCGGTCCTATCTTCTACAGTGCCAGTTTGTCGCACTGTGTCAAGAGCAGGTAAGTGTAGTCTGGATGACACCTTTTCTCTCAGACATGGCCGAGGGCTCTTGCCTTGCTGCTCTGAGTTCTGGATTAATTTAACTGGAACTCAGGCAAATTAGAAATGATCAAAAAAAGCCCCAAAGGAAAAAACGCGGTAGCAGAAAATAACACCCAGGATGCTGGCAAATCAGGGAAAAATAGCAGCCAAAATGGAAAGTGCAAACTACAGAATTTAATGGTGAGAGGCGCTGAGCCAATATTCAAGCTACCATTTCTAGTTTAAGGTCACAAGGGGCTCCAGAAGCACGTCTGCCATGATGGATTGGTAAATTAAAACGTACAAAGAGAAGTAAAGCTACTTCCTACACAATGAAAAGCAGGCCTCGATTCTGTTACATTAAAAAATAAGGATCAGGAGCATGTCATCAGCAAACACACACCAGCTATCTGGCAAGTGGCAACCCTGCCAAGTCCATCTCGATCCTAGTCCCACACAGAGACACCAAGCAGTGGAATAAAGGTCTGACCACGAGAGGAAAGACTAGATCGGGTAAAAACACTGATAAGTGGTATAACAGATTGGGGCACAGAGGTAGGAGGATGGAAGTGTCACGAGCTCCGGGGGCTCCCAGGCAGGTCCGGATGGCAGCCCACTGCGTTGCTCTACTAGATACCATGGAAGACGTCCCCTGGAGGACCCTAGAATAAAGACAGCACAAGCCTGAATAACCAGCCTTGAAAAGAAAACACCCGTCTTGATGCCGTAAGATGGAAGATGCCTAGGGTTCCCTGATAGAACTGGTTCTGAACTCCCTGGCTGTGAGAGTGCAGCTGTGGCATGGAAAAGTGAAAAACAGGAGACATCAGTGGAGCGGACTGGAGCGGACTGGACGTGCGGATGAGGAGTTCAACTGCCTGCCTTACTCTGTGTAGACGTGGGCGCAGGCCAGTTATTTTATTACCTGGAGGTAGTAAAGTCACACATGGATGTGTGGCCCCTCCATTGGATGAGGGGAAACAGATAAAGGAAAAGGGAGATTAGAAAGACTGTTTGGTTGTGTTTAAATTACAACCACATCCATAACGAGAGGGAAGCATAGGAAGCACAATACATAGAGATTAGGACTCCCTGCAGGAACTCCTCGCTACGCTTGTAGTTAACAACTCCTCTGTTCTCCTGCTAGGTGACTTTAATTACTGGCCTGGCAACCCCAGGGAGGACTCAGCGTCCAAGGACTTCACGGCCACTCTCTCATGTCTCAACCTTAAATCCCATGTACTGGTCCCTACCCACAATCTTGGACACATTCTGGACCAAGTCTGGTCATCCCAGGACATAGTTTCCCCCCCAGCATCCTCCCTTGTACCTGGTCCGATCATTCTCTCATTTCCTTCACCATCAACATTGGTTCCCCTTACAAACCCCCTCGTCCCAAGAATGTTTTCTCACGTAGCTGGAATCGTGCTGACTTGTCTTCCCTCTCTCATTCCCTTGCTTCTTCTCCTCCCGACCTTACTGGCATTTCCCTTGACTCACAGGCCGCTGCAGTTGGCAACTGGCTATCTTCCGCATGCGATTTAGTAGCCCCCCTCAAGTTAGTCAAGTCCATTCGCCCTCATGAGGCTCACCGTTGGTTTAACTCGGAGCTCAAGTTCCTCAAATTGGAACTTAGACGCTCGGAGCGCCTTTGGCGCCGTAGCTACTGCCCCGACCTCAAGGCCAAATACAAATCTCTTCTTAAAGAGTACAAGAAGGCCATTCTGGCCACAAAGACCAAGTATTTCTCTGAACAAGTAACTCTTTCGGCCAACAAATCCAAAGAAATCTTCTCCTTGGTCAACAATTTGGCCACCTCTGATCGTGCTTGCCCTCACTTTACTCCCTCCCAGGCCCTCTGCTCTTCGTTAAACAACTTCTTTATCGAGAAGATTGTTAAAATTAAATCCAACATTTCTGTTACTCCTTTTACTCCAATTCACTCTGTCCCCTCTGCGCCTAAATCTTCCTTTTCCTCTTTCCCGCCCCTCTCCTTGGACTCTTTCTTAGCTCTGCTCACTAAAACCAAGTCTGGCTCTCCCACTGATTGTGCCCCTGCCCGCATTCTTAAAATTCTCTTCTCTTCTTGTCCTGCTACCCCTCTTTCCCTCCTCAATGCCTCTCTTTCCACCGGATTGGTCCCTTCTTCATTTAAATCTGCTATTGTTTCCCCCATTCTTAAAAAACCTGGTCTTGATTCTTCTCTCCCTTCTAACTTCAGACCCATCTCTCTTCTTCCTTATCTTGCTAAAATTCTGGAATCTTACGTCACCTCCTGTCTCTCTGCTTATGTCGAACAGAACCAACTCCTTGCTTCTCACCAAGCAGGTTTCCGCTCGGGTCATTCGACCGAAACCGTGGTGCTAGCCGTCCTTGACGAGCTCAAAGCCAAGGCCGACGTCAACTCTCCCCAAGCTTTGATTCTCCTCGACCTGTCCGCTGCGTTTGACACGGTCGACCATAACATTCTTTTGGACCGTGTCAGCGCAGCGGGCATACGAGGCCCTGCCCTTTCTTGGATCACGTCCTTTTTGACAGGACGTTCTCAAGCTGTTCACCTCCCCGGCTTTTCCGCTCTCCCCCTCCCGGTGCCCTGTGGGGTTCCCCAAGGCTCCTCCCTTTCTCCCTTTCTCCCCTTCTTTTCAATCTTTATATCCATCCACTTATCTCTTCCCTCCTTGAGCTGGGGGTCTCTGTGTATAACTACGCAGATGACCTCCAGCTCGTCTTTGATCTTTCTTCCTCTTCTCACTCCCTATCTTTCTTCCACTCCACCATGGTCTTTATTTCTGGGTGGATGAGCGCCAACCACCTCAAGCTCAATCCAGATAAGACTGAGCTTGTCCTGACTGGCGGCTCATCCAGCCTTTGGTCCCCTGCCTTCTGGCCCCCTATTCTTGGCCCCCCTCCCACCCCGGTTCCCTCCGTCAAAACATTGGGCATCAAGGTCAGTCAGGACCTGTCCATGCATGGCCAGGTCAGTGCCGTGGTGTCCTCCTGCTTCCTCTCCCTCCGGATGATCCGGAAAATCTCCCGCTTCTTTTCTCTTGACTCTCTCAAAAGCATTATCTCTGCCCTCATCACTTCCCGCCTTGATTATGGCAATAGCTTGTTCGCAGGCATTCCTGCCTACGAAACCCGCCGCCTTCAAGCTATCCAAAATCAGGCTGCCCGTCTCATCTTTCACTTGCCCAAAACCCATCACATCACTCCTGTCCTCAAATCCCTCCACTGGTTACCCATCCTGCAGAGATCTTTGTTCAAGCTAGGGTGCCTTGTTTATCGGGCCCTTGATCACTCTGCACCGGCTTTCATCAATTCTCTGATTTCCCTTCACACCCCTGCCCGCACTCTCCGTTCATCCTCTTCTGCCCTCCTCACTGTTCCCCGTTTCCACAAATCTCGCACTGGTGGAACTAGATTTTCTGTTCTTGCACCCCCGGTTCTGGAACTCCCTTCCTCTCTCTATGCGTTCTATCCCTATTTTTTCACACTTCCGTAAAGCGCTCAAAACGTTTCTGTTTGCCCTGGCCTACCCCCGCTAAACCTCCTGGCCCTGTCTGTTCTGTTCTTTAGAGCTCTCAGCGCCAGGAAGCCGTTTTGGCCATCGTGCGCTCTACAAATAATTTCATTCATTCATTCATTCCTTCATATTAATAGTGCTTAAAAACCCACAGAACAAGACAGATAACATAGAGCTCAAGATAAGATGACTTTAATCTTCTTAGGGCTGGCATCTATGGAAAAGAGACTGGGGAAGACTGAGTGAGAACTACAAGGTGTGTCTGCATGAGTCTCCTGAGTGGATTCGTCTGTTCATGAACTGGAATCTTCTGTGGAAATCCAAAGTGACTTAAAGAACAGAGAAGTTCTTGTGCTGGTTCATATGGAAACACAACTGATGTTTTTAGAGGATGCCGTGAGGGCTGCCAATATTTGTTTCCTGGGAGTGCCTTAAAGCGTTGCAATGTACAGATCTCTCCTGTCTTCGATTAAGAGCTTCCTAGAAAAAGAGATCTTGTAAGATGCAAGCGATGTGGATGCAACAGTTTGTAAGGCCTACAGGATCTGTACAAGAGGTTGTGAGAGAAATATGGAGTTCAAGAGTACTGTGATTGGAAAGTTGAGCAGTCTGATAGAACGAGAGGTGGTCCGGCGAGAAGCCAAGAAAAGAAGATCTGTGGCTTCACCGGCAGACAAAATACTAATCTTTACAGACTACAGCCAACCCAAATAACATAGGCGGAGTCAGCTGCATCACATAAAAAAATAATTTTGTATATCTCCTTTCTTGTGAAGGGTTGTATTAATATATTCCATTCCATGGTGTGCAATCCTGGACTTCTTCAAATGTATCCTTCTATTACCACATGGATATGTATTGGATGCCTGTCACCATTCAAGAGCATATTCATCACTAAGCTCTTCAAAAGGCTTTATCTTCTATGGTCCACAGATCTCACCCACTTTGGAGATCCCTAACCGTTGTGTTTGATTACTTAGCCTCATAAAGCTCCACAATCATGCACCGAAGAAATAAATGAAACAGAGCATGACTTTGGGATACTCATGAATGGAAACTATTAAACCAGTGTGTAAATCCCTTATGGGCCTTTCAGAGAGAGTCCCTGTCCCCCATCAGCATTTCCCTAGTAATAGAAACTCAGTGATGGTGCTGCTAGGTTTGGGGAGGGAATTTTCCCGATCAATTGTTCTCTGTAGTACTGACCTGAAGTAGGCTCTGCAAGGGTTAGGGAGAGAGTTGTTTCCATGCGTGGTTCCCTGTAGAGAGAGGCCTCGAGTGATAGGATTGTGGAGGGTGCAAATTCCCATCACTGGTTTCCATTCGGTAGAGGCCTGGAGCCGGTGTTGGTAGAGTTAGAGAGGGACCTGATCCTCATCAGTGTTTGCAGTAGGTACAGGGATGTGGAACTGTATAAAATATCTACTTGTCCAAGGAATAGAATGCTTCATAAATCTACTTGTTCTGTAAATAAATCAATTTGTCCATTTGTGTTGCCATGCAGTGATGTCACAAATTATGGCAGTGTTTATATTATATCAAAGCTCTGGTAACAGCCTCTCTGATCATGTCTGGGCTCTTATTATATCTGGGTTTCGATCTGGTCAAGGCCTCCTTTCCACAAATCTACATTCTGTGCTAAAAAGCCCTGTGAGTCTTGGCAAGCCCTCTCCAATCTCTTCCCACAATGGAAAATATTGGAAAGGTACTCCTGCGACGGGAGATTTTAAAACTTTTTTTCAGGATGAGAAAAAGGGTGTAGGGAAAGTGAATCTGCAATCGCTCAGCAACTTTCTTTTCATGAGCAAATGTAAGCCTATATATTTGTTCATGCACAAAATTAATTACAGAAAGTTTGCTCAGGTTGCAGTTTCCAGACTTATCTCTATAAACTCTTGTGGATTCCTGCCAAGTCGTAAATCTGCATGAATGCAAGGACATACACCTGTGGGTGCACTTTTGTGGCTTACTTTAAGAAGTTAGATCCTAATTCATTTTAATGTTGGCGCTAATGTTGCCCATAGTGGTTCTCAATTATAATTTGTATTTTCTTTTTTAAATATTTGCATGCATCAAACACATTTTACATGACTCAAAGAATTGGTATACGAAGCTAGCTAATAATTTAGCAAAACTATTTTTTACTAAGTTGCAATTTTTTGTGTACATGTTATTTTGAAAACAAATAATCACCAATAATCACCAATCTTGCTTTCGGGCTTCTAAATATATTTGCATATAATCAGGAGGCATTCTGGGAAGCAGCTTATACATACTGTTACAAATCTTGCCTTAGTTGCAGGGAATCATCCTGCACAGACTGTGCACGTGTGGTACTCTAAATTGCAGCAAAAGAGATTGTGTAGCAGGGGCTTGGACCTACTTGTACAGTGGACGAAATAAACATGAACATTTCTTGTCTTGGACGTCGGGTGACTACCCTGAGATAGCTGCCTGGAGCAAGTGTTTGTAGGGTAGGGCTTGTCAAGGAGCTTTTCCTGTCAGTGGCGCCCTTTGGGTAGCGGCCTAGAACAAGTGATACGGCTGGGAGGAGCCTGTTTCCGACCAGTAGATGTCTGAAGCTAGTAGTTCTGTGGTTTTGGGGGAGCCTTCTCCATGTCTGTGGTTCCATATAGTCAGGCTCTTCAGCAAGAGGTGGTATGCTTGAGATGAAGTCTGTTCCCCATCCATGGTTTCATATAGGTAGAGACTGGGAGCAGATGTTAGTTTTGGGGTGGGCTTGAAGTCTGTGTCCCATCAGTGGCCCTTCTCTCATCACACTTTGCCTTCTGGGTTCAGGCGCAGAGAGTGGCCATGCAGCCAGAGGATTCAGCCACAGACACTCAGCGCAACACAAATGGTGTGCAAGAGGAGAAAATCATAAACACCTTTGAGGAGGCCTTCAAACGCATCAAGGAGGCCACTGGTGTGACGGACACACAGGTGAGTATATGTGTGAGTGCGTGTAAGGACAATTTGCACTGCTGCTGCCCCTGTTGTACGGTTCTACATGTAATCAAGAACGATTATGGCTATGCTCTACCACTTGTGGCTGTGAGGAAAAATGCGTGATGTATAGCCCCGTTCAAGTTTGCATACGGAAGAAGCTTCCATTGCCCCTGCCCATATTGTATTGCTTCTATGTTTGAGGTAAGATTGTGCTGTACTGCTTGTACTACATTTAGGCCTAGATGTATCAAGCCGTTTGCGAATCGCAAAGGCCGAAATTCGCCAAATTTCGGCCTTTGCGAATCGCAAACGGTCTATTTGCATGTTTTGGCATGCATCAAAAATTCGCAAATTAAGGAATCGCTAAAATTTGCAATTCCTTATTTTGCCATATCATTTAAGGAATTGCAATTTTGCGATTCCGTAAATGCTATGTATATAGCATTTTTCAATTGCGAATTTTGGTTAAGAAATTGCAAATTAACACCAACTTGTAGTTGATGTTAATTTGCGAATTCTTTTAAAAATGCACAATTTGGCATTTTTGAAGGTGGAATGTGACGCACACACATGCCCATAGGGCATGTATGTGCGCCATATGCACACACATGTACATTTCAGGGGTGCAGCAGGGCTTCCTTGAGACACCCCTGCACCCTTGAAATTATTCTCAATTTGCGATTAGCAAATTGCGAATCGCAAATTGAGATTAATTTCACAATCATTCCTATGGGCCACCTGGAATGAATGGGAAATTATTCCTTAATTGCGAATTCGCAAATTGCGAATTCGCAAATAAGGAAGATTAAGAAATCGCAGAAAAATAGCGATTTGTTTACATACATCCCATTTTGCGATTTCTAAATAGCGATTCCTTAAAAATCCCTATTTAGAAATCGCAAAATGGAATCTTGATACATCTGCCCCTTAGAATGCGTGTGGATCTTGGTGTGTGTGTGTGTGTGTATCGCTTGGATTACTATAGGTCATGTTCTACATGTTCTGTGTATGAGGGACAATTTGCACTGCTGCTGTTCGGTCTGTAATTAAGCTTGCACTGCTACTGCGAGTACTGTGCCTATTTTGCGCATGAGTTAAGCTTACAATGCTGCCGATTTTTGCTGTAGCTCTGTGTGTGTATTGTGTGTCTGTGTGTGAGAGGGAGAGGGAGAGAGTCTTGTACTGCTGTTACTCTGCTAGTGTGTGCATGTAAGAAGCTTGCACCACTGACCCCTACCAGTGAAGTAGAACATTTTCCACTTCTGGTGTCCATACAGTTCCCCTCTGTGCAAATGAAGCTTGAACTACCCTTTGCCAATGCAGTTTGATGATCCTTATAATAATATCCCTTCCTCTCGGTTGGATCAGGAGGTCGTTGAGAGGTTCATTGCTCAGGGTGATATCCACCAGCAGCTTGAGGAGATGAAATTGGAAAACGAGAAGAACTTGGTGAGGCTGAAGGAGGAGAAGGAGCATCTGGAGTCAGAGTTTCAGCAGATGAAGTACTCTGGAGAAGCCAAACTATCCAGGTAAACCTTTGTGCCCCTACTCAAAATTCTACCCCTCGCTCACCGCCCCAACACTATGTGCAGAGTTACCTTTCACGCTAGTCCTGCACCTTACTGACAGTGGCACCCCTTGCTTGTGTGAGAACGTTTTTCCAAGATATATATCCTGAAGATATTAAACCTTTAATACCTTCGAGGTGAGGTATGGTTTCCATTGTCATGAAGCACAGGAGACTCAGCAGTCAAGGTCACCCACCACTCAGTAGGGAACCTTGTCTTTCTCAAACCCCCTGGGATACAGGCACATGGCTTCTGCTTGGATGTAATGCTGGAATGTGGGTGTTCAAATGAAAACCTTTGGGATAATAGTCCCTTGAAATGTCAGCCTGAATATCATATGCGCCTGTTGCAGCTTATTTGAGGACGCTCAACCTTGTTCATGTGCTGCTGCCATTTGCAAACATACAAGATATCTCCATTCCGCTTTCTCCTTGTTTTTTTGTTTTTAACGCTTCAACCTTTTTCAACTCAGGAAGTCAGTCTTTCTGCTATGGTGCCACCTGCCTCATCTCATCAGACGTAATGTTAAAACTTCTACTGCATCTTGGGGGCAGGAACTGGCTTTCTATTTAATAGATAAAAAAGGGATATATTGTGCAGAGAGTCCAGGTATCCTTTATTAGTGGACAGGGCTTACTTTAACAATCCAAAGGTGGTCTTTTTGTGGTAGTGTGGTTGAGCAGCCTTAGGCTTATCAAGGAGGCGTGTTAGACATTTGTTGCATACACAGAGTCAATAAATGATGCCAACACACTCAATAAGGAGATCCACACCAATTTCGAAAAAGAACATGTGTTTTTATATAATTTTTGACACCAAGAACTTCTTTATTGGGTAAGTACTTTTTAAAATAGCAGTTTTGAGGAAAACAGGTAAATTCACTTGTATGGTCTCTAATGCGGTAATGTTATCCGGTAGGGTGTTAAAATATCGAGTACAAAAATATAGCTGACATAAATATAGTTGTAACAATATCGTTTACAAAAATATCGACACCCTATACTTATTCCCACTCCAGAGGGTGCAACAGTAGGGAAAGCCTTGGATAGCGTAGAGGTAAAAATTACTATTCCCACTCCAGGGGGTGCAACAGTAGGGAAAGCGTTGGATAGCGTAGGAGTAAAAATTACTATTCCCACTCCAGAGGGTGCAACAGTAGGGAACGCGTAGGGGTAAAAATTACTATTCCCACTCCAGAGGGTGGAACAGTAGGGAAAGCGTTGGATAGCGTAGGGGTAAAAATTACTATTCCCACTCCAGAGGGTGCAACAGTAGGGAAAGCGTAGGGGTAAAAATTACTATTCCCACTCCAGAGGGTGCAACAGTAGGGAAAGCGTTGGATAGCGTAGGGGTAAAATTACTATTCCCACTCCAGGGGGTGCAACAGTAGGGAAAGCGTTGGATAGCGTAGGAGTAAAAATTACTATTCACACTCCAGAGGGTGCAACAGTAGGGAAAACGTTGGATAGCATAGGGGTAAAAATTATTATTCCCACTCCAGAGGGTGCAACAATAGGGAAAGCGTTGGATAGCGTAGGGGTAAAAATTACTATTCCCACTCCAGGGGGTGCAACAGTAGGGAAAGCGTTGGATAGCGTAGGAGTAAAAATTACTATACCCACTCCAGAGGGTGCAACAGTAGGGAAAACGTTGGATAGCGTAGGGGTAAAAATTACTATTCCCACTCCAGAGGGTGCAACAGTAGGGAAAGCGTTGGATAGCGTAGGGGTAAAAATTACTATTCCCACTCCAGGGGGTGCAACAGTAGGGAAAGCGTTGGATAGCGTAGGAGTAAAAATTACTATTCCCACTCCAGAGGGTGCAACAGTAGGGAAAGCGTTGGATAACGTAGGGGTAAAAATTACTAAATGTATTTAGTCATTTATAAAATAACAAATATTTATTTGTATTTATTTAATCATTAATTAAATAATTAATCAATTAAAATGTAATTAATTTACTACATTTTCACTGAAAAATTCCAGTACACACACCTAAAATTAATTAAAAAATTAACATAATTAATTACATAATTTTTAATCAATTAACTAATTGAAATTAATTAACTATTATTTATTACACTATGTATATTCATTTAAAACATTAATTAATCTATTATTTTATTATATTTAAATTACTTCCCACCCTACTCCCCTATAAACCCACAACCCGCTACGGAACTATTAATACTTAATTCAAAATAAAATACATTATTAACTAATAAAATACTGCAAAATATACTACTTTGACTACAAATACTCATTAAAAACACTACATTACTTATAATTATTTAAAAAACGATATTTTTGTAAACTATGTTTTTGTAAACGATATTTTTTACAACTATATTAATGTAATCGATATTACTTACCTGTCTGTCGATATTCTGGTCAGACTATATTTTTGTCATCGATATTTCTTCCTGTAGATATTTTTGCAGCGATATTTAGGTAAGGCGATATTTTTGCAACGATATTCCCGTTCTGTACCATGTTATCCTCTGGGGAAAACACATATACTACATACGGGTACTTAGCGGCGACTTACAAGACCAATCTTATGGAGTTAAGGTATGAGGCAAGGTTCAAGTCAGTACCAACAGGTCACCTCGGTAGACTCTGGGGCGTCCAAGTGCAGAGGTGCTTTTCGGCGTCAGATGCATCCTTGGGTTTCAATAGAACGCATTCCTGGGAAAAAGAGGCAGCAAGCTGGGACTGGGGGCCAGTCCGGTTGAACCCACAGGTGGTCTTAGTTCTTGAGATGCTCAGGCACGTAGAGACACTGTTCGCCACTTCTCCGTGGGCTGTGGGGTTCGGGTGCAGTGGTGCTTTTAGGTGTCGGGTCGTTGCTGCGGATGACACTTTCAGTTGAGGGGGACCTCCACAAAGAGAATGCAGGCGGTGACTGGGAGTGCAGGGTGGGCAAATCCAATGTAGGGTTCGACACTGGAGGGCCTCAGGACCTTGTTGGTACCGTTGGCTCACTTCAAATCGGGCTGGAGTGCACAGGTGTAATGGTGCTTTCGGGTGTTGGATTTTGGCGATCAAGAGTCCTCACGGTTCTTCTTGGGTGCCTGCAAGGTAGCAGCTCCGCTACTCCACTGGAGATGCTGGTTGTCCCGTGAAGTGCTGACAGTCCTCCCAGGCTTCTGGAGGCAGAGCAGCTGCAGGACGAGTCGTCTTTGGTGCAGTTGTTGGGGGCAGCAGGCAGGCCGGCAGAATTGGCACCAAGTCAGTTGCTGCTCCTCAGTTCTTGCTCTTCGCGGCCCTTTGGTCTCCGTCTTCTTAGGTTGACAGAATCTGCTTTCCTGGTGCCAGGGGCTCCCCTAAGTACCTGATTTGGGGCATTAAGGGGAGAGAAGGGTGGTAGCCAGTGGGCTACCTACCCTTGGGGTCACTACACCCCCTATATAACCATTTTCTGTGGGAAGTGAGCATAACCATGTCCCAGATTTCCTAATTCTACAATCACCAAGATGGCAGAATCTTCATAAAGTAGGGCACATCAGGCAGCTCACCTTAGGGGTGTGACTGGCCTGTTAGTGCACCACGCCTACCTGCATATCTAATTTCCCACCTGTCCTGGTGCCAAATAGGACCAGGGCAGGGGGTTGGCATTTCCCCTGTCTGGGGAAGCCTTGGTCACATATCAAAGGCAGCAGAGGCCTTTGACGCCTCCTGCCTTCATATGCTGATTACTTAGCCATTCTGCTTGGAGGAGGTGACAACACCTTCGGCCAGAGCAGGCATTGTTTCTGTCCTCAGAGAGCATAGGCTCTCACCCGCAGGGGGTCAGTGGTGGCAGGCTGGTCGACAACAGTCAGCCAGTACACTTGAGGCTGGTAGGGTTTCGAGTATGGAATCAGTGTGGGTTTATTAATGCAAGGTGTTTGATATCAAACACCATAGATTTAAGTGAAGCCATCATGTAGCGGGGAAACACGTTTTTACCAGCGTCCAGCACATGTACTTAAAATGGCTTCCCTATTCACTTGTACTATGTAAGATTTGACTTAGACATCACAGGTGCATATTTTCTCATGCAGATATGTCCACACGTGTAGTATAGTGCACCCTGCCTTAGGGCTGTAAGGCCATCTGTAGGGGTGGCTTACCTATACTGCATGCAGTATCTGAAGGCATGGCACACAGGGGTGTGTGTCATGTCCTGTTTTCACTTTTATCTGCACCAAGACATGCAGCCTGCCATGGCAGTTTGCATGTTGGTACTGAGGGGTCCATAAGGTGGCACAATACAGGCTGCAGCCCTTGGGGGCCCTCTTTGGCCTCCTTTGCCTAGGTACCAAGGCTAACACTTACTATGGGCGTATAGGGGGTGTTCAAGCTATTGCCAATTTGGGGAATAATTGTACAGTTTACCAGGCAAAACGTGGGCGTGACCATGTGAAAAAGGGGCACTTTCTTACATTGGGTGGTTGTATTAATATTCACTCTGATGAATAGTGTTGAAATACTGTGCTCTGCAAGCCTTCCTTCCCTCTTTTTGATCTTCGGGGTGCTGGAGGAGCTTTGAGGATTAGATGAAGTCAGGATTCTTGCCTAAGCATACTGTAATAGGCGCTGAGTTTCTTTGTCAGAGAAGTTCTTTCTTAGAAAGTTACAGACACCTCCACCCTCTGCCAAGCTACAAACATGCTTTTCAGGGCTAAAGGAGTGCTTTCAGTGCGCTCTCAGCTTAGAAAAATCACAGCATGAATAGCTCTAACGATTGTTCCTTGTTCTCCAGGCATGTTAAATGTAAGAGCATCTTCCCATGCTGATCAGCCTTTAGATGGTATATCCTAAGAGGCTGAAACTAGATCGTAGGTGTTTGGACTTACTCAGTCATTTTATTTCCCTCTTCAAATCCATTGGAGACTGAACAATTTACCAACAGGATAATGAGCAGCCTTGTTTGTGTCTCATGGTCAAGACAGATGCATGGGTCACATAGGAGTGCAGCTTCCCTTCAGAGAGGAGAGAAACAAATGGCATACACAGCAATTCCAATATAGGAAAAAAATAGAAAGGTAGGTTTCATTAACAATTCCTAATTAGAAGTAACTCTGTGTCCAAGGTGTAAAAATAGAGGAGTTGAGGAAGAAAGGTTAATCTATACTACTATTATAAAGAGAGAACTGTGTCCTTTGAGCCAGGTAAACTCAAAAAGTACACCACCAATCGCAACACCCAATACAGCGTTGGAAAGGGGAGGTCCAGGAGATGGACATAGGCTATATAAAAAAATGTTTACAACTTAATTAAAAAAATTTACCATAAAAAAAAGTAGTCCCTTGAAAGTAGCGCCAGCCGCGAGGTGCGTCATGACATCAGGAGCGAGGGGAGGAGCGGCGTACGCTGACATCCGAGCATTGATTGCAAAGAGCGGAGACTGGAGGACTGGTGAGACGTGATTGGAGCAACCGATGCTGACGTCCGAGCATTGATTGAGAAGAGCGGAGACTGGAGGACTGGTGAGACGTGATTGGAGCAACCGAGAGGCGAAGAAAGGGGGAACCGATAAACGAGAGACGTGTGGCGAGTAGCAGAGAGGGTCAGGAAAGGGGTCACTCACTTGTTTGATAGTCACAAGGCAACAGTGCTAGGAAGGGGGCGGAGTGACGTGATGCTGAGGCGGCCAGGGAGCAGGTATTGAGGTACACAGACCGAGCGCACAGGAAGGGGTGCTGTGACAAGGTGTAGTAGATGCCGCGTGGGAAGGGAACAGGTGACAAGGTGTAGTAGATGATGCGTGGGAAGGGGTGCTGTGATAAGGTGTAGTAGATGCCGCGTGGGAAGGGAACAGGTATGATGTATACAGCCAGCTGGAGCGCAAGGGATATGGCAGAAGGCTTGAGAGGGCTGGTATGCGTAGAGAGAACCAAATAGCGGCTTTTACAGTACGATCATCCTTCAGCACAGTCAGAAAGTCAGTGAGCAAACTAACAAGAGTGGATATGATGCAGATGTGTCTACAGAAGTCGAAATAATGCTGCCCTAGCATCTAAAAAGGTGACCAGGAGGTGGAAAAGTGGGCTCTTATGCAAACCCAAAACATGGTCTGAAAGAAAAGGTTTAAATACACCCAGAGCCTAACCGATCCCTTTTTCTACGTGCAGGCGGGGGCTCTGAAGCCTAATTGCTCCCGGACAACGTTGGGACGGGCTGCTAGTTAGGTTTAATCTTGTTTGTTCATTATAGGAATCTTTGCTAAATTCCTGAACACTGAATATCGCCATCGCTCAAGGGACATCCCAGGTATTTGGAATTCAGTTATTCTTCAAGTTCTCAGTTTGAGTAGAAGAGGATGGTGGGTTGCTCATGAATTCAGAAAATTCCTAAGATGGAGATCTGAGTTTCCTGACATGACTTTGGATTGACTCACATCTTGATGCACGAGAGACAGAATCATTTCTACTTAAAAGCATGGGGCAACTTCATAGATGGCCTCTTCCACTCCTTAATAATGTTCATGCAACATATAGGTAAGTTTAGATGGGCTGAATTCATGCACCGTGTTGTTAAGCTGTAAGATTGTGTTGAAAAATCTTGGCTAACAAGTTTGATCTGCACTGCAATTTCATGTGTAGTTCCTCTAATACGTGAAGCAGATTGATGAACTACCACTATCTTGTCCATTGCGGGGCAATCTCTATATTAATCTCTATTACTTTGGCTTTAATTTGATGATCACATTTTGCAGAGGCATGACCACAGGAGAAGCACATAGAAATGCTTTTGAGCAACTGATCTGAAGACAATGTGCAACTAACCTGCTACCTGAAAAATGGATGCAAGTTATGGGCATTTTTCAGTTGTGCACAAATCCAACGTTGAAATATTTGGTTCAGTATGTCATTTAAGATCTCATTTGGGATCCTCTGAGATATACCAGCTGAGAGAATCTGCTTGATGGGTTTGAATTGCTGGCAGATTTATTACTGTCACACTGACATCTCTTGCCAACTTGCAGTGCCATATAGATTAAGCATCTATCCAGAGGGTCCTAGACATGTACCTCCATGCTTGTAGAGGTGATACTTTGCGGTCTTGTCTATCTGCATCAGTACTTCTCTGTTGATCAACATTGGCAGAAAATATTAGTTACAGGTGGACTGCTCTGAGTCGCAACATGTTTATTTGATAAGAATGTTCCATCTGTGACATGCACCTGGAATCTTAAGTTACCCAAAATGAGCACCATGTAACTTGGATCTGATGTTCCCCAAAAACGAGTGATGCATCCATGTCTATCTTCTGTGTTGGATGCACTTGACAGAATGGAACTCTTCTCATTAAACTGTGGCGTTTTGCACACAGTGTGAAAGTTTGAAGTACTGCCAACAACAGCATCTTTCTAATTCTGTGAGCTCTGACACCATTGATCCTCTTAAGCATTATTGTGGAAGTCTCACATGTAGCCTTGCATTTGATACTATTGTTGTGAATGAAGCTAGGAGAGATGATATCTGCCTTGTAGTAGTATGTTTGACCTTGTACAGGCTGGCACTTTTCCATTGGACTGAGAACAGCCATTCCTCCAAAGGATACACTTTTGCTTGTTTTGAATCAAATATTGCTTCTATATACTGTACTCCTGAGTTGGCATGGCATCTAACTAGTTGATATGTATGTGATGGCATAGATGTTAAAACAAGCTTGTACTTTTCCTAGAACTCTAGAAGTACTGCATGTTGTGAATCAGCGTTCAGAAGCCAGTTACCCATACATTGGTAAACAAGGAAGCCTTTCTTACCCTAGATGTGCGCCACTACCTTAATGAATTTTGAGAACACTTTTGGAACCGATTTCAGACCAGATTTGAAAATTCTCTCTTTCAACAGCACACCACAGGCAGTTTCTGTGTTTCTGGACAATCAGCACCCGAGAGTATGCATCTTGAAAATGAGTTTCGGATCAAATTCCCTTGATGAATCTGGGAGAACATTTTCACATCTTGTTTTTCACCCATTTTATTAGTTTTGTTTCTGTAATCCATAATGGGTCTTTATTCTATCTGTATCTTCTTCATGACCAAGAAGTCCAAGAAGGACCTCAAGCATGTGCCTTTGTTTTTGTGCATAGTTGGAACTCTATTGGATCATTTTTAGGTTGAACCTAGCGCAGCGCGCATGCGCTGCTCTATGGGAGGCTTCTTGTGAGCACTCCAAACTTCCCCGAGACTTCTCCGTGTGGTCTGGCAACTCCCACACATTCCATTGACCTTTGCATGTGGCTTTCAATAATGAAAGTATGCAAATGGCCAAAGACGGGTGCATATCCCACCTTTTCTCTAAACGTTCACTCCCATGGCGTTTTGGTCTCGGGAGCGTGCAGCGGCACGCATCGGGGCAGCTGCATTCCTCCCTTGTTGTTGTGGATCATGTTACTAATTAACACAGCGCGGTCGCTTTTACTTTCGTGGTCGCACTTGTTTCATTTCCTGTTGCGTTATTTTTTTTCCTCTTGCTTTTGTTCGTCAGCATTAGAAAAATGTCTATTTTATTCAGCATAGCGCTGTTATTTATTACGGAGCTGTCTACACACCCCTATTCGTTTAGGCTGTTCCCAAGTAGTGTACATGCATCGTGAATAGTAGCAGGGCAACCCTCACTCTTTTGCGTGCACACAATACATACATACATACATTCAGTATAGACGAGCGTCCCAGAAACAGCGTGAACAGAAACAGTACAAAAGGGTAGATGTGCCTTAGATTACTTAATGAATCCCTTTATATAGTAAAGTCATTTTTGACTGCCCCTTTTAGTTTTAATTATATTGCTTAACCTGTATATTGTAACTAAAAGATGAAGCTTTTTAGTGTCTTCAGATTTCAAAGAACAAACATTTTGCCAGTACGTGGCTTTTAATTTTTACGGAGCTTTAACCACACTCCCATTTGTTTTAGGCTAGGGTCACCCAGTTTGTGTTTATTAAGAATAATTTACTTTTGCTCATCTTCTATATTTACTTTACTTTTTATTAGGCACAGTTGATAATTTGATTTGTTCACCAGTGCATGAACAGACTTTCATTATTTGGACTTTTACAAGGAATAAAATTAATTCCTTATTGAAGTAACTAACCGCTGATGGGAACTTTAGTAAGTAGTCTGCACCAAGCCATAATCCAAAAATTCAAACTTTCCATCTGGGCCCAAGAAAGCAGCAATGTGTTGTCATTCTAGGCAAGTGTGATAGCCTCAGTATGTGACCTCCGTTATTTCCTTGGAACTTGAAGGGCTGTCCCGTGACTGCTGCAAGCATTAGAAAAGGACACAAGTGCTAGTGTCGGTTTAGCTACCTTTTTACCCTTGCTAAATAGCACGTTTTTTGTTTCTAAAATCCGACTCTGTCGGCAAGGGTGCCACTGACTCGTATTGGATCCAGGTCTCCATTCACCATAGGTAAACAAGCATTGACAAAGCCAACAGAGCTCACCTCTGCAAGCATTGACTTTTTTAATGCTTCGTTTAGCCATGTACAGCAGTGCTGTGCAGTATGGCTGAAAGTAAAGAAAGAAAAGTGATATGATGTGGCCAGTGCTGACTGCACCATAGTGCTTTTTAGGTCTCGCCTGAGACAGCGCATGCGCTGTCTCTTCGAGACATTTAGTAAGTGGCTTTTAAAAGTGCCTCCAGAGGCTTTTGCTGTCCTACAGCTTGCGTTCCCTTCTCCCCCTCCCTCTTCGTCAGTTTCATTTGTATCTTCTATCACTGTGAATGCTCCTTCTTCCACCAGGCACACACACCACCAGCTGTCAGTTCACGCTTCTACCAGGCACACACACCACCAGCCATTAGTGCACGCTTCCACCAGGCACACACACCACCAGCCGTCAGTGCACGCTTCCACCAGGCACACACACCACCAACCATCAGTGTACACTTTCACCAGGCACACACACTACCAACCGTCACACACTACCAGCCGTCGGTGCACACTTCCACCAGGCACACACCACCAGCCGTCGGTACACGCTTTCACCGGGCACACGCACCACCAGCCGTCAGTACACGCTTTCACCAGGCACACAAACCACCAGCCGTCAGTGCACACTTCCACCAGGCACACACATCACCAGCCATTAGTGCATGGTCCCACCAGGCACACACACCACCAGTCGTCAGTGCACGCTTTCACCGGGCATACAACCACCAGCCGTCAGTGCACGCTTCCACCAGGCACACACACCACCAACCATCAGTGCACGCTTCCACCAGGCACACACACCACCAGCCATCAGTGCACACTTCCACCAGGCACACACACCACCAGCCCTCAGTGCACGCATCCACCAGGCACACACCACCAGCCGTCAGTGCACGCTTCCCTCGGGCACACACACCACCAGCCATCAGTGCACACTTCCACCAGGCACACAGACCACCAGCTGCCAGTGCACGCTTCCACCAGGCACACACACCACCAGCCATCAGTGCACGCTTCCACCAGGCACACACCACCAGCCGTCAGTGCACGCTTCCACCGGACACACAAACCACCAGCCATTGGTGCACGCTTCCACCAGGCACACACACCACCGGCCGCAAGTGCACGCTTCCACTGGGCACACACACCACCAGCCTTCAGTGCAAGGTTCCACCGGGCATACACACCACCAGCTGTTAGTGCACGCTTTCACCGGGCACATACACCACCAGCCGTCAGTGCACGCTTCCACCAGGCACACAATCCACCAGCTGTCAGTGTACACTTTCACCAGGCACACACACTACCAGCCGTCACACACTACTAGCCTTCGGTGCACACTTCCACCAGGTACACACCACCATCCGTCAGTGAACACTTTCACCAGACACACACACACCACCAGCCGTCGGTGCACGCTTTCCCGGGCACACGCACCACCAGCCGTCAGTGCACGCTTTCACCAGGCACACACACCACCAGCTGTCAGTGCATGCTTCCACCAGGCACACACATCACCAGCCGTCAGTGCACGCTTCCACCAGGCACAAACACCACCAGCCATCAGTGCACGCTTTCACCAGACACACACACGCACCACCTGCTGTGAGTGCCTGCACACACACCACCAGCTGTCAATGCACACTTTCACCTGGCAGACACACCACCAGCTGCCAGTGCACGCTTTCACCAGGCACACACACCACCAGCCGTCAGTGCACGCTTTCACCAGGCACACACACCACCAGCTATCATTGCAGCAGGCAGGCTCTTCTCAGAGTTTCATGGTGAATATGTGTTCGATGCCTGGGATGGAGTGGGTCGATTTTCCTTAACCCCTTGCGTGCGGGGCGTTTTCCCCGCCTGTGCTGACTCCGCCTTGCGCGGGCGGAGTCATGACGGAACGGTTCCGTCATCAGCACAGCTCAACTGACGCTGATGACGGAACCGTTCCGTCATCAGCATGGAAGGGGTTAAACCATGCTGAGTATGCAGGTGCAGTGCATGAACTCCTGTGTGAGTGAGTCATGCTGCTGGTGGCTCACTCACTCCACACTTGTAAATTGCGCCAGCACCAGGCTTTTTCTCATTTGCAAAGTTCGGGGCATGCGCACAGCTAGGCAGCCACTACACCCCCGGGAATGACTGCTTCCTACAACCAGAATGGAAACAACATTCAGAGCCATGAAAACAAGTTAATTTGATGCAAAGAACTGTTAACAAAAACCATGTCCAGCTATTGTAGATCTGGCTACTTAAACAAAACAGCAACAAAAAACAAACAAGCATTGGCATAGCCAATAGGTCTCGCTTTTTGGACCCTATAAGTATTTATCAATGCCGAATATCCTTGGTGCAACAACACCAACTCTTGCATGGCACTTATAAGGTCCCAAATGCTAGACCTATTGGCTATGCCAATGCTTGTTTCCCTCTACTTTCAGCCACGCTGCATGGCTAAAACATATAGCCAAAGCCAAACAGCTCTCGCGTAGGCGAGACCTATTGGCTTTGCCAATGCATGTTTGGGAAGGGTTCTTCCTTTATTTTTAAGAAGATCCATTTGTAAATGGTTGTAGCAGGAGCAGCTGTTGTTCAAGGGATATGAGGCTGTGCCCCTTCCCCTTTGTGGCCTCTCTACTGAAGCAGTTACTTAAATGCATTTAAAAAAGAAACCATTTTGTTGATAGCATTTTCCTTGACTCGTAAGGGTCCGTAAATATCATGTACTTTCATAAGCCCCACTGTGCCCGTGTGAGCATGTGGCTGATGCTCTACAGCAGCGCTGACATCCTTGCCAACACGCAGCCCTAATGTTTCCTCCTAACGAAGTGACGTCCTTGGCTTATCTCCTCCTCCACCAGAAGCACCAATAGAAAACAGCCTCGAGCATTTCACTATTCAGCCAGCCCAGGCTTTTAAAGACTGCATGCCATTCAGCTGCTATTACTCCCCCCTTTCCTAAGGGTGAGCAGTTATAAGCAAGCCTTACTGACCACACCTCACTCTATGACAAAATGGGAATGGGTGGGTTAAGAAGCGTGTTACCTGAGGTCTGCATGTACTTTATAGTCACATTTATTTAAGATTATGTGACATTAATCAAAATCCCTTATTCCCCACATCCCACGAGCAGGAAAAAAATAGAGGAAGAGGAATATAAATTAATAAATAACTTCATCTAGTGCTAGTCTGGGAGACAAGAGTGTGTGACTTGACCTCAAGTCATAAAGATGCCATAAGCCATATATGCCAAGGACAACAAGCACACAAGAGTAAATTGGAGCTCTATCAATTTACAGCAAATAAGTAAAAAAACGTGTTCTCTCAGCTCTCCCATCCCTTCCCTTCTCTAAGTGCTGGTGTCTGTCTAAGGCAGTAATGGTTTCAGTACTTTATCATGCTAGTGATGTTTGTTTTATTTCTTCAAATAAACAAGTCAATTGGGTAGTTCCTCTTGTGGGGTTTGTTCAATCCTATTTAGCATGGAATCACTGGTCTGATCATCAGAGTCACAAGGGACCTGAATGGTCGGATCATGGAGCCCTCACACACCCAATAGGGTGTCCTGCTTCATCATAGGATGCTCCTCGTCAACGCGGCGTCGTAATGCCTGACGGGCCTGGGGGCTCTTATTCGGGGATCCTTTTGATTCTTAAATGCCGTAAGATGCATGCATGTGAGAGGTCAGAGAAATGTATAGGGTGGTTGTAGTATATATATGTTTTAATTATGAGTGTCTGTCCAGACCTTACCAGAAATTCGGAATGAAAATGCCCTTAGGTCTGGCAGAGGTCTGCGGGTAAACTACAGGCAAAAACTGATGTAGGCCAGACATTGAAATAAGACTTTGCAGGAGAGATAGTAACAAGATATAGAGAGTGCTCTGCGGTTATTAGTTGTACAATATCCGATAAGATATAGGAATGCAAAGTTGTATCATTTAGCATTTACGTGATCAATGCAGGAGAGTTTCCCTGAACGTACTCTGTCAGCCTGTAGGTAAGGAGGAACATGCGTGGGTGAGGAGGAACATATAGCGTGAAGCCACCACATGCAATGTGTTAGAATTGTTTTATTTCTTCTGTAGATTAATGATTACATGTGATATCATCTCATATTAAACAAATGTAATCTGCAGATTACATAATACAAACATTAACAAAGCCACTGTGTAACGTTTTATTACTGAAACTACTGGATACTGGATGGTGAGGCTATGTGCGTTTGTGTGAATGGATGAGTCAGTGATTGCAGAGGTTGACTGAGTGGCTGAGTGAATGTGGGGGGTTAGGTAAACGAGTTGGGTGAATGGCAGTGGATAGCATAATATGGATTAGTGAGTGGGTAGGTCCCAGAAGGAAGTGGGCAAGTGAATTGTTAAATGCAGGTGGGTAAGTTGTGAATGGAAGTAAGTAGGTAGTGTGGATCAATCGCACAGTGCAATTCCATGTTTGTATTTGTGCCCACCATTGTTATCAATCACCAGCCGCCACTGAGTTGTAGGGAACTGGAGGCACTGATAGAGGAGATTTGAGCCTCAGAGTATAACTATCTCTCACATTAGAGGGCACCCAGCTGTCACTCATAATGTTTTGCCAGTATTACAGGTGTGCAGATAGGCTTTCCCAAACGGAGAGGGTAACAGTGTGGGCGGAGTAGAAAGGTCCATGATTGCTAAAGTGTATGCACTACACTCCACCACCCTCCACCACAGGTAGACAACAACTGATGACAACTCTCTTTTGATGATTGTCTTTGGGGAGATTGTGAATTGTGCTGGTATTGCTATGTGTAGCTGCTGATGATTGAGAAGGCTTAAACTTGAGATGGGGAATGTCCTGGTGAAACCTGCTCTCCTAATTTGTGAATGACAGTCTCCAGACCGTCCTTCACTTTTCAAGGCTAGCTACTTTTAGGCTGTCTGCTTCTACTTTCATTTTGTGCATCTCCTCATCAATGTGAGATCATTATAGAGATTTTCTGGAAAAGAGGAATGTGAAAAGTAGTTTGATGGCTGAGGAGTCTGTGAGCCCTTCTCAAGTAACAGCCACTATCCCCATCAGGGTGAACCACTAAAGTGACTAATTTAACATGTGCTGAACCATCTGGTAGCTTGGCACAAAAGCTGTCAGGCTTAACTTAGAGGCAATGTGTAAAGTATGTACGCAGCACACAAACAGTAATAAAGTGAAAATGCAACACAAGAAAAATCCTAGGCCAATCTAGAAATATAGTGTACATTTTAATACATTTGACACCTAAATGACAAAAATCCTATTAGTAGAAGCGGAGATATGCAGTTTTCAAAGTTTAGTAAAAATAGTGCTAAAAAGCACAAAGCGTTAACTGTGGTTATCTGATCATGATACACCGGGACACAGTCACAAGTTCAGACCAACCGTGATGGAGGGCATCCCGGATAGAGGGACTAAGTTAAACCCGTTGAGAGTTGTGCCTTATTTCCTTGATGCAAGGTTTTGCCCCGCACAGCATTGGTTGTGAGGTGCAATGTGGTGTCCCGCGCCAGGTTGCATCTTGCTACGTCGATTCCAATGTGGAGCTGCGAGGGCTGGGTTGAGTTGCGTTGTGCGGTGTCTGTTCCGATGGGGAGCTGCAAAGCCACATCCTGTGTTGAGTTGCGTCGCACTGGGTTGGTTCCGATGAGGAACTGCGAGATTTGCGATGCGAGGTTCTGCGTCTGGTTGCGAGGCGTTGAAATTCTGATGAGGACCACAGCTGGGCTGGCAGAGCCTCTTTAGTCCCACTTCAAAGGGTACAGGACAGCGGAGGCACCACTTGGGGGGTAAGTACTCACAGCAGGTTAAGGCTTCAAGATGATTGGAGCCTTTTCTGTCCCTGAGGCTTTAATCAGGATGCCAGTAATAGGGTGACCAACCGTCCGTAAATTTCACGGACAGTCCGTAATTTTGGCTGTCTGTCCATTGTCCGTGAAGGATTCTTTAACGGACGCCATTTGTCCGTAATTTTAACCGGGCACAGCTTGCCCCCACCTCCCTTCTTGACTTCGATGCTGTATGAAAGCTCAGACCCCCAGCAGCACTGTAGAGGCACTGCGGGATGGCAACCCTCACACCTCCAGCCCTTGATGAGCTGTTAAGAGGTGCTTGAAGGTGACTGAGAGGGAGGGGCTGCAGGTTCAGGAGCAGGGGGCATCCATTCACACAGAGAGGATAGATGGATTGATGAGTGAGGGGAAGGATGGAGAGAAAATGT
This sequence comes from Lissotriton vulgaris, assembly GCF_964263255.1. Classification (NCBI taxonomy): domain Eukaryota; kingdom Metazoa; phylum Chordata; class Amphibia; order Caudata; family Salamandridae; genus Lissotriton; species Lissotriton vulgaris. Next base: position 1,048,010,829 of record NC_141685.1, read on the forward strand.
AAATAGCTGGATGTATGGGTGGAAGGGTAGCTGGATGATTGATGAGGGGACAGATGGATGAGGGGAAGGATGATGCATGGAGGGGAAGGATGGATGGATGAGGGGAAGGATAAATGGATGAGGGGAAGGATGGATGGATAGATGGAGGGGAAGGATGGATGGATGAGGGGCAGGATAAATGGATGGGATGGATGGATGGGTGAGGGGAAGGATGGATCAAAGGAAGGATGGATGAGGGGAAGGATGATGGATGGAGGGGAAGGATGGATGGATGAGGGGCGGGATAAATGGATGGGATGGATGGATGGGTGAGGGGAAGGATGGATGAAAGGAAGGATGGATGAGATGGATGGAGGGGAAGGATGGATGGATGAGGGGCAGGATGGATGGATGGATGAGGGGAAGAATGGATGGATGGATGGATGGATGATGAGGGGGTGGGTGGATGGATGGATGATGAGGGGGTGGGTGAAAGGATGGATGATGAGGGAATGGATGGATGATGAGGGGGTGGGTGAAAGGATGGATGGATGATGAGGGGAAGGATGGATGGATGATGAGGGGAAGGATGGATGGATGGAGGGGAGGGTTGGATGGATGAGGGGCAGGATAAATTGATGGGATGGATGGATGAGTGAGGGGAAGGATGGATGAAAGGAAGGATGGATGAGGGGCGGGATGGATGGATGACGGGAAAGGATGGATGATGAGGGGAAGGATGGATGGATGGATGAGGGGAAGGATGGATGGATGGATGGATGGATGGATGATGAGGGGGTGGGTGAAAGGATGGATGATGAGGGGAAGGGTGGATGGATGGATGATGAGGGGGTGAGTGAAAGGATGGATGGATGATGAGGGAATGGATGGATGATGAGGGGGTGGGTGAAAGGATGGATGGATGATGAGGGGAAGGATGGATGGATGATGAGGAGAAGGATGGATGGATGATGAAGGGAAGGATGGATGGATGGATGATGAGGGGAAAGGATGGATGGGTGATGAGGGAAAAGGATGGATGGATGATGAGGGGAAGGACAGATGGATGGATGGATGATGAGGGAAAAGGATGGATGGATGATGAGGGGAAGGATGGATGGGTGATGAGGGGAAGTATAGACGGATGATGAGGGGAAGGACAGATGGATGGATGGATGATGGGTGGGTGAAAGGATGGATGGAGAGTGGATGAAAGGATGGATGGATGGATAAGTGGGTGGGTGAAAGGATGGATGGATGGATGATGAGTGGGTGAGTGAAAGGATGGATGGATGGATGATGATGAGTGGGTGGGTGAAAGGGTGAAAGGATGGATGGATGAGTGGGTGGGTGGATGCTGGGTGGGTGAAAGGATGGATCAGTGGATTGGATGGTGGGTGGGTGAAAGGATGGATGAGTGGGTGGGTGGATGGTGGGTGGGTGGATGATGGGGGGGTAGGTGGATGAGTGAAATTATGGATGGATTGATGGATTGATAAGTGCAAGGGTGAATGAATGGACATATGAGTGAAAGGGTGGGTGTAAGGATGGATGAGTGAGTGAAAGTGAGGGTAGATGGACAAAAGGGTGAATAGATGTGTGAAGGAGTGAAATGATAGATGGATGAGTAATAGGGGCAATGGATGGATTCATGAGTGGATGAGTAGATGGATGGATGGGTGGGTGGATGGATGGATGGAAGGAAGGCTAAGCGAAAGGGTCGATGGAGAGAGAGAAAGGGAGGATGGATGGATGACTAAAAGAGTGGATGGGTGGAAGGATTAGTAAGTGAAAGGATGGCTGGATTGGTGAAAGGGTAAATGGCTGAATGGATGAGTGAATGGATGGATGGGGTGAAGCGTGGATGGATAAGTGTACAGATGGATAGGGTGAAAGGGTGGATGGATGGATGGATAATGGAGGATGAGTGAAAGGATGGATGAGGGGATGGATGGATGAGTGAAATGATAGATGGAAGGATACATGATGGATAGGTTTGCAAATGGTTGAATATGTTTGGAAATGGCTGGGCTTACTTATAACTATTGCGCAACCTCTGATGTGTCTGTAAAACGTACCTATTGTCCTGAAGTTTTGTCCTGAATTTTGACCTCCTGTCCTGAATTTGTGTCCTGAATTTTGACCCTTTGTCCTGAATTTTTACACTCACCGTCCTGAATTTGCACCAATGCCAATTGGTCACCCTAGCCAGTAAACTAGCCCTTGGAGTCACTCTGGTGGTCCTGGGTTCAAGGTGCAGATCCAGTCCTCCTTATTCAGGCAGCAAGGCAGCAGCTCAGTCCTTCTTGCAGCAGAGCTCCTTCTTCTGAGTTTTCCACAGATCTAGGAGTTATATGAAGAGTGGGTCTGAGGATCACCTTTTTATTCCTTTTGCTTCCTTTTAAGTGGGAGAAATTTCTGGAGGCTTCCAGTCAGAGAAATGTCTGGAACTTTCTACCTACCTGCCCTAGCTCCAGCCTGGCCACAGGCAGAAAAGGCTGATGCGATGTTCTTTGTGTGTGAGCAGAGCCCAGCCTATTGATGTGTAAGTGGGGCTGTGCCCTGCTCAACCCTCCCACCCAGCCTAAGATGGCCCATCCAGGCACACCTAATCCCCCTAATGTGTTGCAGTCTGGGAGGAATATAGAAAGGCCAACTGCCGCTCACACCTAGTAATGTGACTCAGGAACAGGCTGCAGGCGCCTAATGGTTGGAACAAGAAAATGTAAACTTTCTAAAAGTGGCATTTTCAGAGTTGTGACTTAAAATCCGACTTTACCATTAAAGATGATTTTACATTCAATTCCTCAGATACCAAACATGACTCAAAATGTTTTGCTATGCTTTTAGCTTTGTGCCTGCCTGAGCCAATTGGAGCTACTCACACACAGCCCGTGTCAGTAACCGTAAACCAAAAGGTTGGCAAGATCGACTGCTGCACTTATCCCTTGTTTCAAAACATGCCTTCATTTTCTGTTTCCATAAAGGTGTGCCTATCCTCATTAGGTAGGAAATCTCTGAAACAGTTCATTGTATCACACACTAACCTGTTTTGTGTACCCAATAAAGCTGATCTGCTAGCTACCTTAAAGATAGTTGAATATCTACATTAAGTCTTTTGCCAACGGTATGAAATTGGGATATATGTTAAGAGGGGGCAAGTGCCCGCGTCAAGTAATAATTACAGTACTTGCCAGGGTGAAGCACTACAGTCATTAAATAAACCTGAGCTCGACCCCCTGGTAGTTATGGCACTGCGCAGACATGAGCACCTTAGAAGAAATGTGTACGGTATTCATTTATGGCGTACTAAAACAGTAAAAAAGTTGAAATGCAAAACAATAAAAATCCCAACCATAGAGTAAAATGTAATAAAAAAATTACACCAAAATGCCACAAATCAAGTAATGGTACTGGAGATATACATTTTTTAATTTTAAGTAGAAATAGTACCAAGAAGCATAAAATGCAAATGATAGTCAAAAGTCATGGTAGAACAGGACCTAGAAGCGATTTGACGCTGACCACCATGGAGCGTGGGTTGGAGCACTAATCACGTTTGTCCTGGTCTAAGATTCTACCTTCTGACATTGGTCTTTTAAGTCCCAGTCCACCGCAGGAGTACACTTATTTAGACTCCCACAACCTCGTGGGAGGCACTTAAAGACTCAGACCCACAGGGTTGTAGGCAGAGGCAAATTGGAGGGTCCGGTCCAGGTGTCACAGGTCAGCTGGACAATTGCTGGAAAATGCCTCTTGTAGCCTTTTGTGTCCCTGTACCTTTGACAGGAGGTCAGTCTTTTGAACCTTAAAGTCCACTTTGTTGTCTTCAATACAAGAGGGAGAGATGGTCCTGTATTCTAGGCTCTTCCCAGGTCTCAGGCAGCAGGTCTATCCTCTTCTGATCTTCCGCAGATCCAGAAGTGTTCTCAAGCGGGTGCCTGGAGAAGCCACATTTATGCCTGGCACAAGCTAATTAGTGGGAACTACCCATGCAGATGCCCTAGCCAATGGGGTACAGGTTTCCAGGGTTAACCCTACCCACTTTGGGCATTTTCAAGATGGCCAAAGTCTTTGGCCACAGTAAACGTGGGCTCTGAGGACTGGGGGTGCACGTGGGGAGTGTATTATGGTAATCCTAGTATCCTTCCACATCTGACATCAAAGCCTGTTTTGGGCAGTCCCTATGCCCACAAGAACCTCAGAGACAGACAGAAGTCTGATAAAACAAATCTGAGTTTTAAGTAGCCAGACATGGTATACACTGGAGTTGTTTTGGCCTCCGCCCTTTGAAGTGAACCCCAAATGTTATAAGTAAACCCAACAGACTTGTCAAATAGACTGTGACACTGTAATGTCAAAAAAGGTCCACTGTGATTGATGCCTGACTGGCTGGGGAGGCAAAATAAGGGCCTTTCCCAAGTGTCAGCTAACATTTGCCTGTGACAGGGGAGACCTCTTGTTAAAAAGGGTCCACCTGCCCCCACATAATCTGTCAAGATCAAATGGGTCATCTCCGCCTACTCACGTCAGCCTTTTGTTTGCTTCTGGGAGCAGGTTCACACCTCATTAACACCTATTTAAATTCGAATTACTTACTGGCCATAGTGGGAGAACAAAATGTAGGTTTAGCCTCCAAGGACTTCAGGCAGAACAAAGGTAACTTTCTCAAAGTTATTTTTCTGTAATATTTAGGAAAAATCTGACTTCACCATTAAATGTGATTTTAATACTACTAAAAATAGTTGTTTAGTTATTTTTCAATCTAGTCCCATTCCAGAGACACAGTATTAGCATTTAATATTGCATCCCAGTACCTTCCTACAGGCTAGTCACTGTAATGACATGTTTAACATTAACATTTTACATGTCCTGCATTGAAATACCAGGCATCCTGACTTATGGGCAGCAAGGCCTACTTAGGCGTGAGTTATACATATTTAAAAGGAAAGTTTAGGCCTGGAGAGGAAAAGTCCTTGTGTGACCAAGACAGAAAGAAACTACCATGTTTTGGGGAATCAAATGTTAAAAATCTAATAAATGTCTTGGTCATCCAATTAGGATGAGAGTGGTATGACACCCAGCGATATAACTTTTAGAATGCTGACACACAGCTCAGCAGTGATATCTGACGGAAAGACAAGTTCTCTAAAGCAGCATTTCGCTTGCAACTGCTTTTCAAATTTCCAAAATGCACTATGTCTAGTTTATCACCTGTAGGCACCCTGAACCCATAGAAAATCAATACATGTCCAGTACCACCAACCCCAGGGAAAAAAGTTGGGGGTCAAGCTTTGGCAAGTGTATATTCCTCCACAGGGGATACTGGGGGAATTACTGGGAAGAAATGCTAAAAATCTGATAGTCATAATTTTCAGCGCAATCTCCAGTTAACCAGTTAGGGCGAGGGAGTTCTGACACACAATAGAAACTTTGGGATGTCTAGACGGGGCGATATCTGGGATGAAAAGACATTTAGCAGAAGCAAGCATTTTGCTTTCAGGTGCTTTGCAAGTTTTCAAAATGCACGGCACCCAGATTACTGCCTTAAGGTGCACTGGTTTTTTTAAACAAAAAGCTATGGCACAGATGATTTTATTGGGTCTCCCATTTGCAGGTGGATTGTCAGCCACATAGGTTGTTAAAATCAAACTTCTCGCAATAGCCCTCATTACAGCTATAAAGGCTATTTTGGCTCAATGGAGAAAAAATGTGGCCTCTATGTTAGGAAATTGATTAAAAAAACATTAAAATATTTTGCTATTTGTAGAGAATAAACATAAGATATACAAAGCTGACTGGGCCTCTTTCTCCGCAATACTGTCCCGAGAATTCCATTCACTGGCCTACCCTCAGTATTTTCGCATACTGCAACTTATTCCTGAGGAACCTGTTTACATTTAGAGCAAGTCTTTTCATGTTGTTATGAACATCCCAGGACAAACGTTTTCTAAACGGCAACTCCATCCAAAGGTTATACATAGCAACTCGCGGAGGAGGGTAGTGTTATTCTCGGTTTTTGCTTTTCCCTTTATACGATAATAAGATGTGAGTGCCTCACACAGACCATCACTGACCAATTGTTTGTAGGCAGAGGTATGTGTATGTAAGAAAATCAATACAAAACATTAAACCATAAAGGTACAGGTAAACCCAGTAACGTCTGTTTCTGTCTCTCCTCAGTGGCCAGCAGATCCTGGAGGAGTTGGAAAGTCATCTTAAAGAGGAGGAAGCTCGGAGGGATAAGATAAAGGAGAAGCTGGAGAGAATGACCATTGTCTTATCATCAACCAAGGCAGGAGTGGAGCACTTGGCCAACAAGCTGCAGCATGTTAAAATAGTAAGTGATCCAAAGGCTCTCCTCAAATATCCTAGGTGGGGATGTGGCACCACAGGTGGGTTTCACATACATAAGCCTGTAGAAGTCATGACACAAATGATCAAACGTCATACAAAATAAAGATGTGTCAATACAGAGGTGCTCCACAGACAAAATCCTTGCAGAAATCATGACAAAGAGATACCCCTCAGAAACACAACCTTAGGAGTAGCCATCACCCCAGGTTACTCATCAAAAAAACATTTGGTTCAGAAATCATCACAGAGATAATGATCAGAATGCAAACCCTAGGAACTGCACTATTGAAAAATACTCTTCAGAAATCCAACCCTAAATGATCCATGACCCAGAGAAACTCCACCAAAAACTACTCTCAAGATATGCATCACAGAGATACTCCCCAGAAACACAAACCCTGGAGATCTATAACTCTAGAGATGCTCTTTAAAAACCCAGAACCACTAGATGCATCACTGCGTCATAGTTTTCAGACAACACTTCTCTATAGGAGATCCATCTTGTAAGAAATAAGAAAACAAACACTGGAGATGCCCATCATTCCAGAGATGCAAATTTGAACTTTGTCAATCAAACATAGAACTTTCCATCAGCAAGGAGTCAATCTTGCAAATCCAGACAAAGCTTATCCATCACCACTCCAGATTCTCATCAGGAATCCAGTCCTAAAGCAACCCATCACCAGAGTTATTTACCAGAAATCTTATCCTAGGGATATCCGCCTCCAGAGACAGTCCTCAGAATCTCATACTCAGATACCCAACATCACTCTAGGACTACCCATCAGAAACTTAAGAAGAAAATTCATTTCACTGGCCCAGAGTGCTCTGTCACCACAGAGACATTCTTCAGAAACAAAAGGATAAGATGTGCAACCGAGAGATAGTCCTGAGACACATAAAACTTTCACAAATAAATGGCCTTCTATATGAATTCATGAGGTTTCTTACTTCAACAGGAAACAGAAACACCACTCCTAAACATCACTGAGGAGCTGCTCATCACTCTCAATGAATGCAAGCCATGTGCTCAAATTCTTTTAACCTTTCTTTAGATCATTGACCAGGGCATACTCTTTGAAAGATTGTCAACAGGCACCAGTGACATAACATTAATGAGGTTCAGTTTCTTTCCGCTAGACGAAGCCCACCAAGTCACATTGGCCCTTTCGTCTCTGAAAAGGTCTAAAACACATATGCTATTCGGCATCTACATGGGTCTGCTTACTAGAATCCCATAACTTCAATTACAAAATGTATGTAGATGACATACAGATTTATCTGACGTTTGAAGGCAATTACAGTAATCTTCCCAGTGGGACCCTATATATATATGAGGTCCAGCTCTGGAGGCAGAAAAACTGACTATGCCTGAATCGGTACAAGAACATGCCTTGAATTTAAGCATTCACTTTCCTACCCCATACAAATTATGTTCTCTCACAAGAATCCTGCCTCTCCACCAACTGTTACAGAAAATCTCACTAGTCCTCGCAGAGGTCATGTCCCGCCTAAACTATTACAATTACATCTACACAGGCCTGTCAAGATTTCGCTAAACTACAAAGAGTTTAAACTCATACTCCATGGCAGCTATAACCTGGTCCAAAATTTTGTGTACGCATTTCATGCTGTATGAGCTTTTTAATAGGCTCTTCATTATTCTTCCCCTGTGAAATATCCGGGCTCCGTCTCTCCTTATCTGACATGATGGGGAGTTCAAAGTGAGACCTTTTTAGGGTTTGTAAATGAAGGGGGGGGGGCACAAAGCTCTATTAAAGTGTCTCAATAGGAATGATGCTTTAAGCCAAGCCCTGAATAACCTTGTTAAATATATATTTGGGAACCAATCTCTGGGCACTCTAAATAGCCTAAAGATAAATATTAGCAATATTCTGGCACCCGTAAATAATGTGGTTGAATAGGCACTTGAGCAAGTATTCCTCCGGGCATTCAGCTGTTTGAGGAGACACTGCAACTGTGAACTGTCCATGTAGTCTTCCGAATTCCGTCCGTCTTTAATAATAAATAAGTGGCTAAAGACCAAACCAAGATGGGGTTATGTTATGCGTTAGGACAACAAGGCCATTGCCCAACGCTTTCCTTAAATTTTTGTGTCCTAGTAAGAGCTGCCCGGGATCGCCCGACTGGTCCTCTCTAGAGAAACCACGTCAGTTGCTTGCGGCCCATGCCGGAGTCATGAAAGCTGGGATCCTACACAGGGCCTGGATTGGGCTGCCGAGCAGTTGTGTCCACCATAGCTGCTCTGATCAGCCGTACTCCTGGGGTCTGCTGTGCAGAAGTGTTTGGCCAAAACCGCGACCCGCATCTGGTTGGTGAAGGTACAAAAGAGCGGTACGCTCCGAGAAATATGGCACACCTTCCTGATCATTTCTTAACCAGTTACACCGGGCAAAACAGGCGGCGCAAGAAAAATTAAAGGCATAAACAGCCCCATTTACGGGTCACTCTAAGGATAAAAAAACGCAAACACTGCAGAAAATGACTAAGACATTATTAGACAGATATTTCTAAAGAGTGGAAACAGTCTTAACAATACAGCATATAGAGGAAACCACAATAATAAACTGTTAATAAAGTTAGTAATTAAGGTTTACATCTATGAGGAGCAGCATTTTAAAGAGGCAGACTGTTCTGTGCATGGACTTGTTTTATGTTATGAATGTTCTGTTCTAGAATGTTTAGTTTATGTTTGTAAAGTTCTTTAAAATGTGCATGGAATTGCATTAAAGAAATAATGCAGATAATGGTAGCCTCCGGGTTTGTAATGCAATCATCCTGCAAGGCTGCTATTCGGCCTGACACAAGACCACATCTCTCTGTCGCTAAAGTCCTTCCCTTGGCTTCTGATAAAAGATTAATCCAGTTCAAAACTCTGTTCCTTATCCACAAAGCTTAACATGGTCTCTGCATAAATGATCTCACTGAGCTGCTTACTCTCTATCAGCAACAAGAAAAGTAATGTTTGCCGACCTCAGTCTACTCACCATTCCTCAGATCAGATGCAATAATTTAGCAGAAGATCACGCCATAGTCCTGACTGCTCTCTAAAAATACACTTGTCACCATCTCCTGTAGCTGTTATGCGCATTGGTAGAGTTTATATATGGCTTGACTATTCCTGACAGTATTCTGAACCCTTCACTCGAGCTCTGAGTCAGTCAGACACTTAAGAGCAGCTGGATGCCTCGTACAGGAGTAACTCTATGATAGTACTTTTAAGGCTTTGTCATAGTCTATCTACTTACAATGAGGCACATTTCTATCATTAGAACTATTGACTGATTCTTTCATCTGGATGGTCACTATTCTCATCTTCTTTCTTGTATCCCCTCCCTAAGAGCTCTGAAAATCACATAGATGGTATACAGCACTTTACAAAAACTACAATTAAATACATTCTGGGACAGGGAATCCCATCAATGCCTCAGAGATACTCTTTAGAAATCAAACCTCCTCAATAAACTCAACCTAACGGAGATGGTATAGTTTATTACCTGTAACACCTTTTCTCTCGTTGGGGTATTTCCATGATAGTCATAAGCGTTGAATAGTCCTGCCACCTGCGGGGACCTGGAACAATTTTTCTAATATATCTTCTTAAGTGCTGAAGTTCGCCTTTCTTCAGGAAGGCCTTGAAAAGTCACTTAAAAAAGTCATAATTCAGCCTAAGGACAAGGCTACAGTGATCAGAATTCTTTCATCTTGGAGTGGCAAAAGAAGAGACTGCAATGAAATATGCGCTTAGTGCATTCATAATTTTGTAAGGGCACTGAATAAGAACCTTCACAAACCCTTTTGCTATGAGAGAAACAGAGATGAAGAAGTGCGGGCAATGTAGCCCATAGGCTGGCATTATACGTAAAGAAAAAGAGACTATCTTTAAGAGCAGAGAGACCTCCAATATCCCATCATGCTCAGCCAGAGGCAGTTACCTCAGTTCTTTTTGAAGGCTGTACTAGTTGATTAATAACGGAGCATGAAAGTGTCTGTTTACTCCAATGGGGAGGAGGGAGGGTTGCAAGCAATGACTATCATAGAAATACCCATACGAGAGAACTGGAGTTACAGGTAAGAAACTATACCTTCTCATGCATAAGAATTGAATAGAGTAGCAAGTTCACCCCCCTAAAGTGGTGGAGTCTACAGAAACCAAAAGATATGCAAACAGCTAGGCAAAGAGATTTCTGAGGGATGCCTGTCCTACTTGAGCATCTGCTCTAGCATCTGTGTCAAGGCAGTAGTGCCTACTGAATGTGTGGATTGATCTCCAAGTAGCTGCTTTGCAGATATCCGGCAAGGGGATATTCCTCATCAAAGCCGTAGTAGCTGCCTTGCCTTTAGTAGAGTGTGCTTTGGGCTTATCAGTAAGAGATTTATTAGCTAGCTGATAACAGCAGAGGATGCAAGAGACATTCCACCTAGAGACTGAATGTTTGGAGGTAGCTAGACCTGTGTGAACTGGGCCATAGTTGATAGAAAGTTGTTGTGATTTGCAAATAGATTTGGTTTTCTTCTAGTAGAATTTTAACACTCTCTTTACATCAAGTGAGTGGAGGGCTCTCTCTGCTGGAGGAGATGGAGGAGATGGGGTATGAAAGAAAGTGGGTAAAGAGATCATCTAATTTATGTGAAAATCTGGGACCACTTTAGGTAGGAACTTGGTATGGGAACACAACACTACTTTGGAAGAGTGGAAGACTGTGTATGACTCATGAATGCAAAGGGCCTGTATCTCACTAACTCCAAGCTGATGTTATAGCCACAAGGAAGGCAGTTTCCAAGTGAGATGTTGAAGTGATGCCTTATGAATAGGCTCAAAAGGCGAAAGCATGAGGCGAGAAAGCACCACGTTCAGGTCTCATGGAGGAGAGGGACGTCTAATCTGAGGAAAGACCTTCTTTAACCTCTCCAGGAAATCTTTAACAAGTGGGATTCTAAAGAAAGAGGTTTGTGAATGACTTTTCCGGTATGCCATGAGTGTAGACAGGTGGACTCTGATGCAAGTCAAGTCAAGTCAAGTCAAAATATTTATATAGCGCACTATATACCCAGAGGGTCTCAGGCGCTTGAAGAAGGGTGGGGAACTACTTGTCGAATATCCAAGTTTTAAGTTGCTTTCTGAATGCTAGGTGGTTCCGAGTGAGACGAAGGTGAGTGGGAAGTGAGTTCCAGGTCTTAGCTGCCAGGTAGGAGAAGGATCTACCTCCCATGGTGGTTTTGTTGATGCGAGGTACGATAGCAAGGGCTTGGTTGGAAGATCGCAGCTGGCGGGGGGCGGTGTAGAAGGAGAGTCGTGTGTTGAGGCATTCGGGTCCAAGGTCGTAAAGTGCTTTGTGAGCGTGGGTCAGGAGGCGGAAAGTAATCCTCTTATTGACGGGGAGCCAGTGGAGGTTTTTCAGGTGACCAGAGATGTGTTCTTTGCGCGGGATGTCTAGTATGAGCCTGGCTGAAGCGTTCTGGATGCGTTGGAGTTTTTTCTGGAGTTTAGCGGTGGTACCGGCGTATAGGGTGTTTCCGTTGTCCAGGCGGCTCGTGACTAGTGCGTGGGTGACCGTTTTTCTAGTTTCGATGGGGATCCAGCGAAATGTTTTTTTGAGCATGCGAAGAATGTTGAAGCAGGATGATGAAACGGCGTTGACTTGTCTGGTCATCGAGAGTGAGGAGTCCAGGATGACGCCCAGGTTTCGTGCGTGGTTCGTCGGGATGGGTGCTTTTCCAAGGGCCTCTGGCCACCAAGAGTCATCCCAGGCGGAGGGGGAGGTGCCTAGGATGAGGACTTCTGTTTTGTCTGAGTTCAGTTTTAGACGGCTGTGCTTCATCCACTCGGCTACTTCTTTCATTCCTTCGTGTAAGTTGGTTTTGGTGGTGTTAGGGTCTTTGGTGAGTGAGAGGATCAGTTGAGTGTCGTCAGTGTAGGAGATGATGTTGAGATTGTGTTGGCGAGCGATGGCCGCAAGGGTGCTCATGTAAACGTTGAAGAGGGTGGGGCTGAGTGACGATCCTTGTGGCACGCCGCAGATGACTTCAGAGGCCTCTGACTTGAATGGTGGGAGGCGGACTCTCTGGGTTCTTCCGGTGAGGAACGAGGTGATCCATTGCAATGCTTTTCCTTGGATTCCGACGTTTCTTAGGCGCTGTAGAAGGGTGTTATGACAGACTGTGTCGAAGGCAGCGGAGAGGTCGAGGAGGATGAGGGCGACTGTGTCTCCATTGTCTAGTAGAGTTCGAATGTCGTCTGTTGCTGCGATAAGTGCGGTCTCAGTGCTGTGTTTGGCTCGGAAGCCGGACTGTGAGGAGTCGAGGGATTTGTTGGTTTCGAGGAAGGTGGCGAGCTGGTTGTTGACAGCTTTCTCGATGACTTTGGCCGGGAATGGAAGAAGCGAGATGGGGCGGTAGTTTTTGAGTTCGGTGGGGTCAGCTGTGGGTTTTTTCAGATGCAAGAGAATTGGAGGCCACATTTAGCAAGGTGTAACAAATATGGAAGAAAGACATCCTCCTGGCAAGAAGTGGGATCGATCTGCCTGGAAGAGCACCGAATGCAAAATCTTTTCCATTTAAAAGCGTAAGCAGATTGTGTAAATGGATGCTTTGCTTCCTTTAGAATGTCCAGACAGTCCTGAGGCAGGTTAATATGGCTATACTGCACTATCGCAGGAGCCATGCTGCCAAAGAGATGAAAGGTGTGGGTGTAGTAGTTGACCTCTGAACTACGTGAGTAGGTCTGGCCTCCATGGCAGCCTGAGATGTGGACGGAAAGACCGGCGAAGCAGATCCGGAAGCCACAGTTGTCCCGGGCATTCTCGGGTGATGAGGATCATCATGTCTGTTGTGGTTGAAAGCTTGCGCAGGACTGCCGGTATCGGAGGTATTGGAGGAAAAGCGTAAAGAAATTTGTTGGCCCAGTCGATCCATAGGGCATTCAGCAATGAGTTTGGATGGTAAATGCCAGCATGCCAGCATTTTGTAAAGCGCACAGCTACCTCCAACGGAGGTGTCCCGGCGCTGTTGACCATCGGGAAGATTAAGCAAGCTATTGCCCAGAGTCACATGGTGCTGGGCTAACTTGCCGCCAGAGCCAGGGATTGAACCGTGAACCCTGTGGTCCGGAGGCAGGCACCCTGGCTGCTGAAAATCTGGCAGTAAAGTCATGCCTTTTTTTTGTTTTCCTCTGTGACGAAAAGTTTTGTAGAGGGTGTGCCCCACAATTTGAAGGTATCTTGTGCGACCTCTTCGTTCAGCACCTACTAGGGGTTTTCGTTGAGAACCCTGCTGAGTGCGTCTGCCTGGATGTTCTGCACACCTGGCAGATGTGTGGCTATCAGTTTCAAGTGCCAGATCATTTGAGCTTCTTGTAACCGGGCTCTAGGTCGTGTTCCCCTGCTTGTTCAGGTAGTACATGGTGGTTGTATTGTCTGTCTGAACAAGCAGGGTGTTGGTCATGAAGGAAGGATGAAACACCTTGAGTGCCAGGTGTACTGCACGAAGTTCCAGGAGGTTGATATGGTATGTCTTTTCTCTTGAGGCACATATTGCTTGTATCTGCAGGTGATCCGTTGAGGGCTCCCCACCCAAGCAGAGAGGTATCCATCACAATGGTCTGTGTTGGGTTTTGCTGGTGAAAAGGCATCCCCTTCAGGAGATTTTTCAGGGAACACCACCACTGGAGTGATCTGACAGCTTGAGTGTACAGGATGATCATGTCCTTCCAGTTCCCCAAGAACTGGTTCCACTGATCCTCCAAGCAGCCCTGGAGAAGGGCGCACTTGGAGGCAAGTATTGGGAGTCAGAAATATGTAAGAGGCCATCTAGGCAAGGAGACTATGTGGAGTGTTGTACGGGCCATCCGCTGGAGGTTGTGACATTTCTAGAAAATGGATAAACGTCATTTCTCCGAAGGAAACACCTTTTCCTGTAGCATGTCCATGGTAGCTCCTAAGTAGTACAACGTCTGGACTCGTGTTGACGTGGACTTCTGAAAATTGATGTGAAGACCCAGGCAATGAAGAGGATCACAAGTCCATTGAAAATGCTCTTGGGCTTCTGGAAAGGAGGACACCTTGGTCAGCCATTCGTCCAGATAAGGATAGACAAAGTTCTTTGTTTTCGTAGATGCACTGCCACCATAGCCATGCATTTGGAAAATATCCTGGGAGCTGACTTGAGGGCAAATGGTAAAACTGCGTATTGGTAGTGGTTCTGCCCCACAATGAATCTGAGGAATGTCCGATGAGACTTTGCGATGGGAATATGAAAATAAGCGTTGTGTAGGTCTACTGAGCAAAGTCAGTCTCCCAGTCGAAGTTGAGAGCATCCTGAACTTTTCCTTTCAGGGCCACTTGTTTGCGATTCGGTGGTCGAGAATGGGCCTGAACTCTTTTCTGCCCGTTAGCACGAGGAAGTACCTGGAGTAAATACCCTGTCCTCATTGGTTTGAGGGACAGATGCCACCACTTTCTTGTGACTCAGCATGTTGACTTCCTTCTATAGAAGCTCGAGGCGAGACGTGGATGACCTTGGTAGAATGGATGGTGGTGTGGCAGTGAATCTGAGACGATAGCCATGTTTGACAATATTTAAGACCCAGCCATCTGTTGTTATGCGTTGTCACTCTGCCAGGTAATTTGCAATGCTTCCCCCTACGTGAGGAATGGGTAATGGAAGAGGGGCAAGAGAGGATTCAGGGTTTTGATGCCGTAGGTTGTCGGTCCCCTTGGTTAGCTTGTTTAGTAGAACGTCCCCTCTGCAGCTTGCGTTGAGGCTGGTTGGGCCGTTGATACTGTTGTGATCTCCTGGGCTTGCCTTGAACCCTCTGTGAAGGTAAATGACGGTGGGGGGTCGGAATGATCGTTGCTGTTCTTTAGGTTTCTCTAATCCCACAGCTTTCAAAGTATCCATTTCCGTAATCAGCGTGCGAGCTGAAGAGAGTGGAGCCTGAAAAAGGTAAATTCTGCAGATTTAGCTGAGGGTCAGGCTTCAGAGATGTCAGTTGAAGTCATGCATGTCTGCGTAAGGAGACCCCAATACAGTAACTGTGGGTGGCTAACATCGGGGAATCCGCTGCTGCACGTCTGACCTAGTTGGAGACCATAGCCCCCCTCATGGACGATTTCCAGAAAATCCTCCCGGTGTTCTTTTAGGAGGTGATCCACAAAGTGGAGAATGGAATCTCACATGGCGCGATTGTACCTTCATACAAGGGCTATTCTCGCTGCTTTCATGGATTTAGAGGCTGTGTTGCAGACTTTGCATCCAGACTAGTCTAATCTTTTGCTCTCCTTATCCGGGTAGTAGTAGCAGGTGCCGAAATGGCATGGGATTTACGTACAGCTAATATTACCACTGAGGCAGGTGGAGTGTCAGCATGTAGAAACAACGGATCTTGCTCCAGTGGATGGTATTTCTTCTGTAGGCTGGAGGGTCCTGATTTTGCTGCAGCTGGAGAGAGAAACAATTCCATGGCTGGCTCAAGAAGACCCAGCACTAGTGGGAGCAAAGGTCTCAAGGCTGGTTGGTGAAGAGTTTCAAAGATCACCAAAGTCGATGGAGTGGGGACCGCCACAGGTATATTCAATTTAGATGTGCCTCGAACCAGAACCTCTTGAAAAGTGTTGATATCATCAGTTGGTGAGGACCAAGTTTGAGGTGAGTCTGACAAGGTAGGAGAGTAGCCCCTGGTGTACGAGGACATATCCCAATGGCGATGGCGGTGGGAGCATGATCTTGATCTGTAATGAGATCGGTGATGCGACCGTGAGTGGCGCGATCTAGTAGAGAAACTTGAATGGTGTCCATGGTGAGAGTGAGGGCATGTCTTTGAGCGTGATATCCTGGGTGCTGGTGTGATAGAAACTTGAGGCACTGCAGGAGGTGAAATGACATGTGCCAGTAGAGCTGGTGGAGGGAGAGTTGGAGGTTCCAGCATCAGAGGCAGAGTTGGTAGTGTCGGAGGCGTGGGCGCTGTTGGAGCAGGTGAGCCAGGTTGAGGAGATACCTGAATGGGAGATGAGGGTACTTCTGCCAGATATGAAGACCTTGAGCGAGAATTAGATCATGAATTGATTCTCCTGCATTTGGTGGGTTTTCGCTATCTTCTCAACGTCGACCTCCGTCATAGTCAACTGGTTTTCGTCGATGATCTGCTTCTCGACGTTGCCCTCTGTCGACGTAGGCTCACCCTCAATGTCGACCGGCTCCTCATCGTCGACCACTCTCATCGTCGTTTGGCTCTCGACATTGACCGCCTACCTCTTGGTGATGGCAAGTCAGAGTCCCTCGACGTCAAAGCAGATCTCGACGTTGGCTTTCGATATGAAGCAGGTATCAACGTCACCTAGAGTGTTACTTGATGTTGAGTGCCGATGCTTGTATTGTGTCGAGCCAGTCAATGACGGGGAGCATGTCAGCGTCGTACCTCCTCTCGACACATTCTACCTCGACGTTGACAGGGACCAATAGTGTTTTCTCCTTGAAAACCGCTTTCAGACCTCCCACGACCACTGGAGGTGGAGGGAAGAGCTCTGGTGGAAAAATTAGCTCTCCCTCGCTCAGCGTTCCCTCTAGCTTCTTGTCACCTTCTTTCTTCCCTTACCTGCAGGCAATTCTTCTCCCTGTTATGTAGGGGTTGTCTGGAGAAGGTCTTTCAGATTTCATAGGAGGCAGGGAGGGGAGAAGATGGTAGACAGATGATTCAGACCTCCTGGTGGTCTGTTTTGGTCTTTTTCCTGCCACAGCGAGGACATTTGTCTAAGAGAGAAGGCATTTTAAATAGAAAAAGCAATTCATGATGTGAAAAACACAGAAATTGCGTATTCGCAAAAATAAAATAGCGATTTTGCAAAATAAATTGCAGAATCTAGGAGGAACCCCTATGGCGAATCGGAAATAGCGAGAATCAATGGATTCTGCGAATTATAATGCAACATCGCTAAATATTCGCAAACGCAATTCATGAAAACTCGCTATTTGCGAAAAAGCTGAAAATCGCTATTTTCGACGCGCAATATAAGGAGAACCAAAACCAGGTGTTAACCATGGAGGAAAAAAAAATCTCAAAAAATGCTAACTAGCCACAGGTGCTGTCCTGATCAAACACACTTAAGGAAACACAGTAGGAGCATGAGGACTCTCACAATGCCAGGACTCTACATGGTGGTCAGGCGGCGAAGGCTCCAGGCTGCAGCACGGAACAGACACAGGATCTAGGAGCGAATATTCCGCCAGCGGATCACCCTTCTGGGCCAAACTGCAGAGCAAATTTACTCTAAGTACCGCCTGAATGGGGCAATGATCATCAAGCTGATCCGGGACCTAGACCCCCTGATGCAGCACCCAACAAGGAGGACCAATGCCGTGCCCACCCATGTCCAGGTCTTGTGCAGCCTGCACCTACTCGCCTCCGGAAGCTTCCAGGGGATAGTCGCTGTTGCAAGGGGGATATCCCAGAGCACCATGTCTCGCTGCCTAAGGAGTTTCCTGGAGGCAATGCTGACCCGGCTACACCACTACATCTCATTCCCGACCACCCAACAGGACTTGAATGAGACCAAGCTTCAATTCTACAACATTGCGCAATTCCCACATGTTATAGGATGCATTGACTGTACCCACATCCACATCTGCCCACCAGCACAAACGGAATACATGTACCGCAACCGCAAATCCTACCACTCCCTCAATATCCAGATGGTGTGCAATGCTAAGACTATCATCACGGACATAGTGGCACAATACCCGGGGAGCACACATGACTCCTTCATATTCCGGCACAGCGGCATGCACACACGACTGGCCAGGGGAGACTTTGGCGTAGGACACCTACTAGGTAAGTACACATGCCCCCAAATAGTACACTGTGATCATGTAGCTGCGCAGAACAGGCACTCACCCTGTGCTTCTTTCATTCAGGTGACAGCGCCTACGGTCTCCGTGAGTACCTCCTCACCCCACACCTCAACCCTGCAATACCACAGCAACGGCGTTACAATGCTGCACACATACGCACAAGAAATTGCATTGATAGGACATTTGGCCTTTTGAAGAGCCGATTCGGCATACTTCATAAGACTGGTGGGGCCATCAAATACGAGCCTGAGGTCTGCTGCCGCATCGTGGCCATGTGTGCAATACTCCACAACATTGCTACCAAGCGCAGGATACCTGTCGAGATCTCTGGCAGTGAGTCGGAAGGGGACAACCGCCCACCTGCACATGTGCGTCATGCACGCGGGGAAAATCCTGCAGAAGGACACAGGCCCCGCAACCACATCACTATTAACTGTTTCTAGTGCACCCATTCCCCTCACACAACACTGCACTCATGCATGACAAATGTAATAATGACATGAGTTGGATTTACGTGAGACCATACATTTTTATTGTTGAATCACAATAATGTGGCCTTTGTTGTCCATGATTTCACATGAGGACAGTATTGCATCATACGTCCCCATGCAGGGGTAGAGGGCATGCTTATAGATCCAGCATGGCCCTGCAGACAGAGTGCAAAGTGTCACTGGCGCCTCCGTCCAGACGCACCAAGTCGCCTCTCAAAGTCCTCATTGACAGTGTTGGCCCGTGATGCTGCAGTGGGCCTGCTGCTGCGGCGGCGTTCAATCACCGGCAGCAAGGACGTGCTGCTGTGGCTTGACGTGCCCTCGCTGGCATCATCACCCCCCCCCCCCCCCCCCGGTTCACCATGGGCAGTCGGCTGCAGACTATGCACTGCTGCTGTCACCTGTTCCAGTGCCCTGGCAACACTGGACCATTTGAACCTGCATTGCAAGGGACCGGCGGGAAAGTTGTGAGGTTGCATTGCCTATGATGTAATTTGACCTTGTGTAGGCTGACAGGCGGGTCAGCAGCTGGCGGTGGCGGGTGATATCCTGCTGGGATACCAGGATCTGGCTATTCTCTCGAACAGCTGCGGTCATCTGTCTAACATTTTGCGCAGTATTCTGCAGCTGCAGATGAATGGCTGCCAGGTGACGCGCCTGTGTCTGATGTACCGCGAGCATGAGGCGTTCAATGGCCAGGCCAGGATCCCGTGCATGGACAGCCCTGCCCGCGTGGGTTGAGGCGTCACGCTGCTGGCGCCTCAGTCCGCTAGACTGCGATCTTACTGCGGCTGTGCGCCTCGTCTGCCTCCTGGATGCTGGTGGTGTATCCTGTACCACTGCCGTGGGTATCAGTTGGGGTGGTTGCTGGGCACCTGTGGCTGCAGGGGTGGCCCTGTCCACATGGGGGGGTGGTGGTGGTACTGCTGCAGGTGGCTGAGGGCCTGGTTGTGGTTCAGGTTGGCCCTCACCCTTGGTGTCCTCCGGGTACTCCTCAATATGTAGGGCCTCAATGTCGGTGCTGGGTTGTTCTGCAGCACCTGTGATGTAAATGGGTTCATGATTAATGATATGTATCTTGCACATGAGATGTTGCTACATGCATGCAGGCTTGCTTTCCCTGACTGGCTTTTGGAATTACTTTGATTTGACAGGTCTGGCTGTGTTTGGCTATCTGGGAATTTTGATTACACTACAACTACCACAATGCATTAGGGCATTTCAGGTGTGCATGGCCTGCATTACTGGGGTTGTCATATTGCTAGCTCAGGAGTCATGGGCATTGTTAGGGGACGGGGTCGCAGTCGCATGGCACTTACCTTGGGATTGTTGGGTGGGTCGGGACGAGTTAAGCTGGGTAACCCCCACGCAGGCTTCTGGAGTCAGGGTGTCCTCCACAAGGTCCTCCAATGGAGTGTTGGGTGTGGCAGTGGGGTCCCCTCCACCGGTGGCAAGTCGCTCCCCAAACCTCTCCGCGATTCACTCTTTGGCATGCCCTCTGAGGTCGTACCACCTCTTTTTTAAATCGTCTATTGACTGCTGGGTCACACCGACAGAATTGACTTTAGCGCGGATGCGCAGCCAGATGCGGCGCTTGTCAGCCTCTGGCACCCTCCGGGAGTCCTTGCCAAACAGGGGTAAATGGTCCTTACAGACCCCCTCAATGAGGAACTCCAATTCTTGCTCCGAAAACTTTATCTTCCTCTTCCTCCCTGGGGCACTGCTCCCTGCTGCTTCCTGGGACTTTTTGATGGTGGTTAATGTCCTGCTGTGGTGCTGCAAGTTGAATGTAGTGGAGCTCTTCCCAGTACTGCTTCCACTTTCAAGCTCAGTGATCTGAATGAGGGAGGGAACAGCCTACTTCCTGGTTGTGATGTCATCAATGGGCTCGAAATGCGACTTCCCGTTTTTGCAATCTCGCAGTTAGCGAGATCGCAAATTGCGATTTCGGTAATTGCGAGATCGCAATTTCAACATGGAAATCGGGCGATTCTGCAATTGTTATGCGATTGGGGCAAAATCGCAATCGGCAATTGCGGCCGATTGCGATTCGCTTTTTTTTCGCATTTCTTCATGAATGCCATTCTGCGAATTCTAAATTGCGATTCGGTAATTATCGCAATTTGAAATTCGCAGAATGTTGCATTGATGAATCTATGTGACAGTCTCTTTTTTCTTCACTTATAATGGCAGCTTGTGAAGGTTCTTTTTCTGTGCCCTTACAAAATTATTTATGCACAAAGCGCATATTTCATTGAAGTCTCTTCTTTTGCTACTCCAAGATGAAGAATTCTGATCACTTTAGCCTTGTCCTTAGGCTGCATTATGACTTCCTTAAGTGACTTTTCAAGGCCATTCGAAAGAGAGGCGAACTTCAGCACTTAAGAAGATATACTGGGAAAAGTGCTCCGGGGTCCCCGTAGGCTGGCAGGACTATTCAAAGCTTTTACTATACATGGAAATCCCCTACTAGAGAACCAACATCTCAGATGTACCTCTCAAAACCTTGCTGTAGGAGAACTTTCACCAACAAAGATGCTCAACTGAAATCAACCCATATGGAAATCATTACACCAGAGGTACTCCTCAGAAACCTACTCCTAGGGGGGGGGGGCGCTAGGTGGCACACAAGCTCTCACATTCCGGCAAAAATTTGTCATTTACCCATGTCCTAATCTATTCCTGCGCCCATGAAAGTCCGGGTATTAGAAGCGGAATATGTGCGAATGAAGCAGAGCTGGGTTATATGACATCAGGAGAGCTCTTCGTCTGTCTGCGGGGAGGAGAAGCTGAGATCGGGACATCCCTTGGACCCGACTGGAGCGGTGAGCGGAGCAAAGTGTCCACGCAAGCCCCGGGATGCACACGAGGTGACAGGGCCGACGCGACAAAATGGCGGTGCTGCAGCCCTGAAATCTGACGCGTCTCTGCGGGAGTCTGGCTACCGGAGACCTGACACACACGGAGGGTGAGCGGACATCAGAGCAGAGACATCAGGAGACAGCGGTAAGCAACTGGGGAGGCAGATACTGCTGCTGTAAGGCATACCCGCAGTGGGCAGAAGAAGCACAGTGCACACAGGGCAACGCACAGGGCTCAGCTGACCGCACCAAGGAAGCGGCTAATATCGCCCATAATGACACTTTGTGCCTGAGGCGGAGGGCTTATTGGATGCACAGCAAACCCTACTTTGGCCACATATAAGATAATATATTCTGTTGAGACTGCAACTTAGAGCCCATACACTATTGGTTGTGGTGGCGAGTCTGGTACGGTGGGCCTGCGACGCAAAGCAGCACGTTATCCCGCAGTGATCTTGAGGGACGCGCAAACACGGAAGCCACCTGGAGCAATAGATATGATGCACTGTTCCTAACGCAGGGTGCAAACAGTCACCCTTGCGTGAGGGTGCAAAAAGTCACCTGTATATTTTAAAAGAGAGAACTAAAAAAGAAGGAAAGACATCCTAGGTGGAGAGGAAACCCACTAATGAAGTGAAAAGCACATATTTTGTCCTTTGTTGCCCTCACACACCCCAAAGGAGTGTCATGCTTCATCAGCGGGCGTTTGCTCCTCGTAGGGCCGGCGCTGCAATTCCCTACGGGTCCCCCGAAGGGTCTCTTTGTCGGAGATCTTTTCACGGACTGCCGGATGGTGCATGTGGGTGTGAGGGGCTGGGGTCCTATGAGGGTGATAAAAGTGCGTGCCTAGTGATGAGTGTAGTAAGAAGGTGGGTAAACATGCAGCAAATCTTTTAAATTGTGTACCCTTAGCAGACTTAACTGCTATCTAAAATTTGCCCTGCGGCACACTATGCCCGGGTGTAAAAAGAGGTCATAGGTCGACATGTTTCGCGCCTGCATTGCCTAAATGGTCGGTGGCAGTTAAGTCTGCTAAGGGTACACAATTTAAAACATTTGCTGTATGTTTACCCACTAGGCACGCACTTTTATCACCCTCATAGGACCCCAGCCCCTTACACCCACATGCACCATCCGGCAGTTGGGCCTAGGCCATCTCCTGGAAATACACCAAGACCTATAATTGTGCACCTCTTAAATTATAGAGGCAGAGATACAGCATTACGGGTGGCTAGGGAGAAAAGAGAGCTGAACTACGACGGAATACTCTTCACCATGTATCCGGATTTTACTATACACGTCCAGGAGGAAAGGCGCAAGTTCATCTCTGTCAAGCAGAAACTAAGGCAAGCCCAAATTGCCTATGCCTTACTCTACCCTGCCCGGCTACGAGTGACATATCAGGGGAGCACAGAATTTTTACCACGCCGCAACAAGTGGAAGACTTCTTAAAAAAGATCAAGAAACAAAAACATGTGTCACCAAATTCGGAGGTATGCCCAGAATCGCAGACATCGGATGTGGAATAACGATCGGAAGGAATGACATCTGCTTTACTAACCCTGTACTCCATGCCCCACACGAGTACAGACGTGCTGGAAGATAATAGCAAATACTGGACATAGCTCTTGTGGCTCATAGGACAGACTATGTTAAACAGGGTATGGAATTGGATATGGATGGGAAATAGCTGAACAACCGGACACCCTCGGAACTCACCCCGGGAATCGGGCTGTGCTGTGCTCGCCTGGAGGAGTGAGAGGTATTCATGGGCCACCTAGCAGTGCATCCCCGTGAGGGTGTACCCCACTAAGCTTCCTCGTTTGATTCACTTGACCTTATAGACGATACACACGAAAATGGTTGGATGTTATTGTTGTTGGGAGGGGGGCGGGATGGACAAGGCTGGTGATTGGGATGCTTCAGTGGGAGGGGGAAGGGGGGGTTGTTCTTAGCAGGTATGCTTTACTTTTATGTAAAGGTTCCCTAGCAGGTCAGTTGGTTGACATTGTTACATTACTACTAATTGAATCCAGTTGGAAGGACTGGAGGGATGGCTATGGATGATGAATGTACTTTGAAAGTGATATCATGGAATGTCAGGGGATTAGGAGATTTGAGGAAACGCAGACAACTCAAGGCATATCTAGACAGGCAACATATACAGCTGGCCATGTTACAGGAAACACACACAATTGCAGGGGCTCCAAACACATTTGCCAGCAAATGTGCAGGCACAAGACTATTTGCTACCTACTCCACCTACGCCCGGGGCACGGCAATACTCATCAAAAAGGGAACACCTTTCGAGATGATGGGAGCGATAGAGGATCCACATGGGAGATATGTTTTAATATGAGGGAGACTTGGCAGAGACACAGTCACGTTATTAAATTGCTATGGTCCCAATATAGATACCCCTGAGTTTTTCTCGGTAGTCTGGGGGAAAATCTTTAATGTGGGCTCTACTCACTTAATATGGGGAAGGGATTTTAATGTGGCCCTGAACCCGGCCTATGATAGGTCGAATCCAGTGATGCAGCATCATACTAAGTCCCAGGAGGTGATGCAGGGAATCATGGGGAAAGGGGGATTAATAGACAGCTGGCGACATACTCATCTCCACCTGAAGGAGGGTACCCACTTTACGACACATATGGGCACATAGGCACGCATCGATTATTGTCTACTCTCCAAAGGGTTAGATACTAACATTCGCAATGTCACTCATCTCGCTAGAACCTTCTCAGATCACTGTCCGGTGAAATTAACACTTACATTACCTGGATATGATAGGCCAAGACCGTGCTGGAGGTTACAACCATGTGCCCTGTTAGATATGGTCTTTCAAGTCGAAATGGGGGATGAAATAAAATACTTTTTTGTCAGAAATAAGGGCTCAGTGGACAGTGTGGAGGTGATTTGGGAAGCGTTTAAAACCACGATACGGGGGTACTGCATATCCAAAAGTTTCGGAGTGCTCAGGGACATCCAAAGAACGATTCAGAAATTAGAGCAGGAACTGGAAGGGAAGATGGGAAGAGAGGCTGGGCAGGCACAAAAAGAGTTTCGGGAGAAACTGTCAGAATACGAAGAGACCGCGGAAAGGGAGGCGAAATTCAAAGGCTGACACTGGGTGGCTCGTAAATATGGGGAGGGGAAGAGCCCGGGGAGGGCACTAGCTGCAGTGACACGATACCCGAAATGTGCAACTACCATACTTGAGATGGAGGGACCTGGGGAGACAGTACATCAGGACACGCATGAAATACTCGAGATCTTCGTCACACACTACAGGGCATTGTACACCTCGCAGAGGCACGAATTGTTGGAGGTGGATAGCTTTATAGGAGATATAGCGCTTGTATGGTTGGGGGATACACAAAGAGAATTCCTTAGTTTACCATTTGAGATAGATGAAATAAGAGAGGCGATAATGCAACTGAGCAACGGGAAGGCGCCGGGGCTGAATGGCCTCCCTGTGGAATTCTACAAGAGTTATATAGACACCATGGTGCCGGTCCTCAAAGAGGTGTATGAGGAATCCCTGGAGGTTGGAATACTCCCCTCTTCAATGAGGAAGGCGCTGATCACCTCTATTAAAACCTGGGAAACATCCCACAACTAGTGACTCATATCGGCCGTTGTCCATGATCAACTGTGACACTAAAATACTGGCTAAAGTATTGGCTAACCGCCTAACGCTGCTTCTAGATAAGCTTGTTTTGCCAGATCAGTCAGGCTTCGTCCATGGTAGGGCCACCTCCAATAATCTCCGAACTTTGTCCTCTTTAGATCAGACGGTATCGCCTGATTTCCCCCTCGCAGCAGTTTTCTTAGACGCCACAAAGGCGTTCGATTCCCTAGAATGGGATTATCTCTTTGACATATTGCAGCATATGGGATTCCGCTGATTTTTATCTCCTGGATTAAACTATTTTATACCCAACCAACGGCTAAAGTTTGACGGTCGCATGTCTACTGCCTTTTCCATTTCGAGAGGCACCCGACAGGGGTGCCCACTATCCCCACTCTTGTTTGCCATAGCAGTCGAAACGCTGGCCTGCAGGCTTCGACTATATCATCAGGACAAAGCGTTCCGCTGTTGCCTCCGTCAAATTCAGATTTTTCTATACGCGGATGACATGACACTCTATGTCAGAGACCCCCAACAAAATATCAACACTTTATTATGGGAATGTATAGTGTTTGGCAGATTGTCTGGCGTCCGCATCAACTGGGGGAAATCTCAGGTTTTTCCTCTAACGCCGGCGGTTCCTAGGTTTCACCTCGACTTTTCCCTAGAATGGTGCGACACAGACCTGCAGTGTCTCGGCATCCAGGTGACGAGGGATAGAGAGAAGACGCTCCGACTTAATTATGGTACTGCTATCACAAAGTTAAACAGTAATGTCACACGCTGGATATCGCTTCCTTTATCATTGGCAGGTCGTGCTTCCCTTATAAAAATGGTAGTGCTTCCGCAATTTCTATATCTCTTTTTAAATATATCATATCATCCGGTTCTTTCTTTTTAAAAACCTTGCGCGCTGAATTGACTAGACTGCTGTGGGGAGGAAAACAACTGCGGCTCAATTGGAGAACCCTGACCAAGCCATATGAATAAGGTGAATTTGACATCCCAGACTTCGAAATCTATTACTTGAGCGCCCAGGCGCAATACGCCTATTATTTGGTATAGCCCCCCTAATACATGCCGCAGATAGCCACGGAAGATTGGCTTGCAGACCCTATACAGTTAAATGATATCATACATGGACCTAGACGGAAGTGCACAGCGCCACCCACTATGGTCACAAGCACAGTTGATGCCTGAAATCGTATAACAAACATACTTTCCCAACCTCTATTGTACTGCCCAAGGCTGCCTCTGACATATCACCCTGCCATATCCTTACTACAGGAAAAGGGGTTTCAAAACCTATGCACCCATATTCATTTCACTGTATGGGGGAACCTGTTTCATGAAGGACCGTTTAGATCTTCAGAACACCTATTTCAGGGGATACAACCCACTCCTCTAGATGTCTTTCTTTATGTGAAATTGAGGCAAGGGATAAAGACAATCCTCCCTGATTACCCACACAAGCCAGCTAATCTTGTCCCGCTACATAATATGCTGGGGTTCTGAGATGGGATGCATTTGGTATCTCACCTATATAAATGCTTACGCGCTCAACAAGACACTTCCTTGAGCCCTACACGAGTACATTGGACAGAGGATCTGGGGTCTGATATAACGGATGAGCAATGGGACTACTGCTGCGCACAAACCTCATAAATATCAGCTAGCTGCAGACTAAGGGTTATACATTTTAAATTTCTACGACGTTTATATTACACACCGGCCAGAAAAACATCGCTTTCAGTTACAGGATCATGATAGATGCAATAGATGAGGTAGGGAGGGGGCGGGCTTCTTGCATGGGAATGTTCAGCAGTTCAGGAGTTTTGGGACCAAGTTTATGAAGCAATTGGGAAAATGATAAATATTACACTTGAAAGAGATCCCATGATGGCCCTCCTCAGCTACACGGCGCAAATCCCTAAACCATACCGGAAATTTACAGCCATATCGCTTTTACTCGCTAAACGAAAAGTGGCCTGTAGATGGGGAAGGTGGCGGGCCCCTAAATTTAAGGACTGGTTAACAGATATGCTGTACTGTGAGGAACAAACAACCACATATGCGGAAACTCTCCCAGGGGCATCTAGGCCGAAAGACATATGGGGTCCACTTCAAAACTACTTGCTTCTTGGCAAGGTGACATGGACTGGTGTATGCTGCAGGAAAAGACAGTATATGTAACGAGAGGATGTCCTCGTAAGTGGGTGGAAATATGGTCCAGGTGGAACGATTACAGGGGTAACATCTGTGAGCCTCCTCATACCACGCAGACCAGCTCGTTGGACATATAATACATCTCATTACTAAATGACTCTTAGCACTTCAACACGATTAGATATCATATACATACCGGAACTGCACTGTACTCGATTGTGATGTAACTTAACGACCAAGTTAATGGGGAGTTTGTTCTTTGTTTGTTTTCCTTTTTAAAATAAAAACTGTGGACCTTC
The DNA here is from genome assembly GCF_964263255.1 of Lissotriton vulgaris. Taxonomy (NCBI): domain Eukaryota; kingdom Metazoa; phylum Chordata; class Amphibia; order Caudata; family Salamandridae; genus Lissotriton; species Lissotriton vulgaris. Next base: position 1,048,038,484 of record NC_141685.1, read on the forward strand.
TCCTATGCAACTAAAACATAAAATTAGACCTTCATCATCCTGCCGTATACTTCATGATCTCATGCACATGCACTTTAAAACGCCGCTGTACCCTCGGGTTGACGGCACAGGGGCTGTGTCCCTCATGTTATGGTAACAACACTGCTTCGATTGTTTGGCCGGCCCGTTGGGTTGTAGGCGAGAATCTTATATAATGTGATCTGCTAAATAAAGGTCTTAAAAAAAAAAAAAAAACTACTTGCTTCAACGTGACTCGGAAAGGATAGCTGCAACACCCGAAGATAACACATGATGGATGTGGACTACCTATGGTTTATTATGCCACTCTGAAAAGCCACGTGTTTGATGTCCCTGATGCTGGAGAGAGGGAGGCTCGAGGCATAGGATCCCCATAACTGGTTTGGATACGAATGGGACAGATATATGCCCAGGTGTTCCTGAAATCTTCATAAATACCGTACCTGTAAATAAGAGCTATTGTTAATGTGTGACCTACTGAAGTAGGTCTATTGCTGCCCCTTGAATGTAATGATGTTGGTCACTAACGTCAAATTGGAATGCATGACCTGCTATTTTTTTATTGTACTGTACTGCTCTACTGCATAATAAAATCAATTAACCTCTTAAGCGCTGCTGACGGCCAACGGTCGTCACGAGCGCTACCTCCCCAGTGCTGCGCACGACCATTGGACGTCCATTCAGCACTAGTTCCAATGGACAGCGCAGCACTGGGGAGGGATATTTGCGAAGCAGCTAAGGTGTTAAGAAATATATATATATACTAGCAGCCCGCCCCAGCGTTGCCTGGGGCAGAAGGGGGCTGGGGGCAGCATTTCAGGCTTGCGTGCACTCCCGACCCGGCCCCCGCCCGCCACGACATTGTCTGTGTCCCGGACAATGTCGTGGCGGGCGGGGGCCGGGGCGGGAGTGCACGCAAGCCTGAAATGCTGCCCACAGAGCCTGAGCGTTACCTCAGCCACATTTGTTCAGGGCCAACTTCCCGCACCGGCTCCCTCCCGCCCCGACATTTCCCGTGTCCCAGAGCCTTACCTGAGTCGTCGCTCCTCCCCGCGCTCCTCACTTCACTGCGGCCGCTCCTCGTCATGACGCACCTGAGCTGCCGCTCCTCACTTCACCGCCGCTCCTTATCGTCATCACGTACGTTGTGGCCAGCGCTACGTCGCAGCGTCGCGGCCGGCGCTACTTTCAGGGCACTACTTTTTTTTTTAATTATATTTTTAAATTTACGTTTTTTTTTTATTTTCTATAGCCTATGTCCATCTGCACACCCTGAGGATTACAACAATGTATTGGGTGTGTGGATTGGCGCTGTGGTTCCCGAGTTTACCTTGCCAAAAGGTTTGTGTTCTCCCTTTATAATAGTAGTATAGATATCAATTCAAGTTGAAGCCATACATTGCAAGATGGCAGCTCTGCTTGTTACAAATAAAGCGGAACGTAAACACTTTAAAAAAAAACAATTCCTAGAGTGCCATAACCAAAAAAACTAAATCCAGCAGGATGCAACCCATTAAGATACTAGTCATAAACCCTGCCCATCCCTGACGTACTGCTCAGAACCCCACACATAAGCGGATTGACTACCCAGAGTTGGTCCTTAAAATCAAACCTTAAAGCTCCAGTATCTCAAAGCCACCCCAGAGATAATTCGCAGAAATTCCACCTGAAGGAGTTCCATCACCGAGAGATACTCTTAAGAAACCCACCTTCCATGGAGATCCATCACTACCAAAGATAATTCTCAAAACCCAATAAAAATAATAATTTACTTTCTAAACAGTGCTTTATACCACACTTCTTCTATTTCCAAGTAATGTTTTAAATTCCCAATTTATTTTACTCAATTTATCCACCTTGAGTAAACAGAAAGGTGAATCTTCCTTGCTGGAATTTATTTTTGTGACTTTCGGACCATCGTACATATCTCAGTGTACAATCTCACTAAGTCAACATGTCGGCATTACGTGGGCACATATACCATTTAACACTTAGAGATAAAACACTGAACTCAGATCCTAAGGATCCAGCCACTCAAGTATGCTCTAATGAAACGCAACCCTTAACATTAATAGTCCTCAGAAACTCAACCACAAGGTGATCTGTCACTTAGAGATAGTTTCATGGAGATCCATTCTGGAGGCACTCCTCAGAGACCCAAAAACAAGATCCATTCGCAGCTCAAAGAAATTCACCAGATAGCAAGCATCACTAAGCTCCATCACATTAGAACTGTACCCCTCGAGATCCATCCTCATTCATCCACAGATATTCTTCTGAAACTGGAACTCAGGAAGATCTTTCACCATAAGATACCCCGTAGAAACCCAACCTCAGGGGTCGCCCACACCAGAGGTACTCCACAGTATCACATCGCTAGGGAGTGCTATCAGAAGGAGAGACACCTCAAGAATAAACCCATCAAGATCACCACAGCAGTTTGCTTCAGAAACCAAAATAAATGGTTGTTTATTAAGGTAAGAGATGTTCCTTAGAAACAATCGTAGGTTATCCATCACTTCCCCAGGTTTATACCTCAGAAATTCTACTCATGGGATATCTATCCCCCCAGAGACACTCCTTAGAAGCCCAGCCTCAGAGAATCCCATGCCAGAGAGATCCATCACCACTGATATGCTATCCATTGTGTAATTCATGACTTACATTTCTCCTATAGACAAAGAGCCGCGCCCCAGCACTGGCACCTTCGGTGGACTCTGAAGAATATGTGCTGGACCTCCTCTCAGCCACAGAGGAGAAGATGATGAAGCTTCTGGAAGAGTTGGAAGACAAGGACATTCAGGAGTTGCTAAAGAAGATGGAGGAGGAAGACGTGAGTGCCCGGGGGACGAAGTGCAATCCAGAGCCCACTAACAATGTGCTGTGGTGGGATGCTTTAAGGGGCAGACAGAGAATTGAGAGGGTTGCTGAGGTGTAGGATTATGTGACTGAGGCTAGAGGATAGAGTGCCCTGCATGTTTATAATATTAGTCCCGGCACCCCCAGCTGCCGTCTGATAATTCTTTATTGTTTTGCAGTTCCATGCAAGTATTGAAGGAAAGCTCCCCGACTACAATATCAGGGTCAAGCTACCCATGATTTCAAAGCAGGATATTTTTGAAGGTAAGTTTCACAGAAGCCAGCAGGAAACAGACACAAAGCAAGTGCTGAAAGGCTCAAAGACCAGATGCGGATAAAGCAACTTGTAAGCACTGGCCAAATTGATTTGTGCTTCTCCATTATGGGGTTCTTCCTAATATTCATAAACACTAGGATAATTCTGTGCATGTTTAGGAACCCAGAGCATAATCATTTAAATGAAGAAACTATGCTTCTAGTGGACAATATTTTCATACGTATATGAGGGCAAAATACATTTGGTCACCATTGTCAAGAAGCATTTTCAACAGGATAACTAAAGATAGGACTTCTGCTCCTATCAAAAGCCCATTGCTGAAGTGAACACTGCCATGTTAAGAATTCCAGAAATAGCCCTGCCCTATTAGGCTCTGCCGAGCCAGTCATCTGTTTTTTTTACGGATAACAGAGACTGTATCCCAGAACACAGCAACTGAACTTAGAGGCTACGTTTGGGTGGAAACTCTGTTTTTACAGGATGTTTGAAGTGTCACTTGACATCTTAAGATGGTGGCTTGAGTTTTTAAGACAATTTGTGAGGGTAGGAGTCTTATTTTATCCTGGTTTGGTCGAAGTGTTTTACTCCATCTGTGATTGCTCAGTAAACGATGTCCTCTTTTTTTACGAAAATAAATAATGTAATATAGATATTTGTGTCATATACCTCCCTTACTATCACATTCTTAAAAGGTGTAAAATGTGTGTTGGCATACCATTTAGGAGACTGTGGGATAAAGGAGATGTCTTCAGGGCTTAGTTGGGAGAGGTGGGCAAAGTTCCTTCCTATTCTGGTTCTTCCTTCAGGTTGAGGGACCATGAATTAATTTCTTTAGTCCTGGGGAGAATCAGTCTTACACCAACCAGACTAATTTTAGTGCTAGTGACTGTGAGGTTGTTGATGTTCAGGATTTTACAGGTGTCCTCTCCAACATCAGACACATCATGCCATCGGGAAACAGTCTTTACAACACGGTCGGAACCACGCATGCCTTTACCACACAGCTTTACAATGCATGCATCTATACCACGCATGCTTACAGCACCCTAACTTTCACAGTGAATATGATATGATATGATATGATGTGATAAATGGGACTTGTAAAGCGCACGTTCACCTACGGTTTCTTGGCGCTGGGGTGGGAGGGCTATCCAGTGCAGATCGGGTGAGCTAGTTGTAAGCTAACGAAAAAAGCCAGGTTTTCAAAGATTTTCTAAAATGGACATAGGATGGGAGGAGGCGGAGTGCGGGGGGAAGGGAGTTCCAAAAGCTAGGGGCCTGAATGGAGAATCGCAGGCCTCCATATTTTTTACGCCTAAAGGAACAGGGGGTGAGAAGATTGTGGTTGGAGGAGCGGAGATCACACTGGGGAACGTAGCGGTGCAAGAGAGAGGAAATAAAAGAAGGTCCCTGGGAGGAAAGAGCTTTGTGAATCAGGCAGCCGAGTTTGAAGAGGCTGCGCTGAGCAACTGGGAGCCAATGAAGATTCTTTAAAAGGGGCTTGGTGTGCGTAGATCTTGGCAGACCATAGACCAACCTGGCTGCCTGATTCTGGATAAGTTGAAGGCGTTTGGATTGAGATACTGGTATGCCCACATATAGGGTGTTCGCATAATCAATGCGAGAAATGACAAGCCCCAGGATGACCTGTACAAGAGCTTCGTGAGAGAGGAGTCTACTGATTTTACGGATACGGCGCAGGTGGTAGAAACAGGTGGATATTACTGAGTTAACTTGTGCCCTCATAGAGAGGTCCTTGCAGATGGTAATACCTAGGCTCCTAACAGTATCAACAGGGGAAGGAGAGGGGCCAAGTGAGGGTGGCCAAAAGGAAGAATTCCAGGGGTTACCATGGGGACCGGTGAGAACTAACTCAGTTTTATCAGGATTAAGTTTAAGCTGATTCAGGTTCATCCAGTAGCTAATGAAGTTCATGACAGAGTGGACATTTTGTATGGAGGAGGGGGAGGGGTCGATGCTGAAGATAAGCTGAAGGTCGTCCGCGTAGTTGAGGATAGTGACAGATTTTTGTTGGAGCTCCGAGATGAGGGGGTGGATGTAAAGATTAAAGAGAAGTGGTGAAAGCGAAGAGCCCTGCGGGCCTTTATCAAGCATGTCTTTACAACGAAAATATAAGTATTTCTTAGGTAGTCATAGTTAGAACTTGATTTCTATTAAAAAAGTTGTTTTTCATTTGCTTATAACTTTGTTGCCGGGTTACGAACCCTCATGAAATTTCTCCCCGAAATGTGACGCTCATTTCAGCTGCTGACTGGAAAGTTTTGGGGTGGCTCGTCAAGCGGGGTCCAAAAAAAGGAGGGAGGGGGGTACTCCCAAAGCTTGTTTTCCCCATGTTAATTCTCATAGGAGATTTGAACGCAACTACAGCCTGAACTGCTGGATGGAATTACACCAAATGTGGCAGGAAGGTAGATCTTAGTCCGCAGATTGTTCTTTTTGTGATTTGGTGTAAGTCCATTCAGTAGTTTTTGAGATATTAACAGAAAAACAAATTTGTATATATAGGGAAGCGGTTCCTCAGTGGATCAGCCCGCAGAGGATCCGCGGATCACTCCGCCAAATCAAAGTCCTGATTGGCTGGCTACACCTTCACAGAAAAGTTGTGTCTGCCATATTGTTTGTCGGGAAACGGTTCACAGGGCTGAAAAAGTCTGTGCAAATTGAATAATATGTTAGAGGAGTCCTAGAGGGACCCATAAAAGCACAACCCTGTCCCCTTTGGAACCGCAAATCCTAAGACAGCTCATCAGAGGCCCCACCCCCTTTGTCCACCACTCTGCAAACGCGCCTCCTGGCGCATTACTGTTGGGGCATAAAGTCCCCTTGGATGCTGAGGGTTCTTGAGGGCCAAGAATCCCTATTGTTGCCACAAGTAAGTACCCCCACAGCGGGATTGCTCAGACCTCGTTGGAGGCCTCGCACCCTTTCTCACCACTCGGCAAATGCGCCTCCTGGTGCACAACTGGTTGGGGGATGAAGTCGCTTTGGCTGCTGATGGTGGTTGGGGGGGCCAATAACCCATGTTGTTGCCACAAGTGTTTCCCCCACAGTAGAATTGCTCAGACTTCGTCTGGGGCCCTGCCCCCTTTCTCAACCACTTTGGAAATGCGCCTCCTGGCACACTACTCTTGGGGGATGAAGTCTAGGAGTGAGTGCGCCTGTGAAGTCCGCTGCGCCGTGGTTGGTGGAGTTTTTGCCGGACTCCACGTTCCAAGCAGAGTGGCAAATCTCCACACACTCTGCCGGCGGAGTTTAAAATATTATGTTGTTACTGAACATTTCACCTTACTATAACGTTACTTTAACCTTTGTTTTTTTAGTGAATATATATATATATATATATATATATATATATATATATATATATATATATATATATATATATATATATCCCCATATCAACTCACTAACCCACAACCTCTGAACCCATACCCACCCTAAACCACATATATATGTGTGCGTGTGTAAATATGTAAATATACACACACACACACACATATATATATGCATATGTATGTGTGTGCATTATGTATATATATATATATATATATTCCACAACGCTAAAACCCCCAAGTCCTGGGTTTTCCCAAAATGAGAGCACTCCAAGCCAATACGGCGTAGGTTCGTCACGTTTTTTATTCAGCAAAAACCTTCAGCAAATCAATCCACAAACGCGTTTCGGCGTTGCCGCCTTCGTCAGTGTAGATTGACACTGTGTTACAATCGTGTTTAAATCAGAAACCGTGATTCACTCTAAGTCACGTGTTCTCGGCAAAACATAAACATTGCAATAGAAAACGGTACACCATGTAATTAATTCATTACTTTCACGGCGGCCATCTTTAAACGGTTAATCAGCTCATTTCAATATATACATTTAAAGCTACTCTTGGGGAGAAAATATCTCCTCTCAACATAGTCATACACAATATTTCATTTATATAACGATATATACAGATGACATTATGCCGATGGTACCAGTGTTTTGATTTCCACAACCAATTCTCGGTGAAAATCACTCAGTGTTCACAGTATTGCGAGTCACCAAAAAATCAATCAGAAACACAGTTAAATAAAGTATTTACAATCTAGCCCTGAATGGGCAAAATGATATATTTCTCAATATTCGGAAAATCATTATTTCGATTGTCACTGTAAATAGAGTAAATGATATTATGATGATAACTGATCAGAGTTATATTTCTGGTGACAGGTCAGACTTCTCTGTCTATATACAGGAACTATATACATGATCACTATTCCAGGTTGTTCAGAAAAGACATATCAGAGGACAGTGAGGCAGAGAGGCATTGCTTAGATGTGAGTCCACATCTCCTCTTCATTATTCAGCCCTCCCGGGGTCTTGGTCTGTAGCTGGATAATGAATCTTGATTCTAGTGTTCTTAATCTTTTTATCCAGTTACCCCCTCTTTCTGTCCTGACTAGTTGGTCCAAGATGAAATAAGTCAGTAAATTGCTATTGCTGTCATGTGCCTGCTCGAAATGACGAGCTACTGGGTAGTTTGGATCCTTTGAGGAGATAGCCCTCATGTGTTCTAGGACCCTAAGTTTGGTGGGTTTCACTGTACTCCCTATATACCTCTTCCCACAGGGACATGACAGACAATAGACAGTGTAATCTGAGTTACAATTCACCAGCTTGGTTATTTTACCTTTCTTCTTCCTTCCTGGAATGTGATATTCCTTGACTTTGTGGGAATTTTTACAGGCCTTGCACTTCATGCAAGGAAAGAAGCCTGAAACAGTTATTTTTCTCTTTCTTTTCTTTTCGTAGTGACTATTTACAAGGTGATCTTTGAAAGAGTTCCCCTTTCTGTAAGTGATCAGAGGGTAGTCAGATATAGACTTTCCGATTACAGAATCTGATTTCAGAATCTTCCAATTCTTGCGCATTATATTGAAGACTTCTGGAGATTTTTCCGAAAAATCGGTAATCAGTCTGATCTTAGTGTCTGAGGGCCTGAGTTTGTCAATTAGCAGTTCTTTCCTTTCTACTTAATCACTCCTCATTTCTGCTTATTTTAGAATTCCTCTTCCATAGCCTCTCTGAGAAAATCTATTTTTAGACTGTTCCTTGGCTCTCACAAACTCCTGTGGGGTTGAGCAATTGCGTTTTATTCGCAAAAACTCTCCCAGGGGGATATTGTTAATGACACTACGGGGATGGTAACTGCGTGAGTGCAATATTGTATTGCCCGCTGTAGGCTTTCTATAGACAGCGGTTTGTATTCTATCATTTTCCACATAGACCCGAAGGTCTAAGTAGAAAACCTCACTTCTACTTATATTGCTCGTGAAGCTGAGATTCAGATTGTTTTTATTCAGTTCAGAGATGTACTTCTCAGCCTCCTTCTGTGGTCCCCGCCACACCAAAAATAAATCATCGATGTAACGGGTCCACAGAACAATATGGTCCATCCACCTGTCATTTGTCCCCGCCCAGGCCACGTGCTTCTCCCACCAGCCCACGAAAAGGTTCGCGTAGCTGGGGGCGAAGCACGTGCCCATCGCGGTCCCCTGCAGTTGTAAATACAGTTTACCTGCAAACAAAAAAATGTTATTTCTCAAACAAAAGTCTGTGAGTTCCAATAACATTGTATTATGGCTTCGATACTTGATAGGTCTAAGTTCTAGGAAGCTTTTCATTGCCATAAGGCCATCTTCATGTTTAATGGATGTATATAGGCTGGCAATGTCCAATGTTATTAGGATCATATCCTCTTCCCATGTCACATTCTGTATTATTCTCAAAAAGTCCTTCGTATCCTTAAGATACGAACTTAAGTCCTTCACGAATGGGGCAATGAAGCTATCGATATAGCTCGAGGTCTTCTCCAATAAACTGTCTTTGGCAGACACGATAGGTCTTCCAGGTGGCCAAATCTTACTCTTGTGCACCTTTGGTAGGTGATAGAATGTGGCAATTTGGGGGAAATCGCACTTCAGGTTTTTCCAGTCTCTAAAATCAAGGATTCCTTTATCTTTCCATTTCTCAATCAGGTCATTAAAGGCTTTGATGCTTTCCGTATATTTTGTCCTCTTTATCTCCATGTAATGTTCTTTGTTATTTAATTGGGACAGGGCCTCATCCTCATATTGACTACGCTTTATGATGACAATGTTCCCCCCTTTATCACTGGGTTTTATAATGACATTCTCATCTTCTTTCAGGTTTTGAATCACAGCCCATTCCTCCTTGCTCAAGTTTCTTCTCTCATGATTAAAACTGCCTATTTGGAGATGTTTCAATTCTTCAATGACTACTTCATGGAAAGTATCTATTCCATCATGCGGTGTCCTTGGATTAGTTTTGGATTTAATGGTCATTCCACTCTTACAGCCCTGTTGCGCGATTCCACATTCCTCCAAAGTCTGTGTGGGTTGGATGTCCCAATCTTGCGAGTGGCTCACTCCAATCATCGTTTGTGCCACTGCAATTGTCTGAAGGTCTCTGCTTGTTATTATCGCTAAGGGATCAGTCTCTTCAGTGTTGGTTCCATCATCAGCTTTGGGGTTGAGGGTATGTATCTTATGCAATTTTAACTTTCTAGTAAATCTAAAAAGATCTATTCGTGTCTGTGTGTAATCAAATGCCGGAGTCGGACTGAAGGTTAGGCCGAGTTTTAACAATTCTTCTTCCTTCGGAGTCAATTCTCTCTCCGACAGATTGATTATTGTATTCTCTTTAGTATCCATCACGTTTATTTCCAGGCCTTCCCTCGAGTACTCCTTGTGACTACCGGGGTAGATCTTCCTTGGGCGCCCCCGCCTCCCCCTCCTCGTTTTCCTTTTGGTGTTTTGGGTGGGTGAGTGGTTGCCGCGGGTCGCTGTCTTAATCCTCTGATTACTTCGTACTCCTTGAAAAAAGGATCGTCCTCTGGGGTGTCCGCTCTCGCAGTTAGGTCGTCACCACCCCCTTCTGCACCTCTAGATTCCCCTGTGGTTCTTGCTCGGACTGACTCGTCCTCAGAGATTTCGGACTCCTCACTGCTAACAGGGGTTCTGTTTCTGAGTTTCTCCTGTTGCAGTGTTTTCCTTGGGGCGTCGTACTTTCGTGCGAATGTTAATATTCTCCCATTCCCGTAATCCTTTTCGTCGCGGATAAACTTAGATTGTTTTCTCAATTTAATCGTGTTTTCATAATCAATCAGCCTTTTTTTCATTTGTTCTCGTAGCTCCTCGCATTTTTTGGTATCTTTGTCTTCGCCAATCTTAGCTTCAATTGCCTTTATTTCTTCTTGTAGCTTGGTCCTGTCATTCCAAGCATGTTTTACCAGCAATTTGAGCATCCCTTGCATGACATCATTCATAAATTCGGACCACTCTCTCAAAAGTTCATTGTTGGGTTTTTCATATGAAGGGACCAATAAAATTCTTAGTCCCCTCGGAACTCGCCCAACCTCCAAATACTTTTGTAGACTGGTGGCCTCCCACCACTTGCGAATTTCTCGCTCATAAGTTTTTTCAAGAGTGGCAAATAGCTTAGTGAGCGTGTCGGGTGAAGTTGTCTGCAATGGAGTGACTTTTTTCCGTGCCCCAGTTTGGGGAATAAACAGAGAGTCTGCCGCTTGCTCCCTTTCACTATCTGTGAACATTTCCTGAACTGCAAGGTTCAATTATTCTGTACGTGGCTCTGCCTTTCGCTCAGGCTGTGCGTGGTCTGCCGGGTTATCTTAGAAGTAATGTTAGCGCAGTCCACTCACCCGTTCCAGGATTCCCCAATCGCCGAGTTACCTCACGATCGGTCGTCACGGAATGCTGCTGCTTCTCCAAGTTGTGCTCCTCGCACACTGTTCCAGCGGGGCCAGACGGTAATCCAATTTTACGGCACGCAGGTTCCACCCACCGCCGCTCCACTCGACCACGGGTGCCTCTCTCGCACGGTGGAGTGCGTTACGTATTCCACAACGCTAAAACCCCCAAGTCCTGGGTTTTCCCAAAATGAGAGCACTCCAAGCCAATACGGCGTAGGTTCGTCGCGTTTTTTATTCAGCAAAAACCTTCAGCAAATCAATCCACAAACGCGTTTCGGCGTTGCCGCCTTCGTCAGTGTAGATTGACACTGTGTTACAATCGTGTTTAAATCAGAAACCGTGATTAACTCTAAGTCACGTGTTCTCGGCAAAACATAAACATTGCAATAGAAAACGGTACACCATGTAATTCATTCATTACTTTCACGGCGGCCATCTTTAAACGGTTAATCAGCTCATTTCAATATATACATTTAAAGCTACTCTTGGGGAGAAAATATCTCCTCTCAACATAGTCATACACAATATTTCATTTATATAACGATATATACAGATGACATTATGCCGATGGTACCAGTGTTTTGATTTCCACAACCAATTCTCGGTGAAAATCACTCAGTGTTCACAGTATTGCGAGTCACCAAAAAATCAATCAGAAACACAGTTAAATAAAGTAACAATATATATGTATATATTACCTACTGGCGGTCGCCAGTAGGTAGTTATAGTTAGGATTTTTTTCAATGCAAAATCTCAAAAATCTATTTGGAATAACTTTGGCGCCGGTTGACGAATCTGCCTGAAAACGTATTCAAATTTGCCTCGCGGAACTCCGGTCCTTCCTTGAAAGTTTCGGGGGGATTCGTCAAGCGGGCCGAGATAAAAGGGGGGTCCCAAAACGTGTTTTCCCCATGTTAATTTCCATAGGGCGGTTGAACTCACTTTTAGCCTGAACGTCTGAATGGATTTGCACCAAACTTGGCAAAATTGTAGGGACTGGTAGCCCAATGTGCCTTTGCTATGTCTCAAGATATGTGCTCCAGTGAATTTTGAGTAATTTAGGTTCAAAAAAATATATATATCTATGGCAGCGCCCCGGTACGCGCACCGGGGAGCGCCCCGGGCGCGACCCGCGACTTGCGCACGAAAGCTGATTGGCTTTCGGGTGTCTGTAAACATTCGAAACAGTCCGGAGCGGCCGCCATCTTGTGTCTCGGTAGGATCGAGACACAAGAGGTGGCCAAAACAAAGGGGGAAATGACCATAAGGGGGCAGGGTAGACCCCCCTGACCCCCTAGGTTTGATGTGGGGGCTATAAAAGGGCGCGGGGGAGCGCCCGGTATGCGCACCGGGGAGCGGACCGGGGAGCGTACCATGAGAAAAAAAGAATGACAGAGTTTTTTAAAAATGAAGCCTTTTTTTAATAAATTGGAGGTAGTTCTGAAAAGAACTGTTTTTTTTCTTCTTTTTGTTGTTTTATATTTTTTTAATGTTTTTTGAACATTTTGTACTTTTTTTGGCTTTTCAAAACAGTTTTATATTTTTTTTGTATTTTTTTTAGGGGGAGAAACAAAAAAAGGGAATAGAAACTGGCTCAACTGGAGCAAAAAACAAAAAAACAAAAAAATTACTTCTTTTTGGGGCACTTGTGATTGTCACCTGCAAGGACGATGAGCTTTACGCTCTTTTCACCATAGGCGATAAGCTTGCCACATGCAGTACAAGTGATTTTAAAATCAGCAAATCGTTGCTGAATACAAGGCATCATCTCTGATGTTTCTGATCCGGATGAAGTGGGTTAGTTTCTTTGGGAGGTGGTCCTTGATGACTGGGGGGGGGTTACTGGCCAGTTCCCTGAGTTCTGCACGAGAATAGTTGTTAGGGTGCTTACAGATCATATGTCGAATCATGGTATTGTTACCAAAGGAATACTTTTTGTTTGGGTTGCCCCTTGAGAGTTGTTACTTACAGATTAGGCAAGTTACCTTGTCCGCATTCACTTTTTTCTTTCCCTCTGGGAGTGAAAAAAACTCCCATACAATGTGTGACTTGGGCTTGTATGGGGTATTGGTTGGTTGTATGGGGTATACTAGATTAAAACATATGTCGTTACTGATAAAGACACTAGTGAGACAGTCATTCACTCACTAACACACACATATACACACTCATCCACCCATACAGTCCTGCACATATGCTGTCTTCAAAACACATACAAAGAGAGAGTTAGTCATTCATGCATCTATGTGATAAGTAATACCCCCACCAAACCATACAAACACTCATACTGATACTACAAAAACATCTAATAACCCATATACCTACACATGTACCTACTCACCAACCCATGCAGCCACGTATACACAAAGTGAAACACTAATACATATATATAAATATTTAAACATTACTCACTAATATATGTATTCACTAAGAAACACTTAATAAGCCAGTTAACTAATCAATTTTTATTAAAAAAAACATCCATTTAGACACTTATTTAAACATTTATTCTTCCATCAACTTTTAAATACACATATATAAAACAAATGTATTTTTCAGAAAGACACACATTTACTGGATGGTGTCATCAGTGATGTCATGAGTGATGTCACTGACCATGTCATGAGTGATGTAATATGTGACGTCATCAGCAGTGCATTGCACGCGCAAGTTATAGTGAGTCCAACTAACTATAACGTGGGAATTTCAATGGTTTTATGCGAGTAAAACTTCCTGCTAACTATAGCTGGTGTGAAACCTATGGTTTTTTCAGTGAATATATATATATATATATATATATATATATATATATATATATGAAACCAAGATTCCGGTATATCACCAGTCACGCTCACGAGTGGGTCGGAGTAGGGCTCTCGGTCACCCACTAAATATACATATATATATATTGATTTATTACCTACTGATGTGTGTTTCCCATCTTAATTCCCATAGGAATTTTAGACAGGGCTACAGTCCAAACCGCTGAACGGAATTACACAAAATTCGGCAGAAAGCTAGACAATGGTCCAGAAAGCATCTTCTTTGTTTTTTGGTGTAAATCGGTTCAGTAGTTTTAGGGTTATTAAAAGAAAAACAAATGTGTATATCTAGGGACGCGACCCCTTCGCGAATCCTCCCGAGCTCATGCAGAGATCTGATTGGCTGCCAATACTTCAACCAGGAAGTGTTGGCAGCCATCTTGGGATTTTAGAAAAATGTACCAAAATAAAGACATGGGGGCAGGGTAGGAATACCCTGATCCCCTAGGCCTGGTGGCCAGGGCGAAAAAACATTTACGAAAACAATATTCGCAACGAAAATCATGACGGAATCACACATTTATGGCAAAAACAAAAACAAGTTTGGTCTCCCACGCTTGTTTACAGTATAGCCCCCGGATGGACCAGATCAAGGGGGTAGATGAGCATCGAGGAAAAAAAGGAGGGGGGCGCACATGCTCCCCTGCTAAGACTCTTTTTAGTCCTGGAGACCACCACCTCCCTAGGGCTTAATTTAATAAAGGATGGGGGCTGCACTTAGTATTTAACCAGTAGAAAATACTCCACTTGGGTAAATATTTCGGGCAAAACTGTGGACTCTTGTTGGATAAAGGGGCAGGTGCGGGTCTGTTGTGTTCCAATCACTCACACGGCTACTGACACACCCACACTGATACTTAGATATCCACTCACACACTCAGGTACTCACATACCCACTCACAGACCCACTCAGACACACACACACCCACTCACAGATCCTTTCACACACCCACGCACACACCTACTCGAACACTCTCACACACACACTCATAGACCCACTCAGACACATGCACTCACTCACAGACTGACTCACACACTCATAGAGGCATTCACAAACTCACTCAGACACTCTCACCCACTTACAGACCCACTCAGACACTCATGCACCCACTCAGACACCCGCTCAGACACTTAAGTACCCACTCACAGATCCACTCAGACACTCATGCATCCTGTCATAGACCCACTCAGATACTCACGCACCCACTTACACACCCACTCACAGACCTTCTGAGACAAGCACTTATAGACCCACTCAGACACTCATGCACCAACGCACAGACAGTCAGATACAGACAGATACTATCATACGCACTCACAAACCCACTCAGACACTTATGCACCTACTTACAGAACGACTCCTACTCTCTCACACCCACTCATAAACCTACTCAGAGACTCATGCACTCTCTCATAGACTGACTCACACACTCATGGAGGCACTCTCAAACCCACTCAGACACTCTCACCCACTCACAAACCCACTCAGACACTAATGCACCTACTCAGAAACCCACTCAGACACGTACACACCCACTCGCAGACCAACTCAGACACTCATATACACACACACACACACCCCCAGTGAGACACTTATGCACCCACTACCAGACCCACTCAGGCAGTCACACATTTACACACCCATTGAGATACTCACACACTCACTCACACACCCACTGAGACACTCATGCACTCACTCAAACACTCACTCTCAAAGGTTACATGCTATAGTTAGGAAATAAAATGTTTTAAAAACCTTAGAAATTCACTCAAAACAAAAAAAGGTTACAGTGATGTTAGAGTAAGGAAATACATTAAAAAAATCTTAGAAATTCACTGAAAAAAACAAAGATTACAGAGACTTTCTAGTTAAGAAATAGAATTTAAAAAACTTTAGACATTCAATAAAAAACCAAGGTTTCAGGGACTTTATAGTTAGACTCAGATTTCACTCATACAAAACCAGTGAAATTCAGCAGTTAGTTACCTGAGCTAACTATAACTTACGCCCCCACAATGCATCTCCTACGACCTCATACATTGCATCACCCATGACATGGTCGGTGACATCATTGATGCATCTCAAATGACATCACTGATGACATCCAACGAACCCCTCACACACCCAATCACACCTCCACACAACCTCTCATATACCCACTGACCCCCATACAACCACTCTCACACTCATGTACTCATTCACAGAGCCACTCACACAGCCACTCACTTACCCATACACCTACTTACACAGCCACTCAGTCATTCGCTCACCTTACAGCCACTCCCACTCACTCACCAATATACCTACTCACATACCCAGCCTCTCACCCACACAGCCTCTCAACAGAGCCACCCACACAACAACTCAACAGACCCACCCACACAACCACTTATTTACCCATTCACATGTCCATACAAGCACTCACATGTCTACTCACTCACCCAACGAGCCACTCTCCAATACAGCCAATCTCACACCTACTCAGTTAACTAAACACCCACTTAAACAGCTATTCTCTTACCCATACACCTACTCACAATCCCACTCACTCACTCACTCACTCACACAGAGCCACCCAAAAAACCACTTACTTACCCATTCACACGTCCATACAAGCACTCACATGTCTACTCACTCACCCAACGAACCACTCTCCAATACAGCCACTCTCACACCTACTCAGTTAACTAAACACCCACTTAAACAGCTATTCTCTTACCCATACACCTACTCACAATCCCACTCACTCACTCACCCATAGTCACTTACACAGCAACTCACTCACCAATAAAGCCAGCCACACCCATACAGTTACTCACACACCCACATATTCACCCATACAGGTACTCCAACACCCACCTTTTTACCCATAAAGCCACTCACATGCCCACTCACACATCTTTACAGCCATGAGAAATCCACTCTCACACGATACACACAGCTAGTCACATAATATATGTTAAAAATAGTATCACATACTAGAAGTGCACAAAGTATAGTAATTTAACTTTTGTAGTACCTTACTATATATGTTTAACACTCATAAACATTTGGAAAACACTTACAAGCACTGGATGATGTCATCAGTGATGTCATTTGAGATGTCATCAGTGATGTCATCGGAGATGTCACTGACCATTTCATGAGTGATGTAATATGTGAGCTCATAAGCAGAGCATTGCGGGGACGTAAGTTCTAGTTAGCTCAGGTAACTATAACTGCTGAGTTTTCACTGATAACATACAAGTGAAATCTGAGTCTTACTATAACGTCCCTGTAACATTTTATTTTTTTATTGAATTTCAAATTTTTTATAAATTTTATTTCCAAACTATAATAAATCCTGTAACCTTTGCTTTTCCAGTGAATATAATTGACCCCATTAAGGGCTATAACTATCGATACAAATCATGATTGCATTGCACTCTTTCAAAACATATGATGGCAGGTGAGAAATAAAACCAGAAAGGAATTGTGTAGACATGGAACAGATTTGATATATCTCATACTTACAAAATCGGTCTTTTAATAATGGACCCGTCTTGCCATAAATGCAACAAGCAAGATCTCAGATACAGGGTTTACCGCCGTATTAATTATGAATTGATCTTGCACTTCACACTTTATAATTATCTTAAAGCACTACATATCACAATGCAACAGGCAATGTAACATGAAGTGATGCAATCAAGCTGTTCATTTTAATTCAGAGTTTGTCTAACTGTGACAATTACCTATGAGAAAGATCTATGTGAGACCGAAACGCATAGGGTACCTGCCTAAACCCTGCGAACATGATCTGGTGAATTGTACAATAAAATCATTTGCTGAACCTCACTTTTGAGTGCGGCCAGACTTCTTTGAAGTGGTTGGGGAATATATATATATTCCCCAACCGTGAACAGGAACTACGTGCCGTGAACAGGAACTACGGTTTGAAACGCCTAGGAGCTTTTTGTCACGTTCTGACAATAAATTAACTGCTTAAGAAACCAAGAAGTGTGCCGCGATATTTTCTTTTGTGTGGAATATTTACGAGACACTGCCCTGGTCTCAACGTGTGTTAAGAATAAAGTCAAAGGGACATGGGTGAGTAATTGTTACGGACAGAGGGGTCCCAGACTTAAGGAAGTAATCGGTATGAAGAATACCACAAGAATAATTAACAATCATGGAAAAAGAAAGAGAAGACAAATCGTAAGTGCAGTGTTTTTATTCACAACGCACTAAGCAACCTTTTTATGGTTCACTACGTGCCGTGAACAGGAACTACGGTTCGGCACGCCTAGGAGATTTTTGTCACGTTCTGACAATAAAACAACTGCTTAAGAAACCAAGAAGTGTGCCGCGATATATATATATATATTTATTTTTTTATTTTTTTTTATCCTCATTTGCCGTCTTGCCGCCCACAACTTCTTTCTAATCCACCACTGGGCTGTTTTTGTCTCTTAGGCTGGATTAGAGTAATGGGGCGTAGACAACACATATTCTTAAGTCTGGCCTTCCTCTAAACTGTCCTTCTTGGCCACCTGACCCAACATGTGTGTCCTCCACCATCTCTATTTATCGTCCTGGGGTAGTCCATATACCAGCGAGACAGGCACGGGCTTAATCATCGGACTTTAACATAAATGTAATTCAACCAAAATTTAACAGGAAGGGTATCCAAAATCCTCTATTTCTTTAGAGCGGTCTAACATATCAAGCTTAGCCATGTACCTCATGGCCAAAATCCAATCCATTAAAATAGGACTAAGTGGTGAGACCCATAGTTTACATATCTCTCGATGTGCTAGCAACATGGCATAAAAAGTAAGTCTAACATTATTATTCAAAAATCTATTTTGTAAATCATATCTCCCAGTAATAATTAATTCAGGGCTTAACTCAATGCATTGGTTCAGAGATTTCGAGAGAGAATTACTTACGTCAATCCAGAATTGATTGATATTTGGGCAAGATACAAACATGTGTAAGTCATCGACATTTGGAGCTTTACATTTTGGACATCCGACAATCCCTCCATCTTTAAATTTAGAAAGTCTATACGGAGACCAATATGCCCTGTGAATGGTAAATAAAAGGTTTCGCCTTAGATTTGCAGGTTTAACATTTCTGTATAGCATGCACATAGTTACTTGCCATTGGTCTTCTGTCGCGATCCTTGGCAAGCTATCCTTCCACAGGGTCTCTGGTAGATCGAATGGTCCATCCTCCATTTCTAGTATTTGCCAGTACCAGAAAGCTACTTCCTTCTTAAAAGCCCCTGTCTCCAATTTTAACTCGAAGTCATTTTCTGTTCTGATGTCTGATTCCACGTGATTTGCCCAGCTTTGAATCTGTAAGTATTTGTATTTTGAAAAAACTGGACCCCACATTTGCTGGCAAAAACCCCAAGAAATTAAATTGCCATCTTGAAACAAATCTTTCCACCTTTGCAAAGCAGGTTCCTTTTTCAGATATAATGCTAGCGCGTCTTTTGTCCAGGAAGGAGCTCCAGGAGATTCCCATATTGGAGCCATATGGCTGAAATAGGGGAGTTTAGATATTTTCCTGATTTTATACCATATCTCGGCCAAGTCTCTCAAAGTCTTGAGTCTCACCTTTTTGAAAAATTTAGGGTCTGCAAACTTATACAAAAAACCAAACTCATGGTATCCTGACCTTTTCAACATTATTCCAAATAGTCCGCCGATCTGAGAACTAAGAAGGGTACCAAACAACATCCTGCAGTTTTTTAAACAAAAAGCCCATGCATAAATTTGTATATCTGGAGCCGCCAACCCTCCCTTATTTACTCTCCTCCTTATTTTCTTCCATGAGATTCGAGAGGCCTTTGACGCCCAAATGAATGATGTTATCATACTCTGTAACTTAACCAGCCATTCCTTTTTAAAACCCAACGGAATAGTCTCAAACAAGAAAGTAATTTTAGGTACAATCACCATTTTTACAAGGTTAGCTCTTCCATATAATGACAGGGGTAAGTTCATCCAGCCTTTTAGCGTGTCACCAACCTCTTTTTTCACTCTGTCCAAGTTAGTTTTTGCCAAATCTTCAATTTTTTGGGTAACCCTAATCCCAAGATATCTCATTACTGCTGTAGTTTTTACCCCTCCCGTATTAAGATTCCAAGTCATTATTTCAGTTTTATCTTGGTTTAACTGATATCCAGAGATCCTACCAAAATCCTTTGTTGTCTTAACTAGATTTTCCAAAGAGCCAACTAAATTAGAAGAATAAACAATAATATCATCTGCATATAGTCCAAGTTTCTTTGACCAGTCCATCACAACAAAGGGGGGTATCTCTTCTGAAGCTCTGATTTTACATGCAAGAGGCTCTATATATATGTTAAAGAGCAAGGGTGATAAGGGGCATCCTTGTCGGGTGCCCCGCATTACTCTAATAGGAAGTGTGAGAACTCCGTTTACCAATACTCGTGATGTCGGTGCACAATACAGAGAAAAAATAGATTGCGTAAATTTGTCTCCTAGGTTGAGATAATGCAGAAGTGTTTTTAAGTACACGAAATTAACTCGATCAAAGGCCTTGGCAGCGTCTAACGCGATCACTGCCAAGGGGTATTCATACTTGGAGGCTAAGTCTATCATGCCTATCAAAGAGTAGGTGAGTTCTTTTAAGTATCTCATCTTAATAAAACCCCTTTGATCTTCATGAATCAGTTTATGAATGATTTTACCGAGCCTGTCAGCTAGGATTTTAGAGAAAAATTTGTAGTCACAATTTAAGAGTGAGATCGGCCTATACGCATCCATATTTTTTGGAGATTTCCCTGGTTTAAGTATTAGGACAATAGTTGCCTCGTTCCATGAGCTTGGAATTGTTACTTCCCCTCTAAAAAATGTATTATAGAGATGACATAGTGTGGGGACCATTGTATTCCCTAAAGCTTTGTATACTTCTGCTGGAAGGCCGTCTGGCCCAGGGGCTTTTCCTCTTTTGCTTTCCTTAATCACTTTCATCACCTCTTCTTGAGTAATTTCCTTATTTAACTCCAACATATCCTCCGCTGCAAGTGGTTTTATTAGGGGTAACCAGCTCTCAATCTCAACCTTATCTGGACAAAGGTCCTCTGTGTAGACATTCGCAAAATATTCCTGAAACGCTTCTACAATTTGTTTCCTTTCTGTTATGACTTGACCTGTGCCCGGATTCTTAATCTCTTTAATTTGATTCCGTATAGCATCCTTCTTGGCTTTCATGCTAATAACTTGCCACATCCCTCTCCGTAAGAAAAGTGTGCCAACTGACTAGCTTCCCATCTTTCTTTGACTCTTTGAGTAAGTACTGCGGTGAGTTAAACCTTTAAATCTAAGAGCTTTTTCTCCCATGGACCCTCTGGAATGCTACCTCCCAAGGGAATTCGACTAGTTTCACAATCTCGAATCTCTTTTTCTAAGTTTGAAACTAAGCTGTAATACAGTCTTCGCTTTTTTGCACCCAGGGCTCCCATTCTCCCTCTCATGAATGCTTTGCAAGTTTCCCAAACTATATCTTCCTTAGCTGTCCCCACATTTACGTCTAGAAAAACTTGTATCTCCTCTTTAAGAGTTTCTAAAACTTCTTCATCAGCTAAAATTGATCTTGGAGGACGGGGAAAACATGGCGGCCGGCTAGGAAGCGGGTCGCGGATGTCCGGAGCGGTGGTGATGTCAAAGTGAGATCGGCGGTCAGTTGCTAACAATTTTGGAGGGCGCACATACCTTGGTGCACGCGGGACTGTTGAGCTCCCAAAAAACGAGCTATTGAGCGAGTCTGGAGGTCGTTTGTCGGTTGGTCTGTGGATACCTGCAGCGGATGGCGGAGAACTCGGCTTTGCTAACCGCCGAGAGTGAGGGGGCGGAGTCGCGTCATTTGCCGGCTGGGAGCTGGGAGGGAGCGGCGCAAGGAGTCAGCAGGGGACGCCGAGTGCTGGCGAAAATAGGAACGCCAACAAGTGGAGGGAGAGGACGAGGTGTGGAAGCCCTAACGAACACTCCCCCTGCTGTTTTGCAGGGGAGCAGCAGTACCTGCATTGAGCCCAAGCCTAAAGCTGGCGAGGAAGCCAAACAGCAAGTTAAGGACACCGGTACTGAGCAAGTAAGCAAAGGGCTGGAAGAGGGGGGTAAAACAAGATACCAATTGAGGAGCAACAGACTGGAGGGACAGGGTGGTTTGGTGGGGCTAATTAATTCTGATAAAACTCAAGGAGGCTTGATTTCCTATTCATTAGAGTTTAAGAAGGGTGCTAAAAAGGGTGCAACAAAAGAAGAGGCTACTCTTAAGCCCGCTTCTTACAAAACTAAGGACTCCCCTTCAAAGAAAGGAAGAAAAAAGAGGCAAAAAAAAGAAAAAGCTGGATTCAAGGCCCCAATAACTCCTTCGCTTAATTCATATTTTAAGCCAGTCCCAAAAGTCCTGGTGCTGAAACCTGATTCTATCTCTCAATCTCAACACAGGGTTGGCGAGGGGGCTGAGTTAGATGAGGCAGCTGATCATTCACTGAGTTCTATAGAAGAGGAACGGGAACAGGAACAGGACTGGTCAACCCTCTTAACACCAAACCCCTTCCAGGTTCTGGAAACAGTGATGGAGGCAGATAAGGGGGAAGTTATCAGTGTGGACGCAGAGGCATCCATCGAGCAGAGATTTCCATCCACTTCACCAGACTCATTAGTGGAAAGTTTAACTGTGGTCTCTGCTGAGCTGAGAGAGAATGCGAGAGAGGACATATTCACAAAGCAAGACGAAACTCTGATTAGTGGAAAAACGTTGATTCCCTCAGAGGAATTTGGCTCAAGTCAGCAAGAGAGATTTGCTTCAACAGATGTGTCTGTTATAGAGCTGTTAAGGAAATTGGAACAAGACATTCATCTAGGTTTTGAAGCCTCCAAAAGGAATCAGGAGCGCATAAGCGCCACATGTACATTGTTAGAAGACAAGATTGACAAACTAACTATACGTACAGGAGAGATGGAATCAGAGATGAAAGTTGTACAGGGAAGAGTTCTGGATAATCGCAAAGAGATAGAGACATTATACTCCAAGGACAGAGAATTGGATGAAAGAGTAGAAAGGTTGGAAAACATGCAAAGGCGCAACAACCTAAAAATTCTTAAACTTCCAGAGGGAAAAGAGGGTGCGGATATAAAGAGCTTTGTAGTACAGCTGTTGAAGAAAGAATTATCACTAGTTGAAACTGAGGAAATGCTGAACCGAGATATTCAGCGAGTACATCGCGATCCTTTTAGGTTGAATCCAGACCGTGCTAAGCCAAGGAAAATTCTGATTAATTTTGCGACATATTCGCTAAAGGAAAAAATTCTGTCACTTGCTCTTAAGAAAAAGTTTATAATGATAGAAGGAATATCAGTAGACATTAGGTCGGATTTGTCTCCAGCCACAGCAAATAGGCAATGGGAGATGGGAAAACGGTTGATACCCTTAAGAGAAATAGGAGCCACGGCCCAGCTAAAATTTCCCGCTTTTTTAAAAGTAATGTGGCACAATAAGATGTATACATTTCGTACAGTTGACGAGGTAGACGCCTTTCTGGATGTTACTCGCGATGGATAGAAGTAGAATACTGACCATGTATAAATAAAATTGTAGTAAGAGACATCACCACTGTGACATCCACTGGCCTAGGCCATGGGAGTTATGGTTGGGTTTTCCGGGGAGGGAAATGTTTGTGAGGGGAGGGGAGGGAGAGGGTTAAGGGAGAAAAAAAAAATATTCCTCATGAGCTGTCTTGCTGTAACATAATTAGAAGGAAAATTTGGGCAGTGCATGATGAGCAGGATTATTAATAAGGAGCTAAGGTTCCTTACATGGAATGTGAATGGCCTCCGGGTTAAATCAAGGAGATTACTAATTTTGAAATATTTAGAATATTCACCAGCTCAGGTTATCATCTTGCAAGAGACACATTTAACACAAAAGGAAAGTAAAGAGATATTTAGTACCCAACAAAAATGGATTGCAAATGCTATTTTTACATCCCAAGATTTGGTTACAAAGGGGGTGGCTATTTTGATTAGAAAAGGAGCCGACATAGTTGTCGAAAATAATTCAGTAGACAGTAGAGGAAGATGGGTGATTTGTAAATTACGACTGTCGGGTGAAGCGCTTGTAGTAGCCGGTTATTATGGCCCGAATGTGGACGATCCTACAGTTTTAGAAAAAATTGAATTGGAGTTACTGGAATTTTCAGGTCAGATTATCATGGCAGGAGACTTCAATACAGTATTAGATGGCAAGTTGGATAGAACTGGCAATGTTAGGGCAATAGTAAATAGTAAAATGACTGCTAAGGTAAAATCAGTTATGGTCCAGCTAGGGCTTTGTGCTATTTGGAGATTTAAAGCAGCACAGCAGTTAGGATTTACTTTTTATAATAAAAAATATAAACATAATTCTCGGATAGATTTTTTTCTGGTAGACACTAGGTTGAAAGAGCGAGTTACAAGCGTAGAACACATAGGGGCGCATCTATCAGATCATTCTGCAGTGAGTTTAAACTTAAGTTTAAAATTAGAAGAGCTGAGTCCGGTTTGGAGACTAGAGCGATATTTTCTTTTGTGTGGAATATTTACGAGACACAGCTCTGGTCTCAATGCGGGCACCCACTAAATCTGCGCTCCCGCTGCTACAGGACAATTTGTGTTTATGTGTATATATATATATATATATATATATATATATATATATATATATATATATATATATATATATATATATATATATATATATATATATATATATATATATATATAAAGGGTTTATACTTACCTGTAAAATACTTACACTTTTGTGGGAAAGGCATGCGTGGTAAAGGCATATGCATGATAAAAAATGTCATGATAAAGGCATGCGTGGTAAACACATGCGTTGTAATGACCGCATTGTAAAGGCATGCATGGCAATAGCATGCGTGGTTCCGTTATACAATCCTTTCCATCAAGCTGTTTCTAGAGAACAAAGCTGTTTAAGTTGATCAGTACTCTGCTGAAAATGCCTTTAAGATCAACAGCTCAAATTCAGGCTAGTATGAGATCCTGGAAATTAATTTGGACACTCTCACCAAAATCAGTTCCAGTAGAGTCAGTGGTGGAAAGTTCGTTTCCCCATTCCTGTCACAAAGGATGGCATGACCACACTCACCCAACCATTATAGAAATGTTGCACCCTCTACAAGGTGTGCCTGAGTTTCCTGTCGCTATCCACTTACCACTTGCTTCCTCTACCAGTCCAAGGGATTACAGGTCTAGTCACAAACATAGGAGATTCAAGAAGGATATGCACTCAGAAGACCTTCAAAGGGAGTAGCACTGAATAAAGGAACAGAGAAATATCATCACTCCAGAAGGACTTGACTATTTCAAATAGGAGCCTGCCAGCGATGACCTAACACGATAGGACAAAAGAAAGAGTATGGCCACAGTAAAAGAGCTAGAACGCTGATTATGTCTCCTCAGCATTATCATTGGGACACTTTATCCTCTTCAGATTAGTGATATCTGGCAACACGAACACTGTATGCGCTCCTTTAGTTTTTTTTCTACCAGTAGATTATGTTATTGCCTTCCATAGGTTACAACCAGAGCAGCTAGCAAGTTGAACATCAATAGAACTACATCGTCCTATGAAACACCATTGATCTTTGACACACAAGTGAGGCTTTGAGCTATACCAGTGGTGAAGGATATCTTGCCTATTTGAACCAACTGCAGTCACGGTAAACATCCATTTGTAAGCGGTCATTACATCGCGTATCATTACCACGTAAGCGTTACAACGCATGTGCAGTAATAACGCGTAGCCATTTCTACGCATGTTATTACATCGCATGCACTGTAACAACACATGCGTTGTAATGCGGACCACATCGTTGTGGACATGCACCGATCACTGCCCTTCTAACGACGCAGGAAGGAGAACAGAGGGCACGTGAAGAGAGAGGTAAGAAGGGCTGTTTTTAAGGGTTTAGGTTAGGGGGAGGGTCATGCAGAGGTTAGTCTTTTAGGATTAAGGGTAGTGTTGTGTTTGTTTTGGGGTTTAGGGTAGTGTGGGGGGGGTCGTGCAGGGGAGTGTTTGAGTGTAGGGACAGGACTGGGGGTCGGGGGAGGGTTGTGCAGGGGGTAGTGTTTTAGGGTTTAGTGTAGTGTTGTGGTGTTTGTGTAGTGTAGGGTAGTGTTTTAGGGTTTAGGGTAGTGTTGGGGTGTCGTGTAGGGTAGTGTTGCAGTGTACGGAGCTGACGGGGGAAGGGTGAGGGTCGTGCAGGGGGTAGTTTTTTAGGGTTTAGGGTAGTGTTGTGGTGTTAGTGTAGTGTAGGGTAGTATTTTAGGGTTTAGGGTAGTGTTAGGGTGTCGTGCAGGGTAGTGTTTGGGTGTAGGGACAGGACTCGGGGTCGGGGTAGGGTTCTGCAGGGGTTAGTGTTTTAGGGTTTAGTGTAGTGTTGTGGTGTTTGTGTAGTGTAGGGTAGTGTTTTAGGGTAGTGTTGGGGTGTCGTGCACGGTAGTGTTGTAGTGTAGGGAGCGGACTGGGGGTCGGGGGAGGGTTGTGCAGGGGGTAGTGTTTTAGGGTTTAGTGTAGTGTTTTGGTGTTTGTGTAGTGTAGGGTAGTGTTTTAGGGTTTAGGGTAGTGTTGGGGTGTCGTGTAGGGTAGTGTTGCAGTGTACGGAGCTGACGGGGGAAGGGTGAGGGTCGTGCAGGGGGTAGTTTTTTAGGGTTTAGGGTAGTGTTGTGGTGTTAGTGTAGTGTAGGGTAGTGTTTTAGGGTTTAGGGTAGTGTTGGGGTGTCGTGCAGGGTAGTGTTTGGGTGTAGGGACAGGACTGGAGGTCGGGGGAGGGTTGTGCAGGGGGTAGTGTTTTAGGTTTAAGGGTAGTGTTGTGGTGTTGTGTAGTGTAGTGTTTGGGTGTAGGGACAGGACTCGGGGTCGGGGTAGGGTTCTGCAGGGGTTAGTGTTTTAGGGTTTAGTGTAGTGTTGTGGTGTTTGTGTAGTGTAGGGTAGTGTTTTAGGGTAGTGTTGGGGTGTCGTGCACGGTAGTGTTGTAGTGTAGGGAGCGGACTGGGGGTCGGGGGAGGGTTGTGCAGGGGGTAGTGTTTTAGGGTTTTGGGTAGTGTTGTGATGTTAGTGTAGGGTAGTGTTTTAGGGTTTAGGGTAGTGTTGGGGTGTCTTGCAGGGTAGTGTTTGGGTGTAGGGACAGGACTGGAGGTCGGGGGAGGGTTGTGCAGGGGGTAGTGTTTTAGGTTTAAGGGTAGTGTTGTGGTGTTGTGTAGTGTAGGGTAGTGGTTTAGGGTAGTGTTGGGGGCCGTGAAGGGTAGTGTTTGGGAGTAGGGACAGGACTGGGGGTAGGGGCAGGGTCTAGGGTAGTGTAGTGATGGCTGAGTAGTGTAGTGTTTGGGTAGTGTTTTAGATTTTGTTATATGTAGGGTAGTAAATTTGTATTTAGAATTTAGTGAAGTGTTGGAGTAAATGTATGTTTTTATTACTAGGCAAGCCTTTAGTTCACATACATTAACACTTGCAAGGTAAAGGTATGCGAACTAAAAACTCGCGTAGTAATGGTATTTGCAAAGTAAAAACTTTGTTAGTAAAATGCTGCGAAGTAATGGTATGCGAAATAACGAGTCATATTCGCACAGACACTCCTGGCTCTGCTCTCAGTAAGACCTTTAGAGTAAAACATATAAGAAAGTACAGAGTGACAGATACTGACACCGTTTAATGTGAGACGCTCCTCTGCCATATCCCTTGTGTCTGCAGTGAAGGGATGATATAGTGATCCCGGAACATCTTCATCACCGCCACTGGTAGAAAATAGGAGGGTAGGTGCAATTGGCAGCAAGGTTTACTAAATGTCAGCCACAACCAAGATAGGGTCCATCGCATCAGTCCTTTTTGGAAACTTTGGACACTCCATTCTCACTCGCTGGGGTTCCATGCAGCAGATTGCGGAGCAACAATTGAGGGAGAAAAGAGAGTATTTTCATGAAATTTCAGGTGATTAAGGAAATGGCTAACTTGCAGCTCTTGACAGCTGTCACTGGCCTTCTAAGAAAGTCTTCATTGCATGGCTTAACACTTTTAAATCTTGAAGTGCTACAAAAGGCCACATGCTGTTGATGAAATATACAGAATGAAGTCCAAAGTGATTATCAAATCTGTGGGTAGTTGTTTAAGGGCTATGGGTGAGCACACATCTTATTTTGGAAAAGGCTCCCAGGATATGCTGTAGTAAACACTTTTTCAGCGCCAAAGACCAGTCGGGGGTGGGTAAGAAAACCATTTGCTTTCAGTGGCCACTGCAAAGGCTCGTCCCCAAGACTCCTTCACCTTGCTGCTACCGCGCAGTGTGCAACAGGGAGGGAGCATTTTCTATCATATTTGAGCATAGCAAACAATAACAAGACAGGCGGGGCTGAAAAATCCAGACTGGATACAAAAAAATAAAATCTGCTGCTCTCCCCCTCCATTCCATCACAGTTGCCAAGACATTTACTCATGCAAAGGCTTGTGCAGGAGGTGGATTGAAAAAGGTGGTAAAGGAAGACCCAAAGGAACAAGGGCATTTTCTCACTACCTCTTAAATCAGAAAAATACTGAATTGGTATCATTTTTTAGGAATCTGAAACTTTTTCGAATCTTAAAACGAGACATATGATAAAACATTTTTTCAGTTGAAAATGCCAAATTGGAGTGTTTGGGACTGTAAAAGTGCTTAGTCCATCTGGCCCCACCCCATTCAGGCTGTCTTGTTATTAAGACATTTTTTTCAACCTTCTCTTACAATCTGTCAAGACTGCCAGAAAGGTCTCTTCATGCCTGACATTTTAATGGAATCCATGGACACTGTTTAGATCATACAAAAAAGATCAGACATTTTAAAAAGCTTTTGTAAGTTATGGAACAGTACACTCTGGATTGATTCATCCAAACTTACAATAGATCGATCAATAGTCCCTTGTATCATAACTTGCAATCAAAAGTAAATACTTCTTTGCCAGAAGCATAGTCCATTAGAGGGAATGCTGTCTCTTCTGGTCATATAAGAACTGTCCAAATCCCCCACATTCGCAAAGTCCGTTACCTGGAGATCAGCACCTGCATTTGCAAACAATCTGTATGGATTGTGACTGCAGGGCAGATACCTCGGTAGACCAGTTGTCCTCGATAGGTATAATTTTTCATGTCTTTGTTAACTATATATATCACAAGTTTTCTGCCTCCACTCTTCTGGGATTGTAGTTAGGCTTGATACTGCGGTCTAACAGAGAGAATCACAATGGAGAACTAAATCGTAGTTCTCCATTAAGGGTAATCTCTCTATGTCCAAAAGCATCCCACACACCTCCCAGAGAAACAGAAACTTAGTTCAGATTAGGTTTTTGACCTTGGATTCTCCTTTTCTGTGTGCTCCAAAACAAAGTGACTGCAAGGCATGATGGGTCATGGCAGCTTCTGGAATTGTTCAAGTGTCAACGACTGTGTTAATTTGACTGACAGCCCTTTTTTTAGGTCTGGCCTGAGCCTGCGCATGCGCTGCTCTGGCAAGACATTTAGTAAGCGGCTTCTCGCAGTGCTACCAAAGAGGCGACCAGCTTGCGGTCATGCTCCGCCTCTACCTCTGCGCCCGCATCTCTCAGGGCTTTGCAAAGAGCGCGTCATCATGATCGCTTTCGTTTTCATCGCGATTGCAATGACCTTCGTTTTCACTGCCGCGCGGCATTACTTTTACTGCCGCGCGGCCAATGCTTGTTAATGTCATTCTCGTGCCGAAATTTGCCCAAGTTTTCCTATTGTGTCAATGCCCACAGCATCTTGAGCTCTCCCTCTTGTGACGAACGCTGCCCTGTTCTGACCCGGCAACGATCCCCTCCCCTTGTGGTACTGCCTCCCTCTCTCGTCGTACTGCTTTCTCTCCGTTCCCACAGGAAGCGCTGTGTCCAGGCTCTGCGCAATTAATACACAGCTCCACGTGCAGACACTACAATCAATACCACTCATCCGCAGAATCAAGGGCGCCCACGTGCCAGGGTCAAGACGTATTGAGTTCCCAAACCCCACTGGTATCCTCCTTCGCCGTCTCTTATCTAATCACGGTAGAGAGGCACATTACCCTGGCAATCCCCTCAGTTCACAGGGCTATAGGATTCCACGTGTCATCAACTATACATGGCCCGGCTTGAGATCGCGCGGTGTCTGGTGGCTTTCCATTGGCCACTGAGTAAACCCTAACATAAAAGTGCTGCTATTGCAGCATGTATATCCCATCATTATTTCTGAATGTTCTGCACCTCCTGGCGTTATGCTTTTCTCTTTTGTCTCCTACCCTTACCCACTGGTTGTTGCTGCGCTTTTTCCCTTATCTCGCACCCAACTACCTCTTCCTAATACTTTGAAACATATATGCTATTTAATAATAATGTTTAGGAGGCATCATAATTCACTAGAGACAGGAGTACTGGCCCCTTCCTTACTGAACATATGGTAATAAATAGCATATGACGCTCTAATGTAAAGATTTTCTAAAGATGTGGATGTCAGTTTTAAAGTAATGCCATCACCAGTGTAAGTAGTTAATCTAGTCTTTGGTTTCTTTGCCTTCTGGTACTTGATGTCTTGAATTTATTGTGGTTAAGTGAAACTACGAAAATAAATATGCAAAAACGGCCACGATTAGTTTAATATAGCTGATCTCCGACGTGAGATTGCCCGGAAGGCAGTATTTTTAGCTTGAGTAAGCAAAATATATGTTATTCCCACACAATAAATGATCGTTTCAAATCCTAGAAAAGTTTAGTTTACAGATGTATCTGACTCAATGACATCATGATGGCATGGCGCGGTTGAAGTGAATACAAAAAGTATTGGGGCACGGTCAGAGATATGGATAAAAAGAGCAAGATTATGAATTAATTTTTTGGATCTTTCACCTTCATTTAACTGCATATAAAATAACACCTAAAATAAAAATAAATGCAAGTTAAGGTAACACTTAAAAAATACACTCTTAAGTTATGATGAAAACTTAATGTGATCACTGCAGATGTCTGTGTGTCTAACAAGACTGTGTCAGAATTGTATCCTGATTGGTGCAATGGGGAATAGTTGCATGTGTTTATAGCGCTAAGAAATCCCGAACTGTGGCAAAATGTGAAGATACATTTAATGTTTACGGTAAAGCAAATGCTTTCAAAATATATTTTAGTAAAACGCAACCAGACAGTGGAAACATTGGATATAAGGACACGCTATTGCACTACTTCTTAAAAAGAATACGTTTTTGTCACCAAAATGCTTCTAATGACACTACCAATAAAGCCTATACTAGCTCCCCAGCAGCCCTTATATTTGCTGATTCAACGTCCCACATTTACATTTCTTTGAGGTAGCTGAAATCCTGGTAAAAGGCTTCTTTCTTCTTTAGCTTTCACTCAACTTCACGGCACAGGAGACCCCCTCTCCATGCCCTTTCAGGAGGAGTCCCCTCAAGGTCGTCATTAACTAGTCAGGGATGATTGTTTTTATTAACACAATGTATGAGAACTGTAAATTGTAAAATTAAAAATGCATGCGTCTTTCCGCAATAATCCCACCCCCTTCGCCTTCTGGTCTAATTACCTAATTGCTTAAAAGAGACTCCTTGGCACAGAGATCCCGTTCTGCCAGTCCTGCTTTTCCAGCAAAAACACAAACCATCCTGGGACTTGTAAACTTTTAATAATCTGCGAAAATCTACAAGACTGCCTTGAAGTCGCCCTGCCGCTGCATCAGTTGGCCGCTATAGCAGTGATTTGCAGTTTATTAATCAATATATACTCAGGCTGTTTCAGTTAACGTGTGTCTTTTTTAATTTGTGAGCACTATTGTGGAAGTTTAACAATACCAACAGAGATGCAAGCATCACCAGGCACAGGGCTGCTGCTATACATTTTCTGCACAGGTCTTTAAATTCAAGCCAGATGGGGATTCCCTTAAAGAATCAGCTACCATCCTCAGAGTTCTGGCCCCAGCCCATTGGGGGGGGGGGGGGGGTATTCATTCATCATAGTTACATCACCATACCCTGAACAGAAGATTATTTTCCTGCTCTTTTATTAAACTTAGCAGAAATAAACCAGAACAATCATTGACATAGCCAATAGGTCTCGCCTTTGGGATCTTATAGGTGTTTAGTTATGCAGCACAATATCCTTGATGCAACAACTTCAACTGTTGCATGGCTAAACACTTATAAGGTCCCAAAGGCGAGACCTATTGGCTATGCCAATGCTTGTTTTATATAGGAGCGCCCTTTCTCTCTGTGTGCTTCCTCGTTTAAAATGCAGTTTTTGGGATATTGTGGTCCAGTAAAATGTACTTTTCTATGACCATTCTCCCTATGTGTTTCCCGTTTTAAGAGCTGGTCTTTTTAATGTTGTGGTCCAGTCAAATGTGCTTTGCATTGACTGTCTGGTTAAGAATTGGCTGCATTTAAAATGTGTAATGTTGCTTCAAACAGGTATATTTCTTATTTACATGATTTTAAATTTGGAAAAAAACTCACAGAAGCTTTGTTTTCTGAGGTTCCATGGGTACGCAAATAAGTTATTACTGTTTTTGAGTTCAGAGCGAATACCCAGGCATGTTATTTATTTCCTTGGCGCCCACAATGACAAGCTACAATAGGCCTTCTGCTGATCACAGGCATAGGAGTCTCTCACAGACCACACCCTTACACATGTAACAAAAGAGAAGTAAGCAAGAGGATCCACGAAGAAAAGAGGTTAAAAACAAAAAAGGGATGTGTGCTTAATTCAAGCATTCCATATATCACCTTTTGTGGCATCTAAGAAAATCTCTCTTAGGTAGAGTAGGCCCGGTACTTGGTTTTGAAGCTCATTTTGCTACATGACTAAATCTGTATTTCATTGATGTAGATAGGGGCTAAGAAGGCTTACAATGATCTGGGGTTACTAGTATTGCAGTTAAGAAGGGAGATGTATGGAAGGTTAATTTCAAGCCCTTACTATTCTCATGCTTGCACTTCGTCTGTATATGGTTTTATTGATAGGGTATGTGCTGCATTTGAGACCATTGGTCCCTATAATGTGAAGTAATGCAATGCCATCCCATAGACTGATGTGGAAAGAATTCGAACCTCACAAATAGATGGGTGTACCAGTGCTTTAGTGAACTGATGCAGAAGTCGACGAATGCCTCTGTGACAGGAAGTTAGATTCTGCAAAAGTATATATGGAAAAAAGGAAAATTGGACTTCTACCTCTCATACAGTGGCAGAATTCTGATCGTTTCAGGCCCACCACCATACAAGGTCCATCCAAGAAATACATTCATGCTATGGGTTATCAACTTTCCCTCTAGCTTAATTCTATAAAGCTCCGTAGCCTTGATGTCTATTGAAGCTTTTCGGATACCTAACTCCTTACCATACCTTGTCAGGTATGAAATAATTTCTGAGACAGTCCTGTGTTCCCTAATTTAGACCAGAAAACAATTGTCCTGCTCGTGTGGTACATAATGCACATTTGTGCCTATTGGTAGTTAAAGTCCTACTTGCAATTTTGTATTTGATACAATGCTCTGAAGTATATTGATATACTTTGCTGTTTGCCTGTGTGGATATTTTTCCTGAAGATCACGGTCTTGTATCCTAAGGCTGTATGAGCCGCAGCATATGTCGACATGTTGATTGCTGTGGGCATGTTTTTGTTTAAGGACGTATTGCCCCATTACAAGATTGATCTGAACTGGAGAGGGAGATACCATACTTAGAGGTACCTATTTCATCCAGTATTTCCGCCTTATTTACCCGGCATCGTGAGCTTCTTATCCTGGAATGGGGAATAACATGCAGGACATCAAATTGCTGAATTGATTATCACGTTATTACCGAATTCTGGGACTTTTACACACCTATTTTCCATTGATTAAGCAGGTGGAAAACGTGCACAGTAAAAGCATTAAGCGTTACCAGGTGTGTTCCTCACACCTACTAAAACAGAGAATTGTGTGGGTTGGTGGAGATACCATTTATCAGAATGGTTTCATTACTTTGTAGTGCAAATAGTGCTCTGGAATACTTTTTAATGGTTCTGTATCACCACGTATTCCTTATATAGTAGACCATGTATTAGGCATGGTAAAAACAGCATATTAACTGACTGATCAAGATCTATAAGATATTTCTGACTGATTGAGGTCACTCCCTGGGAATGCCCTGCTGGATTTGAATTTGAATTTAAAAATATGTATAAAGCGCGCGTTCACTGTGCAGTTTCTTGGCGCTAGAAGGTTCTTGAGCTAAGGCGGACACTGGGGGCTATGGGCTGAAAGCTTGTTGGAACAGAAAAGTCTTGAGAGATTTGCGAAACTCAAGATAGGAGGGGGAAAGTCTGACCTGGGGTGGGAGAGAGTTCCAGAAGGTAGGTGCCAGAACCGAGAATTTCTGACCTCCCGATCTTTTTTTCTTAAATCGGGGGATAACTAATAAAGATGCCTGTGATGCCTACATCTGTTCTCACACAGGATAGCTCTGAATTCTCAATCCTTTCCATTGATCTCCACAGATGACGATGATAGTGGTGATGACGAGGGTGACGTGGTGACCCGGGCTGCACTGAAGCAACGGTCCCAACAGCTCATCGAGTCAAAGACCAAGCGCCGGACCCGAATCAAGAAGAAGAAAGGGAAAATGTGAGCTGGCTTTGCTTCCATCTGTTGCCCGAGCATCCACTCATGGGCAAGCGGAGACACCTTTATTGATGTCCAGATGCACCTAGCCTCAATCTTTTTCCTTGTGGCATAACTTTTACCTAGCACTCAATCCTGCCCCACGGAGCTCTATTGCACTCTGTACCCATTCCTAACCTCTCTGGATTCTGTGACTTTTTTCTCTACACAAGGGATAGCACCTCAGAGTTTTCACAACAGATATCTTTAATTTGTGCCCAGGTTCTAATGCCAATCCTGAAATTCTGTGCGAGGCTCACGAACACAGGAGGGGAGAGATCAGAAGTCCAAGGATTTTCTGTTGCTCTTTGAAGACAGCAGTTCTCTACTTCGTATAGATGCATGAAAATACCCGGTGGATGATTTGTGCTTCCACACAGAAGCCACTAGTATAAATATGTACTGAGTCACTTATGTTACTATCAGTCTTATATGGAAGGCAGAAGGCCTCTTGGTCTTTTCTGGGGTTCCTGGCTATCAGCTGCTCAAGGTTCTTTTGCTCGACGGTGTATAGGAAACTTGCAATGCTACAGCATACCCTCTCCTTAATCTCTGTTCCATGATCTAGGCAGTTTCACAGAAGGGAGTGCTACATTGGCACTGGACTAGTCTTCCATGGCATATGGTTGTTTGCTGGAAGGAAGATGTTACTTGGACCAGTCTGGCTGACCCAATTCTTTATGCCAGACACAGCTGAGGCAAAGTTTTGTGCAGTTCCTACATCCATTCACCTCTCCACTCGCCTTTGTGCCACGAAATCCCTTGGTTTAAATTCTGCCGCTGGCTATGAGTGAAAACAATCAGATTCCCTAGCCTTCAGCCTAGAGTAAACATCCATTTACCTGTCACTACTTCTGTAGTATATTATCTTGAAGACCATAGTAGATAATGAGGTTTATTATCACAGGAGGGTTTAGCCTTCTCAACTTTTAAATACAAAATATGCTATTGTTGATGAGATTGTTTACACGTAATTAACTCCAACTTCTCCTTCCGTCCTGAATCGTTAATACATTCAGCGTACTTCAAGAGGGCTCTGAATTTGGACACAAAATCTGGAAGGGAGGGTAGGAAAACGAAGTTAATATTTCAAACAGAGTTCCTGTTTCCAATTAAGCATTGGACCTGGCATCTGTGTCCTTTGTGCAATTAAAATAATGTTTGGCACAGCCCACTATGAACTGCTTTGCTTGATGTTGATATAATATCTTAGAGCCTTCTTGACATGTCAAATAAGAAGTGCTCTTCCTTGAGAGAAAGTGAAGTTTTGGAAGAATTTGAAAGAGTTTTTTGGAAGCAGTGTCACCTGTTTATCATTCGACGGAAAACATTGATGAAAAAACATAAATGGCTAATCTACTGAAATAGCATGGGTCAGCCTCGAATTGGTAACTCACAATTATAGTTATCTTAAAGGATAGACATATCCTATCTAACCTATTGGGGGTTTTGTCAGTTTTGAGAAAGAAACATCATATTCCAAGAAGGAGCAGACCTAACGATTAGAAAGTATTTCTTCTTTTAACTTCAGTGAAAGATAGTTAAACATTGATGCCCATCCAAAATAACCAGATACTGAGAAGAATGAACTTCCATTGAGAATACTAAAGACTTATCAAACACAAATAGGTCAAATGTTGCCCAGAATTTAAAGCAGGGACCCCTAGTATTAAATTTAAAGAATTTTATTAAATCGATTTTAATATTATAATATTATTAATCATTTATGGTCCAAAACTGAACTCACCTGCCCTTTTGGCCCTTAAAAACAAGTATTTCCTAACTCAATGGCACTAAAGTAATTGACCTTAAATTAGAGAGATGAGTTGTCCGCTTTTGGATTCAAACCTGTGGTTTTTTTGCAGGTCACGGGCACAGATCTGGTCTGCCAGTTAAGCTATCTTACAGGACATTCAAAACATAGCCCCAGTTTTCTGCAAAAAATCACAAATAATCAATGGAAAGACTCAGACAACAAAATTCTAAGAGCTGGGGAACCAAACTGCCAGCTTCCTGTGGGCTGTCATCTCTGAGTTTTGCTTCAACTTCCCAACGGACACACTATTACTATTATTCCCTGATGTTTTGTTGTGTGTGACAGATTAATCATGACTTTGATTCAGATGCTGTTGTTTGGAGTCACTTTGGATTACCTTGAAGTCGCATTCGAGGACTACAGCAGACATGCCTTGACCGTTTCTGTAGCCTAGAGACTTCAGCAGGCACCTTTATCTCCTAAAGATACATGAGGAATGTTAGGAGACCTTGTACTTAGTCAAAGCCATGGGCATATTTATGGGTCTTTTTGAGACACTTCATTTTAGAATTGCCCTTTTCAGACGTCTAAGGCATATAGAGCTCCTTACAATATCTTCATTGCACTCATGAGCGTTGTTGCTTTCCTGTGCTAATGTATTCCTCATTTTCAATTTCTTCAACATTAGTATCGTAGGTAGAAAGATTCTACCAACACTACAACCCACATCATGTGTTAGCGAGATGCAGTAAATACAGCAGTTATGTTCTAAATTCACCTACCCTTTCTTCCATAGTTGTACTGCTTTAATATTGCTATGTCACTTAGCTCTCACTCAAAGCAAATGAGAATTGCCTTTGCAAGACCCCAGTTTCAATTACCTGTGCAGCCAATGTCTCTTTTCTGTGAAGCGTTAGTGTGCTATCTGAAGATGCTGCTGCTGGCAACTGTTAACATGCTGAAGCACATCTGACCGAGAAGGGCAGAGGGAACACACCAACGTGACACTGTCAAAATTAGAAATTCACT
This sequence comes from Lissotriton vulgaris, assembly GCF_964263255.1. Taxonomy (NCBI): domain Eukaryota; kingdom Metazoa; phylum Chordata; class Amphibia; order Caudata; family Salamandridae; genus Lissotriton; species Lissotriton vulgaris. Next base: position 1,048,075,784 of record NC_141685.1, read on the forward strand.
TACGCTTGTCACACAAAAAACTTAGAGTTCACTAAATACACAAAAATGCAACCTTTCATAAAAACGAAGCCATAGGAGTAGCGATAGGATGTCTTATGTACCTTCCCTGTTGTCTGCTGAATCGTTTTTAATGGCTCAGAGTCTGTGAGAAAGTAGCAGGCAGGGAGAAAGAGCGAACATGGCAAGGTTTAATGTAGGGCTCTACACCCTTTTATGTAATAAGAGCTACTTGTGTTCAATGGAAATCCCTCTGAACTACTTATATTATTAGAGCTGATGTAGTAGTAACCCCATCAGACAAGATAACATTAGTGGCATCCCTATGCAAGATTACTAGCAGTTATTACCTCTGTGCCTCAGGCACAGTTGCCAACAGCTATGTTAGTATGCGTTGCAATGTAGAAAGCTGCTACATGGGTAATACATAACAGCCTTAGCTGCTGTGCCCCGAGCACCAAGTTAATATTATTAGTAATAGTTTCCCCAACACAGTTTGATTTTTATCACTCAAATATCAGCTTTGAATATATTTTGGAAATTCAACCATTTTTATCCAAACATCCGCTTATGAATTCTGAAAATACACACACATTTTTCAATTTAGCTATTCATACATTATTTCAATCAATGTAAAGCTTCGAATTTGATTCACTGGGCTACACACAGGAGAGCTACATACAGGTAGCTGGAGAGCTACCAGTAGCTCAAGGGCTACATATTAGAGAAGCTTAGTTTAATGTGTGTTAGCTGGGCTAACACAATGTCTCAGCTTGACTGAGGAAAATCCTTGCTCGCAAGCATCCCCGATTTCTCCTTCCTGCCCCTTCAAAGTGCTTTGCGCTTCTCTGTGGCATGTATTGTTGCACTGAAGAAGGTAGATCATATTTCTGATAGATTACGAAACCTCTGTTGCCTCCATATTGAAGTCAGAATTGCCTTCAAAGCAGTTGACATCTTTTTATGTTAACAGCAATTCTGAAGCGTTCTCTTCTATAATCCTTGCCTTACCCAGAGATTCTCTCCTTCAGATGCCTCCTAGAACCCACACATTCCTTCATTCCTACCCTCTCATTCAACTTCCAGTAGCCCTCTTTAACATCTGCTTTGGTTTTCATATGTTGTAGGTATTCAAAACTTAAGCGCCATGAGACTTCCTGAGAGATGTGTGCGCTATACAAATGTCCCTGATTTGATTTGAGTGGAGTGCTCTCTCGGGAATTAACTCTTTGCCTATTTTCGAATGTCTTTCCTTTCCTATCATAATTTAATTGAAGTTCCATCCTACACTGTTTAAACTGAATCTACTTTAAATTGATCCGTGAACTTTGGAAAGTGGTTGAATAGCGCCGTGGGACGTTGAGCTAAGTTAAAGGTGTCTAATGCTGGAGTCCTGGCAGATTTTCAAGATAAACACTGACTTTTCTAATTATTTGCATTTATATTCACTGAATAAAATTATGTCTTGTGGAAATCCAGGAAACCTGTCGTAAGCCCAATGTTGGACACCCCTGCCCTTTAGTAATGTATTTAATAAACTTAAATATTGAAACTGCATCATTTAGTAGAGCCAAATTAGTGGTTAGTGCTTTTCTTTGAGAACGTGGGGTAAGGTAAACTACCAATAAGGGAATCATTAAAAAAGAAAAATAATAACATTTATGTTAGTTGCAGATGTCTTTGGGTGAAATCGTATATAAATTGTTATCAATTTGAAACAGTAAAGTGTCGAATGAATCACAAAGACCGGCGTACATGCTTTTTAAATGTCACACATTATATTAGATTAAAAAAGATAATGAATTATGGGGGTTCAAAGATAATGATAACATATAGTACATTGACAAAGTGTTGTCCAAAAAAGTTTCATACTGGTGCTCCTTAAGATTTGGCAACGTACTGAAGACCCACTCTCTAATGAAAACACAAGAATGTCTGCCTTTGTATTAAAACAAAATTTGTGAAGGTAACAAAACGTGTCCAAAGCAGAGATGGGCTGTTTGTCATTGTTTTGGTCTCATACGGTGTGAATTCATGTGACCATCTTCAAGACCACAATATTTAATGTAGATGCATGAAAAACTAAGCTAAACAATGTGGACAACCCCACTGAAAAAGAGGGGATAAGACTTTATACAACCTCACTCTTGTATGTAATCTGTCTCTGGGACCCATTAGGGTTTCTTAAAAGACCCCTCACACACCAACCTAGTTGGTGTCATGCTTCATCATTGGGGTCCCAACCGGGTGGCCGAATGCCCACCGGTTGTGCTACGACGCCTGATCACAGCGGAGCGGGTGTTGTGTGTAATGTGATAGGTGTGGGTTAAAAAATATCTCTGGGAATCCTTGTCTGATAAGTTTATTAATGACGACCCAGGATATTGTTTAAAAACAAATGTGCCAACCAGTGGAGGGATTTTCTCCTAGTTGTCAAGTAAAGGTGTACATGTTTCAGCCCAACTAAAACACAATTGAGGGGCTTTCTTCAGGACCAGGTGGGTGGTTGTGAGTGACCAAAAAATCACGCCACGTGAATATAATATCCAACACACGCACTAAGGTTTGTGGTACTGTGCATAGGTGTCGGTAAACTTACGGACACTGAATAAAAACACTAAGGTATAGTAATATAAATCATGTACACAAACAAACGAGTCAATCTAGCATTTTAAAGAAGGAGCAGCAACATTGCTCTGCATCCGACAGTTAAGCCAGCATTCATTTAGTCCCGATTGGAATATAATTCTGCCTCGTGGAAATCCAGGAAACCTGGCATAGGTCCAATGTTGCACACCCCTGCACTTCAATATTGCACTTAATAAACTTAAATGATGAAAACTGCATCAATTAGTAGAGACAAATGAATGGTTTGTGCTTTCCTCAGAGAATGTAGCTTCTCAAGCACTGGATCTTTCGTGATTGAATTAAGCAGTTAATCCTTGTCAGTTAAGGTTTACACATCAGTGTACATAAACATTACATTAGCTATATACTATCTGTAGTCTTTCTACTTCATTGTGTGATCCAAAGTTCAGCCCAGTTTCCAATACACTTTTAACCAGCACAAAAATGTATTTTTTCAATATAACTCGACTTGCTACTAAAAACAATAAAGCAATTCCATTGGAATTTTCAGGAATATATCAATGCGCATGTGCGAAGTGAACTGCTACCCCTAATAAATATAATTTTACTAAAATCACTTGAAAAGGAGACATTGTGTCCAGCCTGACCCACGTTATCCTGCTGCAGCATTATATACGAAACGTGTTATAGTTTGTAAAAATAAATGTTGATGTTTCAAATTGGCTATGTCAGAGAGGATTACCAGGTGGCTTCATTTCTTCGAAATAAATCGCACCACCATCCCTAAACGTGTTTTTGCCAAGCTCTCTTCATGCACAGACACAGCAAATAATTAAAGTAGGATTTTTACCTGCTCTCTGCAACAGGCAGGAGGCTAGCCGGTTGCTGTTTCATCAACTATTTCACTTCAATGAATATATTTTTATATTACTTTATGAAATGAAATACAAGCATTTGTAAAGCGCACAGCTACCTCCGAAGTGGTGTCCCGGCACTGGAGGCCCTCGGGAAGATTAAGCAAGCTTTTGCCCTGAGTCACATGGTGCTAGGCTAATCTGCCGCCGGCACTGAGGATCGAACCGTGAAGTCTGTAGAGTCAGGCACCCTGGCCGCTGCGCTGCACTGCTTCTCTGTAGCACAACTGAAATTTCCACATAAGTGACTCAATATAGGTTAGGACTAACAGTGAAACAGAGAGTTAACATGGAGGAATGTAGGATATTGTCTGAACCTAAAAAAAGACAGATTAAAATTAATGTGTAGGTGAGGAAATTAGTTTTTATCTGGTTTCCAAAATATTTGGGCAAAAATACTTTCTGTTATAGTGAAGTATAGGCAAACGCAAAAAAATATCCAATGTAGAACAAGACAGGTAGATTTATTGTATGGTTACTACAAATACACTTTTTAGTCGCAAAGTCTTTTATGACTCCCGTAAAGGTAGAAACTGAAGTTCTTAGCATAGTGAAACTATGAAATATGGTCTGTAACTGCTGATAAGGATCACCAAATCCATCCAGTCTTCCCTAATTCTGGCCATTCTTGACACACACTCTTCATAGTTTAACACTTTATCCCTCCTCTTCTTTTGAATGTGCTGTCCATTGTTTGCCTGGCCCTCATGAATTTATTTTAATGTTTGTGTCTGCACCACTTCTGACTAAAAGCTGTCATATATTTACTACTCTTTTTAAGAAATTACGTATGCTCTATCATGTTTCAGTTTTTGGACTCCTGAGAGCCGAAATGTATCATGGAAGTGTCTTCTTCTTTTGTTTCTGAGACTCAACTTACAGTTTTGTTCACCTTTGAAAATAAATTATGATCCAATTCAGCCACTGTGTATTGTTCTTACTCTACTACCACGTGCAGAAAGACTCATACCAAAGGATTGGTGCCAGGAAAACTGAATGATGTCAGAGGTGTCACTCACTGTACGGGGTTGTTTGCAGTATTACTTTCCTAATAAATACTTACCCCCAGGTCCCTCCTGACCCCGTCCCATTCCTTAAAATAGGGAGATAACCATCTCCACGACAGAAAAAAGAAAAGGAGCATGCTGGGATACCCTACCTGCTCCCTCCCACTGGGAGTACATAAGCAGTACCAACCCAGCATGCAGCCTGTTCTTTTTTCTGTCTCCGACAGAATGGATTGTTCGTGTGTGCTGTGTTTCCTTACCTGGATTCTTCTTCCGGACGGCGCCCGCTCCTGCTGGGCTGGGGTGGCGTGCTGGTCCTTCTCTACTCCCCCTGCCCGGCTGCCTGGCTTCGCGGGCAGGGGTGCTGTTCCTGGTGGTCTGCATCCCGGTCTGCCTGGCTTGCTGGGTTGCGAGGCTTCTTCCTGGCTGCTGTTCCGGATTACCGGCCCTTTGCGGCTGGTGCGCCGTCTCCCGATGGAGCTTCCGGGTCGCCTGTGCACGTCTCCCCGAGCTTGGCCGGGTGGGAGACGCGCTGCTCCTGCTGTTGGTGCCACGGCGCTGGATTTGTTTTGTGGATTCTGGTGCCTGCTGGGTGTGTGGGGGCCTGGTTCGTGGTGCTGCGGCCCCCACTCCGGGTGAGTCCCGCTTTGCGGTGTTGGCTTTCTCTGTGCCCTGCGGGCGTCTTCCGTGGTGTGTGCTGTGCTGCCCGTGGAGCTTTGGCTCGATGGTGAGTCTTGTGCCTTTGGTGTGGCCTGCCCTCACAGACCAGGGTTCGAGTCCTGCCACTGCTGTTGAAATATCCGAAGGTGGGAAATTTTCAGACAGTGATTTTCTCGGTGCCGGCCACTTTCACGGGCGCCTAGGCTTCTTTCCTGGTTCAGCCTGGGCTTTCCTGCTCTGTCGGCCGCCGTGCCCTGCTTCCGATGGGTGTGGTTGCCTGGCTGATGCTGGGTCTGGTGGCTCAGCGGACTGATGCACCTGCTGCAGTGGACTGTGTTCGACCTCATGGTCACAGGTTCGTGTCCCGGCGGGTCCACTCGGACTTTCTTCCATCTGAGGTCGATGATGTTTTTCAGCGCCATGTCTCCCGTGGGGGTGACCGTGCGCATTACGACTGCACATGTTGTGTTGGCGCATTTCGACTGCACATGTTGTGTTGGTTTCCACCTTTCTTCCCCAGGTGTTTTCCGCTGATGTCGCGGTGGTGTCGTCTGCTCTGCCTGACGCTGTTGTCCTGGAGGGCGCCTGGGCAGTTTCTTGGGGGGCGATGAGCTGTTGGGGCGCTCCTCCTGCCCTCCTGGTGAGTACCGCATAGCGGTCCCTCTTTGTGGGTTTTTTGTTGCCCGCTTTTTCCCGCTGTCTTTCTTTTGCAGGTTTCCTCCTGGCCTGGTCCTTGGCTCCCTGCCTGTGGCCACTGTGGGTCTTGCTGTGGCCTCGGCAGGACGGACTTCTCTGCCCGGCGCTGGGTTCTGGTGGGCGCCTGGACAGTCTGTTGGGGCTAGAGGGGGGGGGGGGGGGTGCTGTTGTGGCCCTCTTCCTGACCTCCTGGTGAGTACCGCGTAGCGGTTCCTGTTTCCTGCCTTTTTTTCCTGTGTCCTGTGTTTCCTGCTGTCTTTCCTTTGCAGGATCCTCCTGGGCCTGGCCTGGGCTCCCTCCCTGCGGCCGGTGTGGTTCTTGCTGTGGCCTCTTCAGGGGGGGGGGGGGGACTTCTCTGCCCTGCGCTGTGTTCTGGTGGGCGCCTGGGCTCCCTGTTGGGGGAAGGGGGGGTGTTTTGGGGCCCTCTTCCTGCCTTCCTGGTGAGTACCGTGTGTGGTACGCCCCTATTTCCTTACTGTTCCCTGACCTTCTTTGCGGTGTGGCGGTTGGGCTGGGTATGGGCGGGTTGGCCTTGATGGGCTTGGTTCCGTCTCTTGGCCTGTTGTCCATGGCTGTTGCTGGTGGGAGTCGTCCTTTGGGCGTCTCTCTGCCGGTCCTGTTGGGTGGATGCTGTTTTCCTCAGTTTCCTCCTCTCGTTTCCGCCTTGGTTTGCCTTCCCCGTGCCTCCTCGGCTGGTTGGGTTCTGTTGGTCGAGGCTGTGGGCTGGGGGTGCGTTATTCCTGCCTCCTTGCTCTCCTTTCTCCTCCTCTGGAGTTTCGGCTTTGGAGTGGCCCTGGGTTTGGGTGGGCCTCCTCCTTTTGGCTCTCTCGGGGGTTCTCCGGCCCTTCTTTCTTGCCGGGGGGGGCGTCCGCCTGTTGCTTGGACTCCCCTGCTCTGCTGTTGTTCTGCCCCTGGTGTGGTGCGCTTGTGCCTTCTCCTGCTGCTGCGGTTCCCTCTGCTTTCTGGTTCCAGGGTTCTTGCTGCTTTGCTTTGCCGTTTCTGTCTGGCCTGCTGGGGCTTGTCCCTTGGTGTTGGTCGTTTGCCGCTTGTCCTCTGCGGCTGTGTTGCCTTGTGGCTTTGGCTTCTGGTCCTCCTGGCCGTCCCTGGTGGGGGGTCTTCCTGCGGGGCCGGGGCTTGCTTTCTGGGGCCTGCTGCCCTTTGGTTCCTGGCGTTCCTGTGGGTTCGGTCCTGGGGCGTGCCTGTCGGGTTCCTGCGGTTTTCCGCTGCTGGTTGCTTCTTGCTCCCTCTGGGTTCCCTTGCTTGGGCTCTGCTCCGGGCTTCTGGCTTTCGGCGGGTTCCTGTGTCCTCCCCTGGTTTCCTTGTCGGGGTGTTGTTGGGCCCTTCCTCTGTCCTGGGGGCGCCTTGTCCTTGTTCGGCTGTTGCCTCCGGACCGGCCGGCTTGGGCTCTTGTTGGGTCCTGTTGTTGGGGGTTTTTCCTCTCCCCTTCTGCTTGCTGGGGTTTGGTTTCCGGTTGTGGTTGCCTTCTCCCCTCTTGTCTCTCCGGCTGGTTTGTGCTTTGGGGCTTTGCTTGGCTGGCCGCTCTTGCCTCCGGTGGTGGCTGGGTTGTGGCTCTGCCTTGGGTGGTCGCGTGTTCTTCGTCTGCCTGGCTCCGGTGCCCCGTTCTGTTTACCGGTTCTGCCTGGACTGTGCCCTTTCCCTGCTGGTGGGTTTTTGGGTGTTGGTCTCCCCGGGTGTGTGGCCTTTCTGCTGCCTTCTGGTGGTCCCTCCCCCCCCCCCCCTCGGGTTTCTACGGGGGGGGGGGGGTTGTGGGGCCCTTCCTCGGTGCTGGTGGGCCTTGGCCTTTTTTTGCTGGTGTTGGCTTTGCCTGCTGTCCTGTTTCCCTCTGGTGGGGGCTGGGATTTGTTGGTCGTCCTTGGCTTTTGCTTTGGGTGGCCTCTTGTTCTTGGTTTGTTCGACTCTTGTACCCTGGCTTTTGGCCGTGCCTTGTCCCTGCTTGTGGGGTTGGGTGTCTGCCTTTCCGGGTTTATGGGCCTTTGCTCTCTTGTCGGTGCTGGGGTGTTCCTTCGCGCTCCCTTCTTGAGTGGTGCGCCTTGGGCTTCTCGGGGCTCCTCTCCTTTGCTTTCGGGTGCAGGGGTTTTTTTCCCCGTGTGCTCTGGTGGCCGGGGCTCTGCCTCTGTGTTTTTGCCTCACGGTCTCCGTTTTGCCTTCCCGTCCGCTTTGCGGTCGGGTCGCTGGTGCTCTTCCTTGGTGGTGTTGAGCTTTGTGCTGTGTGGCCCTTCTTTGCTTGGGGTCCTTTTTTGGTCCCTGCTGGGGTTCTTTCCTGGCTGCTCCTTCTCTTGGGCTTTGTCGCGGTCCTGGGGTGTTCTTCGGTCCCTTCGGGGTCCGCTCCCTTCGGTTGGCTTTGGCTCTGGGTCCGTTTTGTGGCCTCTGGGCTCCCACCTTCGTTTTCTGTTTTCTGGGGCGGGCTGGCTCTGGTTGGCTGTTGTGCTTTCCTGGCCTCCTTCCTGGTGGGCGGTTCCTTTGTGGCTCTCCGTCTGGGTCCTGGTGGTCCACTGTTGTGTGCCTCCTGGCTGGCTGGCCTGCCTCTTCTGCGGCTGGTTTCTTGGGGTTGGGCTGTGGGCCTGGTTGTTGGTCCTCAGCTTTTGGGGTTTCGCCTTCGGTGGTTCCGTGGTGTCCCCCTTTTCCTCCTGGGGGTCGGTGCCTCCTTTTCCGGTTCTGGGGTTTTGGTTTCCCTGGTTCCGTGTGGTCCTTTGTTGTATTTCTTGGTTGTGCCCTGGGTTTTTCCGGGTCTGTTTTTGGTTGGGCTTTTTGCTCTCCCTGCCCTCTGTTGTGGTGGTTGCTGGTTCTGCTGGGGTTGGCCTTTGGTCGTCCCTGCCCTGTGGCCTGGTTCCTTTGTGGTTCCTTGTTGCTGCCCTCTTTCGGTTCTGCTGGGGGCCTCCCCTGCTGTGTGGGGGTCGTTCTTCTGCTTTGTTCCTTCCTGGTCCTTCGGCTTCTCCGCCCTGTGTGGGCTGTTCTTTCTGCCTTTGCCCTTTGGGCTGGGTTGGCCTGTTGGTCTCTGGTTGTTTGGCGGCCTGGGGGGCCTGGTTCCGGGGGCTGCGCCCTTGGGGGTTTCTCGCGGGTTGGTTGCCTTTTCCTGGCTCCTTTCTCCGTTGGGTCGCGCGCTCTTCTCCTGGCCTTCCGTTGGTCGGGGGGGTCCTTGGTTTTGGCCCCCTCTGCTTGCTCCCTTGGGGGCTTGGCTCTGCTTCTGTGCCTTCCTTCCGGCTTGCCGGTTTGGTGGTTTTTGTTTTCCTGGCGGTCCCTTTCTGACCTTTGGAGGTCTTGGTTCGGGTCTGTGGGGTTCTGTTTTTTGGTCTGGTGCCCTTGTTGTTGGTGGGGTTCCGGAAGGCCGGCTTCTCTGCTTTGGTATTCTCCCTATTTTAAGGAATGGGACGGGGTCAGGAGGGACCTGGGGGTAATGTCCTATTACTTACCGGTAATCTTCATTACTCCTGGTCCCGTTGACCCCGTCCCATTCCTTACTTCCCTCCCTCCCTCCCTTGCGGCCGGCCTTCCTGTTGTTGGCTTGGTGTTTTTCAGGCTGCATGCTGGGTTGGTACTGCTTATGTACTCCCAGTGGGAGGGAGCAGGTAGGGTATCCCAGCATGCTCCTTTTCTTTTTTCTGTCGTGGAGATGGTTATCTCCCTATTTTAAGGAATGGGACGGGGTCAACGGGACCAGGAGTAATGAAGATTACCGGTAAGTAATAGGACATTACTCAGTTGATAGTTGGGTCCATGCGCTTGGTGATAGATGTAATCTAGGATCAGAATCATGGGAGATATAGTAGATTTGTCCTCTGAAATGTTGATATGATATTTAGATTTCAACGCAGTAGATTGTGCAGCTCCTGCTGACAGATAGATTTTCCATCTAAAGGCTCCACTACCTCATGCACACAAGCTATCTCCTTGGGTTTGGCATTTGTAACATGCAGGTTACAAACAAATCAATTTAGTTCTGCACAGAGGTGCCGCCTCCACCTAATCCGAAACCTTGCCAGAGCCCTGCCACCCCCAAACCAGGACTACTGACTAATGTACTGGATTAGCAAGGTGATCCATGATGGTAGAAACAGGAAGAAATTGAAGAAATGAACATGGCAGAGCAAGCCCCTCAATGTTGATGCATCACTTGGACTAAAAACCCTGCAGGGCTTCTTGGTGGAGACAGCATCTCGCACACAGCTAATGTCTAGATAAATGTTTGGCATGCCAGTACAGACAGAACTTTCGGGGTAGTGTAGGTAGAATCTAGGTTGCTCTTCAGGGCTTGGGTCTCCAAGGTGCTATCTTCAAGGGATCCAACCAGAATTCCTCTTTTGTTCGGAGTTGCTTGCACATGCCAGGGAAGATGCCTTGGGTGCAGGGGTGACGGAAACTGACTGCCCCTTCTTCCGAGCTCAGAGCTCCCTGGGTTTCCGGCAACCCTACTGCTAAGCCTGCAGTCCAGTTGGTAATATCCCAGGGGTTTCCAAGGCCTCCAGCAAGGGGGAGACAGGAACCATTACCAGAGCTCAAGTGAGGGGGGATGAGGCATCTTCCTACTGCTGGATCAGACCATGTAAAATGTTGTTGCCTAATACCACCACTCAATTCTTAAGTGGCAGGCATCTCCCGGGCATATGACGGTCGCAGAGGCTCTCCCTTTCTCCGCTTTGTAATTGGGCGTGTGTGCATGACTAGGAGGCAGCTGGGTGACTCCTTGCTGGAGTGTGCCTATCATCACTCTCCGTCAGTGGTAAAATTGGAGACAAAGTTTCAGTGGCAGCTTTTGTAATTTCTCATGCTCTTTTTGAGCAACACATAGATACATCAGTGATTGTATGTAAATGAAGGTCTTCGGGAATTATGCCTAACAATCAACAAACCCTCTATCCTCAACAAACCCTCTATCTTCTCAATGACCTTTCATTAATTGTATTCCCACTCATCACATTGTGTTTGTTAATTGAGTTTGCCATGGAGATTGTTTGGACACCTCAAGGTCAACCTCTCAATCTTACTGACCAACATATACCCCTGCTCAGTGGAGCAGCAAGAGACCGATGATAGGTACCAGAGGACCGGGAATGGCTGGGACAGAGTCAGCACCATGTCATGTTGAATCTGTCTCTGCCTTCTTGGGTTTGGAGAAGCAGCATCCAGTTTGGGGATCTATTAGGCCCCACTAGCAGTTTTTGTCTAGTCTATGGTTTTGGACCCAACCCAGTATGTATGATGGGTAGGTCAGAGGAACAGTATTATTAACTGTCGTGGTGGGGACAGATCAATATGTATAATTAATATTCAATCCGAATCCCCATATCCCCCCCCCCCAGGGTTTACAGTTTGGAATGCCAAATTGTGCAGCAAAAAAAAGCAACATTTTCGATCTCAAACCGCAACATTTGTGGTACTTTGCTGTAGGCAAAACGTGCAAAATACTGCTCGCCCATTGCTGGAGTGTCTGACAAATCACTATCTGTAACCCGGCAGAGTGCCCAGCAGCAACGCACCTCGGAACAAGAGGGTGTCAGCTGCCAAAGGGTGCATATCTAAATTTTAAAAACTGCGCTCTCTGGCATTGGACAGCCACTATTCCTAATGTGCGTGTAAAGGGCAGTAGAAAGCAAATGGAGTGTCAGGTATACTGGAGAATGGGAGCGCAATGAGGGCGAGGAGAGGAGGGCCATGAGTGGCCTGGGATTGTTGGGGGACAGGTGATCATCAGAGCATTTTAGAGGCGAGGATGTGGCGTTTGGGACAAAGCTACAGATTTTGCAGCAAGGAAACCAGGTTTCAGTTGCAGCGTCGGCTTAACATCCTGTGGTTTTGGGCAAATTAGGAAACCTCACCAGACCTCATGTAAAGCGCTTCAAGCTATATGGAGCAACACAAACAACAACAAACAAGCAACGAGGGGGCAGGACAACAAGCACAAGCAACGAGGTGGCAGGACAGCAAGCACAAGCAACGAGGGGGGGCAGGAGATCAAGCACAAGCAACGAGGGGGGGCATGACAGCAAGCACAAGCAACGAGGGGCAGGACAGCAAGCACAAGCAGCGAGGGGGCAGGACAGCAAGCACGAGGTGGCAGGACAGAAAGCACAAGCAACGAGGGAGGGGGCAGGAGAGCAAGCACAACCAGAGAGGGGGGCAGGAGAGCAAGCACAACCAACGAGGGGGCAGGGTAGCAAGCACAAGCAACAAGGGGACAGATGAGCAAGCACAAGCAACGGGGGGGCAGGAGAGCAAGCACAAGCAACCAGGGGGCAGGACAACAAGCAACGAGGGTGCAGGAGAGCAAGCACAAGCAACGAGGGGGGCAAGAGAGCAAGCACAAGCAACGAGGGGACAGGACAGCAAGCATAAGCAACAATGGGGGCAGGACAGCAAGCACGAGCAACGAGGGGGCAGGACAGCAAGCACAAGCAACAAGGGGGGGCAGGACAGCAAGCACAAGTAACAAGGGGGGGCAGGAGAGCAAGCACAAGCAACGAGGGGGGGCAGGCCAGCAAGCACAAGCAACCAGGGGGCAGGACAGCAAGCATGAGCAACGAGGGGGCAGGACAGCAAGCACAAGCAACGAGGGGGGGGAAGAACAGCAAGCACAAGCAACGAGGGGGCAAGACAGCAAGCACAAGCAACGAGGGGGCAGGACAGCAAGCACGAGGTGGCAGGACAGCAAGCACAAGCAACGAGGGGGTTGGCAGAAGAGCAAGCACAACCAGCGAGGGGGGGGCAGGAGAGCAAGCACGAGCAACGAGGGGGCAGGGGAGCAAGCACGAGCAACAAGGGGGCATGGGAGCAAGCACAAGCAACGAGGGGGCAGGACAGCAAGCACAAGCAATGAGGGGGCAGGACAGCAAGCACAAGCATTGAGGTGGAGGCAGGAGAGCAAGCACAAGCAACGAGGGGGCAAGACAACAAGCACAAGCAACGAGGGGGGCAGGAGAGCAAGCACAAGCAACGAGGAGGGCAGGAGAGCAAGCACAAGCAACAAGGGGGCAGGAGAGCAAGCACAAGCAATGAGAGGGGTGCAGGACAGCAAGCACGAGCAACAAATGGGGGCAGGACAGCAAGCACAGGCAACGAATGGGGCAGGACAGCAAGCACAAGCAACGAGGGGGGTCAGGAGAGCAAGCACAAGCAACGAGGGGGGCAGGAGAGCAAGCAACGAGGGGGCAGGACAGCAAGCACAAGCAACGAGGGGGGCAGGAAAGCAAGCACAAGCAACGAGGGGGGGCAGGAGAGCAAGCACGAGCAACGAGGGGGCAGGACAGCAAGCACAAGCAACGAGGGGGCAAGACAGCAAGCACAAGCAACAAGGGGGGGCATGACAGCAAGCACGAGCAACGAGGGGGCAGGACAGCAAGCACGAGCAACGAGGGGGCAGGACACCATGCACGAGCAACAAGAGGGAAGGACAGCAAGTACTCACCGGAGGACTCGGCATCTTCTCGACTTCTTGCGGTGGCGGTCGGCCAGAAATGGCATCAGAAAAGCGCTGACATTTTCACATTCGGGGGTGTGGTTTTTGCTGTTGAGTGACGGATGATGTCACGGAGTTAAAAACTGCAAAAAACACGCCCCCGGATCCAAAAAAGACTGGGCTTGAACGGAGTAACGCCCCTCTTCTCCAATGGCTGGCCTCCATTTAGGAAGCCAGCCAATGGAGAAGAGGGGCGGGTTCAAGCCCCCATACTAAGAAACATTAAATCTCGGAGCGAGACTGCACAAGCGCAGCCTACGGTCTGAGACCTAAAAATGGTTACAGGTTAGCAAGTCTCAGGAAACCAAGAGCGGGGGCCTATCAGCACAGGTTGAGTGCCCTGTGCATTTTAAAGACAGGGAACAGAGGCCCCCTGCTAACTTGTTGCTCACCCTCATTTAATTAGCTCGGCACAGAGTTGAGCCAATAAAAGTAGCATCAGCTCAATTTATTTAGAGTGCCAAATTTTGCGGGCACTTTTGTAAAAATCACAAGATTTTTTTAAATGCGCCGATTTTGCCATTTTTTTCTAATCGCGATATCCTGAGGGGTCTGTTTAGTAATAGAAGTGAGAATTATTGTATGCCCATTGCCTCCGACCGTTTACATGTTTGCTTAGCTTTCTATCACCTTTTCTAAATTTGTCATACTTAGTGTACTTCTACATTTGGAAAATAACATTGGCATTGCTTTTTAAAATATTTTGGCGCTCTGCAGGGTTGAAGTCGAGCTAGGACTGTATTCATTACAATTCCCATTAACATAGTCACCATCATTCTATTGACATTGAGAATGGCTCATTAGTGTTGTGGCACAGAGCTCTTTTGACATCTTTTGGATGATACTTGAGCCTTAGGTAATAGCCCTGTAATGCCATCATACCTTCAAAATCAACAACTTGTCCTTGGAGTCACTGTGAAAGTGCTGATTGTAGACCAGATGAACAGTATAAAGTATACAAAAAATGATGGATAGAATGCTTGAAGTAATCTCAGCCACTGGTAACTACTCTGGCCGCATCCAGTCCATCGTTATTTGGCACACCATGCCATTTTGCCCCTGCTCCCATTCCCGGGGCACTGGAAAAGATCATCAACAATCAACTCATGAAACACCTGGAGCAGAACCAGCTACTCAACGCCTCCCAATGTGACTTCCAAAGCAACCATAGCACCAAAACCGCCCTGATCACAGCCACCAATGACATCTGAACCCTCCGCGACCAAGGAGAAAAAGCAGCTTTGATCCTACTGGACCCCTCAGCAGACTTCGACACCATATCCCTCCACAACTGATCGAAAGACTCCACCACATCAGCATCCAAGGGGACGTGCTCAGGTTGATCCCTTCCTTCCTAATCGGACGAACCAGGAGGATCCAACTCCCACCCTTCACCTCTGAACCCAAGAAGCTCTCCAGATGTGTTCCCCAGGGCTCACCCCTTAGACCCTACGCTCTTCAACGCATATATGAACCAGCTGGCCATCATCATCAGATCTCACGGTCTCAACGGAATTTCCTATGCAGATGGCACCAAACTCATCCTCATACTCACCGACGACCCCACCACCACCAGAACCAGCTTGGTTCCAGTGACACAGTGTCTCATGCAGGGGCGGCTCCTCCTCTAGGGTGGAGTAGCATCACCCCACTGCTTTCTCGCAGTGCGAGAAGCAGAAACATAAAATGGTAAAACAACCATTTTATGTTTCTGCTTCTCGCACTGCGAGAAAGCAGAAGGGTTTGGTTAGGGGGCGGGCGGAAGGGCGGTCCTGCTCTAGGGCAGGGAAGGAGTGGCTTGGTGACTGCTGAGGGCGCTGACTGTTTGGTCGGTCCTCTGGGACTGACAGAACCAGTCATGCACACTCTGCTATTTTCTCATGCAGCCTACATAGATAAAATGGCCTTCCCATAGGTGCCTGACTGGTCAGCATCCCGACCAATCACAATGCTGCCATGGCAGCGTTGTGTTTGGCTTAGGGGAAGGGAGGGAGACTGCCTGCTTCCTGTTCCTGCCGGAGGCAGAACAGAAGCAGGAGCCAAGAAAACAAAAGACCCGGCCGGTGAAGATAAGTTAACTTTTTAATTATTATTTTTTATTTTAAATTAACAACCCCGCCACACGACCCCACCTCCCCCACCCACCCACGAGTCATGCTGGCCGCGGACATGTGTAGGCATAACCGTCCCAATTAGGGCCACATACTAAAGTATGCAAAAAGTGATGGATGGAATGCTTGAATTAATCTCAGTCACTGGTAATTACTCAGGGGTACATCCCAGACCATCATTATTTTGCACACCATGCCACCTCAATTTGGACCCAGTTATATACAAATCAGTCTTGACCTGCTCCAATGGCAACTGTCCAGTCCAAACTGCCAAGCCAGGTCCTACCAGAACTTGAACACAAGCAACCCAGGACTGGTTTCACACTTATTATGGGATCATCATCAAGGCTTGTGGAAAGTCACACACCTATTTCTATTTTCCTTAATAATCGTACGGCAACCAACTGTGATATCATGATATTACCAGGCATTTCAATCCAATCTGAGAGTCAAATGCATGGACATGATTTAGGGTTTTCAACTGCGACCACTGATTTGCACTTTCTGACCCGGCACTGCCTTTGTGACCCATGGCCTTAGAGGTGTCACAATCAGTGCCAAGAACACAAGGGTGACTCCGCATTCCTTATTTCCTGCCCATGTTTCATTATAGTTAATCAATTTCTATTGTTCATTATTAGTGCAATAAAAAATGGAGCACACCTATCTGGAATAGGATCTTTTATGTCAGTTTTGGTGAGTAAAAATGGTTTTAAATGTATGTTGTGTGCATGCCTGCGGACGAGAGTGTGTTTACGTGAGAGAGCCTCTTTACCTGTTAGCAGGTTCATCTGTAGGTGTAAGCAGGTGTGTGAGCCTGGAGTGAAGTGAGTGGGGTTTAGTGACAGGTAGTGAGTGAGATTGTGTGAGACTGTCAGTAGGTATGAATGATTGAGAATGAATGAGATTAAGAGTGAAAGTGAGTGAATGAGTGAGAATGAATAAGAATGAATGTATGGGGTGTAAGAGTGTAAGTGAGAATGAATGAGTGAAGGTGAGTGTTAGTGGGAGAGTGAGTGCGATTGAGTGAATATGACTGTGAGTGATAATTTGATGTGATGCTTGCAAATTTGTCATTGGCCCTGGCATACTAAAGGTAATTATTGTCTTATAGAGATACCCAGGGCAAAATATTAGCTGTGGCATACTTCAGGACACTTTTGGCATGACAGACACCTATGGCAAATACTGGCACTGGCACACAGGGAGGTAATTCTTGGCATGAAGATTATCAATAGTATAATACTGGTACTGGCAAACTAGAGATAATTCTTGGTATATAAGGCACCCGTAAAAACATACTGGCATACTTGAGGAAATTCATGGCATGTGAACGCTAGGGTACTGTGCACACTAGAGGGAATTCCCTACTCAAAGGTGGTCAATCTGCCATATGGGAAGGTGGCAACAATGACAAAATGCTGGCCCTGACATACTGAGGTAATTTTTTACACAAGGGTCAGCTATGGTATATGACTGTAGGAACTCCACAATTCTGGCACAGTCATAATTTATGCCTTTTTTAGGTCTCGCTTAGCGTTGCAGCGCATGCTCTGCTCACTCTGCGAGATCTATTGTCGCCAGGTGGCTTTTGGAAGTTGGGTGGAAGCTCCACCCATGAATTTGATTGGCGCACGTCACAGTTTATGCTGAACGCTCACTTTTCATTGCAAGTGACGCTTGTTGGTTCCCTCCCTGTCTCCTTTTCAGCTCGCCCTCCCGGACTGGATATTTGCCTCGCGCACGGCACCAGTCGGTGCAGGCACGAGCAGTGTTTCTCTCTCTCGTTGAACTTGGGCTCCTCTTCATTTTCGCGCTCCATCTCCGGTTTTGCTGGTCTCCGCTCCTCCTCACACACAAAAGTTTCTTGCCCACAAATTTCTTTTATTGTGCCTATATCAAAAACAGGAAAGTGCTTCGAGACTACTATACGACTCCTTGACAATTGGATGTTTTACGTCACTGAATGAAGGACGGATATTTCAACATTAAACTGGCTTCTGAATAGTCTGCCCTCCTTTTCACCTGCTGTTTTGCCGTCTTCTATGTCTTTAATCGTAAGTTGTTATGTCAATGACACCACGCAAGAGCAGAACGCTGCCCTATTCTTCCTGGTTACGAGAGGAAACCGAGTCCGAGTATATGGCAAAGCAACGGGATACAGGAGAGAGCCGTCAGTGGGTGAGTGGAGATAGGTGAGTGGCAAAACAGAGGGCATGGAAAGGGAGAGAAGGCATGGCTAGCTATGCACCTATCCACCCTATTTAGTTAGCATAGTCTCTTTTTTGTAAAAATTAATGATACTGCTGTTTCCACTTTTTTTTTTAATTACAAAATTGCATATCCGGTTTAACGGAGTGCTTGAACGGACGGATTCAGGTCTAGCTTTGCTCACTCACTACAATATAGCGAAAGTATTATATATACCGCAGACCTTTCAAAGATCAAGTTAGCACCTTAAAGTAGGTGGTATATAAAAGAGACTTTTGTCACTGAACTTCAGCAATGTCAATTGGAGTGATGATAGGTCGGGTCGGGGCTACTCCCTTTATCAGTGATCCCAGATCTCTCATTTTAAACTGTTTGGTTGTAAGTTATAGCACTATATATTTAGTTGTTTCCTAGAACCCACATGATGTCCTTGCGCTCAGGGAAGGGTAGACAGGTTACTGTAAAAACGAACAATGGGAAAGCAACTGGAACTTTAGACGATTTTATAACTCGGGCAACTGTGATCTTAGAAAAAGAAATCGCCCTTACCGAAAAGCGTTTGTCCCTAGATTTAATAACAGGCAAACGCTCATCCTTGGGAGATATTGCCTCTAAAATTACCCCCAATAAGGCACCCACTCCCGAGAAAAGTGCAGACAGTGCAGATAGCAACCTAGAGGCTAGTCCAAATCTAGTGGCACTCTCTGACTCCCAGACAATCACGATAGCAGACCCAGGGGACTCCCAAGCTGAAGCACCCACACTCACTCCTATACCTATTTCATCAGGTATCACGGGGGATAACGCCTTAGACGGCAATTTGAGCAATAATGGGCCCATCCACATACAAGATCATGTAGTAGTCTGTGAGCGGGAACCTAACAATCCGAACAAACGTAAAAGAGGGGGAAACCATAGAAAAGGAACCAGATCCAAGTCAGCGAAGACAGCACCACCCAAAGTTCTGACAATTCCAACTAAACAAAAGGGCACCCACCCAGTTGACGCGGGACAGAAAATTTTCTCATTTAACACCAATAACAATGATCGACTTTTGGGGGAAATTGAGAAATCGGTTCAGATGCTCTTGCTGCCTGTTCTAGAGAAAATTCAAATTGTTAATCTAAAATTAGACCAATTGGAACACCTTATCTCTCTTAACACCAACTCCCTTGAAACTTTAGTAACTAAAAATAAATCACTCGAGGTGGGGGGTACTAATAACAATAATAAAAATAGTAATGCCAATAATAGTAATTCCAAAAAAAGGGGAGAGAATAAAAATGCCAGTAAAACACCCAAAACACTTATAACTGGTGACCCTAAGGCAGCACCGGTCCCCTTAGCACGAACAAAACCTGTTCGATTAGCTCGTACTAAACTTGCAGTGGCGGGCACTGTGGGGCCCCCTAGTCAAAATATGGGCAGTACAGTACTAACACCAGAAGTTACTACCTCTAAACAGGGAACTACCCAAGGGCCAAAACAAACATCTTCGCAGGGGCCTGCAGCAAACAATGACAACGAGAGAGCACATAAAAGGAAATCACCACCTGTAAACTTGCCCCCAGACTCGGCTCCTTTTATGGTAATACTCACAGGAGTACCCCCAGTTTTGTCTAATAAAACGGAATCAAAACAGGAGTTAAAAAACAAAGTAATATACTGGCTCAATAATAACAGACCACTCCCTCTTGATTCTAAAACAAAAATACTTAGTGTACGCAGAGTTCCCTGGGTGGGCCCAAGTGAGAAGGACCTAGAGGGGGACTGTATCCTGATCAACTTCAGCGACACCTGGGTAAAAAATATCATCTGCTGTAAACCAAGATTTGCTAGAGCTGGGGATATTCAATGTATAGGTCTAGAATATTTCTATCCAAATTTGAATCTTGCTCCCCCGGCTTTGCTTTACAAAAACACTGGGCAGACATCTAACAGTGAAACACACCCTGGGTGGGCCCGGAGAAATAGAGCTGTATGGCCAAACCAAAACAACTGGGGTCCTCCGCAACAGAGTGATGGTTTCTTTAGGGGATCAATTTATAACAATAACAACTCTTCGCAAACCTGGTATAATGAACTAAGACCAAGATTCCAGGGGGAAGACTACCTAGGATGGTTTCCAAGTAATATCCCCCTAAGAAACCGCTATGATGCACTTGCGGGCATGGAAGAGATAGATTAACCATCACTAAGTTCTCCTGGCAATACTAATACTCTGACAACAGGAGAGCCCAGCCAGAGGGAGAAGGGAGAAAGTTGTAACGATAACTCACGGGAGAATGTTTCCGTTGGTGACGGTCGTACTTCTAACCCCCAAGTCCCTGAGGCTGGCCTTACCAAAGAAAGCGAACCAAGTCCAATTATCTCAAGGCATAATCCGGAAGTATTACCTGAACCAGTCAGAAAGAACCAAAGCGAAGTAAGGATGCGCCTTATCTCCTGGAACATTGCTGGGCTCGCCTCAAGATTGGAGGATGAGGCATGGTTAGACTTTGTGCGTGACTGTGACATTTTGTGCCTCCAGGAAACATGGAGCCGATCCACTCAGAACATCGAGGGCTTCCAAGCCTTTAATACCCTAGCGATACCTTCACAAGCGGGTAGGGCAAAAGGTGGCCTAATGACAGCAACCTCTTTAAAACTATGCAAACTTGTAACTTCTATGATAGTTGACTCCCCATGGTTTCAAGTGTTAATGTTGGTTAATTTGTTTCCTGAACCATTGTTGTTGATTAACTGGTATTACAACATCTTTGACAACAATGAGACAAGCGTAATGTTGAAATTGGAGGAGGCCATAGCCAGGGCACGCCACGAGCAACCCCTACTATTTGTCATCTGGGTGGGAGATTTCAACTGTTCATTATGCACCTACGGGGACTCGAAGGTGTGTGGCTTGAGAGACTCTCATGATCAACCCCTGTTACACTTTAAACATACACCCCAGGGGGACGCCTTAAACAACATCATTATTTTAAACGATCTATGCATAGCGGAGCCCTGGGTTGGTCCAAATTCTGCTCCAATACCGACGTTTCAGGGAAGTAGAGGTATGATGAGTTTTATTGACTTTGTAATTGTCTCTAGTGGGCACTTTCATCATGTTGATAAGTTGGAAGTAATTGCTAATGCTGCCAGTGACCACAACCCTCTAAACTTATCCCTGCTTTGTCCCGTTAAACCCAAACATTCTGTTTGGGAGCAACCTGTAAAGTATAGTAGGAACCAAGGTATCACACTTAAATGGGGCAAAATAGACGCGGCAGGTCTTGAGGCAGAGATCCTAAATGGATATAGCTCTGAGTACGAGGCATGTCTAACACCTACAACTACCCCTGAAAAGGTCATAGGGAATTTTGAATCTCTATGTGGGCATGTAGCCGAACGCCTCACAAAACCAATTGGTAAAAGTAAAATGCTAGGTCCCAGATGGTTTGATGCTGCATGCTCGGCAACACAAGGATCCTTGAAAGCGGCATTAAAACAAAAACCTAGGGACATAGAACTGGTTAGAGCATCTAGACTGGCCTATAAAGAAGCCATAAGAATAAGGAAGTTGGACTTAAAAAACCAAGCCTGGGAAGATCTAGAAAAGGCCTCGGAATTGAAGGACAGCAGGCTTTTCTGGGAAGTTATCAATCGCCCCCTTTTTACAAGTAATGGCAAGGATAACATTGTGATGCAGATTGCATGCAAAACATGGGAATCACATTTTGGGAACATTTTTAACCCACATGGTACTTTATCCAATGAACCATCACTAGGAGACGCTAGGGAATCGGTGGTCTCTCAATCTTCTTTGTCCTTGAGCTCATCGCTCACCTTACAAGAAGTGGAAGATGCTCTGTCGAAAGGCATACCATTAAAAGCACCCGGCCCTGATCTAGTGCCTTTGGACTTTTTTAAACACAATGTTAAGGTTTGGGCCCCCCTGTTGTTAAATGTTTTTAGAGCAGTTGTCATTAGCCGTATTCCGGCATCATGGAAGGAGGCAGTAGTGGTGCCAATTTTTAAGAAGGGCGATAGATCAGACCCCCGATGCTATCGCCAAATCTCATTAATTGATGCATCGTGTAAGATACTGGGTAGGGTCATTTTAGCCAGACTAGAAACATGGGCAGATTCGGTGGGCCTTATCGTGAACTCCCAATATGGGTTCAGAAAAGGTAAAGGTACTGTCGAACAGTGCCTGAACCTGGCCCTGATCATAGGGAAATACATGAAGGCAAGGAAATCCTCCATCCATCTTGCCTTCATGGACCTTTCAAGTGCATTCGACACTGTGTGTCGGAGCAAGCTGTGGCAAATGATGGAGGTCATGGGTTTCGAGGAACCCTTGGTCACCTTGCTCCGTAGACTCCACGAATCCACTACTGTAGCCATAAGGTTTGGGCCAGGGGGAGAGAAAACTAAGTCTATCCTCTCAACTGAGGGCGTCCGACAAGGATGCATATTAGCTCCTTTTTTGTTTCTTGTGTACACCAATGGTCTGGAAAAATACCTGTTGGACCACTGTCATGATTTTCCAAAGGTCAACGGCAGGAGCATTCCAATGCTTTCTTATGCCGACGACACGGTACTTATGACACTCACAGGAAACAGCATGCAGCACTGTCTTGATGCCT
The DNA here is from genome assembly GCF_964263255.1 of Lissotriton vulgaris. NCBI lineage: Eukaryota > Metazoa > Chordata > Amphibia > Caudata > Salamandridae > Lissotriton > Lissotriton vulgaris. The sequence goes on from NC_141685.1 coordinate 1,048,098,071, forward strand.
TCCACAAATTCATGTTAGACCTAGACCTCAAGGTAAACTTCGCCAAATCCTTTGCTATGGTCTGTGGCCCAAAGGGTACCAAAACCAGAAAGTTTGTAGTCAATAACTCCACCATTGAAAAGGTTGAAAATTTTAATTATTTGGGAAACCTCTTCAACAACAAACTAAGCTGGGCCCCGTTAATGCAGACTCGAGTTCAAAGTGCTAGTCGCTCTATAGAGGGTCTGTTTCGCTTCTGTGGCAAACTAGGACAAAAACCTGTTATACATCTAAAAACCTTGTACAAAGCTAAATGTTTGTCGGTTGCTACTTATGGGGCAGGGGTTTGGGGGACTGAAAGCCCTGACAAGATACAGATCATGGAGAACAAATTTTTAAAGCGTGTATTGGCTATTCCACCAGGCTCCTCAAACAGATTTGCCCATAACGAAATAGGTCTAAGCTACGTGAGTGACACCATTCGCCTTTCCCCTTTACTGTTATGGGGCAAAATATGGCTATCAGAGGACTTACAGCTCACCAGAGATATCCTCCGGGATTGTTTAAAATTGGCAAACATGAAACAGATCCCCTGGCTATCTTATGTAAATAAAATGCTCCATAAAATAGGCTTGGGTGACATTTTTGACAACCCCGAAAATATACAGGGAGATATCAAAGCTGTAATTAAAACAAATTATTGGAAATCACCGTTTGTGAACTCCCTGGTTAGCCCTTATGTTCCTAAGGCTACTTTGCAGCACCAGTTTTATTTAACCTTCACAAACCATGTGCAATGGCGATTCTACTTGACAAGGTTTAGGCTACACATCTTGCACTTCCTTTTTGCGTTTCCTAAACAGGGGGGCTGGTGTGAGAGACTGCCCCCCTGTCCTTGTAATAACAAAGATAGCCAAAGCACGATGCATATTGTTCTTTTCTGTTCCCTATATAAGGACCCGAGAATCAGGTTTATTAAGCCGATCCTTAAGGAAAAGCAACCATGCCATTATAAAGAGGGTTATGATTATTTATTATCTCTGTCTTCACCTGGTGTCTGCTGTGCAATGTTAAATTTTATACGGGTGTCACTTTTGATTAGAAAACGGTATGGCTAAATCTGGCCCCAAGAAGCTGACCCTTTGATCATGTATATTGTATATTGTTGCATCGTGATTTTCTTATTTATTTCACCTGCCCTTCAATGTATGCCCCGGTACGAAGAATCTATGAAATCATCTAATTTGATTGAAAGTAAAAGCTATGGGGTCTTCATCTGTGATTATATTAACTAATGAATTTTATTAGTTTAGTGTTATAATTGTAAGACTGTCTTTTAAAAATGAACTTGAAATGATGCTTGTAAATGAAATTGTTTGACTTTTATGATTCTTTTGTTTTGAATCGAATAAAGTTTTTGAAACGAAACGAGTGATGATAGGGCCATGTGACTTACCTTCCTTGAAAAAAAATCATGGTTAAGGGTCATATGATGTCACTACCTATGATGTCAATAAGGTCAAATGGTTAGTGATGTCACTTACACTACCCCTGGCAGCTTGGTGAATCTATACTTTTTTTCAGTGGATCTATAATTCCGAAACCTGACACTTGTGTAGGATGGTCTTTGAATGTCCTTGTAATGATGACAACTTGTACAAGATGGCGGCATAGTATTAGCTCCTCACAGGCTTATTACAGGCTTAGCATCTGTGGTGCCCCAATGCCTCCTTCCCAACACTGCTAGAGCCCCATCACCCTGTAGTGTCTTTCGAGTCAATGGATATTGGTTTTATGTTGGCTGGGAATATTCCTTCGAAATCAAGATCAGATTGTTGGAGTCATTGTGAAACTGCTGACTTTTGACCTCACACCAACGGAGGCCGATTGATGTCATTGTACCTTCAACTTCAAGGTTAAATAAGCAGCGTTATTGTGAAACTTCTTACTGATGACCTTTTGCAGATTATGCCTGTTAGATCTTATAGTCATTGTGCCTTCGACATTAGGAATGGATTCCTGATGTTGGGAAAATGCTGGGTGTCCAGAAAATGGCCATTTTAAATAAGCAGCGTTATTGTGAAACTGCTTACTGGTGACCTTTTGCAGATTATGCCTGTTAGATCTTATAGTCATTGTGCCTTCGACATTAGGAATGGATTCCTGATGTTGGGAAAATGCTGGGTGTCCGGAAGATGGCCATTGGATGTTACCGTTGTTGTAGCTTTCATCCCTCAAGAACAGGCCATTGATGTCATGTAAAACATATGACTGCGTGTGCAGAGGATGGCCTTTTCTCGTTTGTCATCCTACCTTTGACATTAATGTTGTTATTACACTGCTGACCTTATTGGATGACGGCTGTTACATGTTATCAGCATCATACTTCAGAATGGATAGTTAACGTCATTGGGAAATACCACAATATTAACCTCGTGTGGATGATGACTGTTTGATGTCATCGACATTGGCAGCAAGAATAGGTTGTTGATATTACTGTGCTGACAATTTGCTTCAGTACCTGAACAATGATTCCCAAGGGAATCCATTTTAGACAAGCAGTAGCTCTTTTTCATCTGGCTCATGAGATCAATACTTAATTCACTAATATTATAATTTTCCAATAAAATACCACTGGCAACTGCAACAGATTTAGAACCAGCTTTGAAAATGCAATAGGTCTCGCCTTTGATTAAGTGAAAGCCATTTGCTTTGCTAATGGTATTGTATAGCAAAGCATATGGCTTTAACTTAATGAAAGGCGAGACCTATTGCTTTTTTTAATGCTTGTTTATATAAGGAAGACAGTTAATGGACTATTACCTTCCAGGTAAGCAGGACTGATGTAAATAATAAAACTGGTGCTTGTAATTTGGAGTTATTCGAATAAATGATTAGTTAATTATCCAAAACTTCTTTGTAAAACTGCTGTGTGTGCATTTTACAGAATAAATTCAAGAGAGGAAAAAGAAATTGCAATGTTTCCTTTGTGCATTTGGTTTTTATGTGTTCCTTTGATACACAAGGTGTTAACATGCAACACTATAAGAGATGGTGCCTAACAAATCATACGGTATGCATTGATTCCAAGAAGCTCTCGTATGACAAGGGCGCTGCTTTCACCAGCCGAGACCTAAAAAAGGGTTATTTGCCTCAAAACACTTATCTTATATGGTAGTGGGGAAAAATTAAAAGTGCAGTTTACATTCTAATGCAAATTATTGTGTACAAAACAATAAAGTAAAAAGTGGCTCATTCAACACTAATCAAAATAAGCAATTGAATATTAAGTAAGTTCACAATGAATGATGTATTTTGGGGCAACAGTGGTTAGTGAAGGTGGGTGTTTCTGCCCCTTTTTAGGTCTCGTCTGAGTCAGCACACATGCGCTGCTCTGCAAGGCTTTTGTATGGGCTTCCAACTTTTTGGTTCCCACGCTAACGCTTGTGCGTGTATTTTTTTTGGCTCCCACGCTATTGGCCTTTGCGTGCGTTTTCTAAGAAAGACAGCACACAATTGGACAAAGGCGGTGATGTCCCACCTTTGCCTGGAATTGTAGCCGCCCACCGCCTAAGGCTTGCGTTTACGCACAGCCTGCCACATAGCGCCATCTGTTTCCAATTATCGAGCTCGCATTAATTGTAAACAGATGGCGGTCGGGCTGGCACAGGCCCAGTGTGCACACTTCTTGTTCACTTTGCAGCAGTGTTTCCCTCTTCCTCCTTTTTCCCGTTTCTGGATTTTCACTCTCTAACACTGGGGAAATATCTAATGAGGAAATCTAAGTGCTGGTGCCGCCCCCACCGGCTCAAATTAAGCATTGCCATGAAGTACCACATACAGATAAACATAAAATGCAGCAGGCAGAGCGCCCTTCTGTTGAGAGTAACCAGCTCTAAAAGCTGACGCCCCACTTGACCAGACCTAATAAAGAGTGCTCAGGCTTGAAATGGTTATTTCTTCTTTTGGGAGGCAATAGAGACACAGAAGCAACAGGAGCAAAGAGCTAATGCACCATGCTACAACACTTGAAAAGTACTTTCTGCGTATACAAGAACTCACAGCACGTTTTATTAGCATTTTTTATTATTATATATCAGTGTTAGCATCGTCAGCACTTAAAGAACGGACCGAAATACAACCCGTGCCAAATTCCATTGGTGGACGGGAGCCTCGAAGTGAGGGACTACCCTTTCCCTGCATTGCCTCCTGGCAGGGGGTGCCTGTGATTTGTCGAGCCCGTCTGTGCTGCCAGATGCGCAAATCTCTTAACGTGAAAGCGTAGCTGGCATTTGATCACTCTGCGCCCTCGTGCAAGAGCTGGCTGCCTGAATATCAAAGTTCATGGCCGGGTGCCACCACTCGCTGCTCCGGCCTCTGGCAGTGGCAGGCGCGCCCTGCGGGGGCACCCTCTCCAAGGACAAGCCTCGATGCACGGACTGCGCTGCCCTCATGTTACTGCCAGGCGCTCTGCACTGGGACACCCACTCCTGGGACGTACCTCTCCACAGGGCCTACTCTCTCCTGTACTACCACCAGGTGCTATATTCTGGGGCAGCCCTGACTGCAGGGCCTACTCTGTCCTGTCCTCTGCCTTATGCTACCTCCAGGCGCTTTAAGCTAGGCACCCCTGACTACAGGGCCTACTCTGTCCTATGCTCCTGCCAGGCGCTGTAAGCTGGGCACCCCTGACTGCAGGGCCGCCCCCTGACTGCAGGGCCTGCTCTCTGCCTTTCGTAGGCAGTCTGTGCTGAGGTCCCCTCTTGAAGATGATGTCTCCCTTCAGGCCTGATCTGTCATGTGCTTCTAGTTGTGGGTTCCTGCGTATCGTACTACTCGCCAAAAAGTGCTTCAATGACTCGTCAGGAACCCTTCACCTGAGGCCGCCTGCCAAGCACACTTGCCACTGTAGGTACAGCTTTGCCCTTTGTCACTGTCAGCCATCCTCTAATGGGGCACACCTCCTCGGAGACGCCTCATGCCTGCTCTGTGCCATTGCCCGCCACGCGCTCTCTGCCAAGGAAGTACCTCGCATCAGAGCTTGCACTCTCCTCTGCTAAATGCCCTGTGGTGGGTGGGGCAACCCAACTGCATGGCTAATTCTGCCTTGTGCAGCGCCTGCTCGGTGCCACTGTCAGATGCTCTGTGCCGGGGATCAGAACACGTGTCACTGCAGGGCCTGTGCTGGCCTTTATTACTGCCAGGTGCGCTGCGGTGGGGTATTCCCCAAGGATAGGTGCCACTGCAAGGCCTGCCCTGACTTTCATCACTGCCAGGCGTCCTGAAGTGGGACATCCATCCAAGGGCACGTATCACTGCAGGGCCTGAACTGACCTTTATCACTGCCAGGCACCCTTTACTGGGTTATCCCTCAACGGGCATGTGCCACTGCAGGGCCTGCTCTTACCTTTATTACTGCCAAGCGTCCTACACTGGGACACACCTCTAAGGACCCGTCTCACTTCGGGCCGGCTGTGCCTGTTGGCATGGCCAAGCGGTCTGTGCTGGACACCCTTGGGTTTACGGACCTGCTCTACCTTTCATCACTGCCAGGCGTCCGGGGCTGCAGCATCTCCCCCAAGGACACGCCTCACTGCTGAGCCTGCTCTGCTTCATGGTACGGCCATTCACCCTATGCTGAGGTACCCCTTGGATGCCTACACATGCTCTGTTGTGTGTTATTGGCACACGCTTAGAGCGGGCTCGCTCTACTAAGAGCAGATATCGCTGCAGGGCCTGCACCCCTCGGATGCCCACAAATGCCCTGTTCTGTGTTACTGGTGCAAGCTTTGAGCTGGGATACTCCTCCACCAAGTAGGGCCCACCCCGCACCCAGATCTGTTGACTGGGTGTGAGTGTTTGATTGGTTCAGATGCTCCGTCCATCACCACCCCCTTTTATACCGCTTTGTTCGGCATATGTTGGCAGGGTATGCTCAGACGTGAGTCCCTTGCTCACTTTGCCACTGGATTCAAGCAAGCCTGGCTGAAGACGGCTGTAAGGCCAGAAACCGGTCCTAGGAAGCTTGTTTCCGGTCCAGGGAAGGCATGGCTTGGCAGTTCGGGCTGGACTGTTCCCATGATGCACAGGGTCAGACTGATTTGCATATGGACATGTCTGAACTGGGGTGGCAGAGTGGGTTAAAGAACGGTGATGGATTTAACCCAGATCTGTTGACTGGGTGTGAGTGTTTGATTGGTTCAGATGCTCCGTCCATCACCAACCGCTTTTGTACTGCAGGGTTAATGTGAGATCGCTGAGCTGTCATAAACACGACGTGTATGACCTTCTTATTGATAAACACCCTGATCTGTTGTTTATCACAGAAACTTGGCTTGATGCCAACTCTGAACCCGACATAATTCAGGCTCTGCCAGATGACTATCAGATGGTACGCCTGGATAGACCGGTAGGCAGAGGAGGCGGAATTGCAATTGCCTTTAAACAACAATGGGCCTGCAAACTAGAATCAATTAATCTGGCAGGATGTGAGGCGGGTATCTTCATCATAACAATTGACGGAAGCATGACTATAAAAGGCCTGCTAGCCTACCGCCAACCAGGACCTATGTCCAGGTTTAAAGGCAACCTTCTAGAGTGTGTCACAGAAACAGCGATAAGAAGAGACAAGTTTCTGTTGCTGGGAGATTTAAACATACATCTGGAAGACCCACAAGACAAAGGAGCGGTGGAGTTCCGGGCAGAACTTCACACCTTACAGTTAGAGCTTAAGGGGCAGCTCCCTACACATGATCATGGGCATCTGTTGGACCCCATATTTGAAATTGGGAGGATGTTTTAGTCGCTCCCCCAGTACCCCTGCCCTGGACAGATCACTTTCTTGTCCCATTCGTGATTCAATTGCCCAAGTATAAAGTTACCACTCCCACCCCTCTCAACTACCCCCGACGCAGGTGGGCAGGATTCTCCCTGCAAGAGTTTAATAAGGCTCTCACCGCGGAAGGGCCCCCAGGAGGCAATGATGTGGCAACGGCAAACAAATTGCTCAATGACCGCATCATGGCTGCGTTGGACTGCACTGCCCCATTGGGCCAGCCAACTAAAAGCGTCCACAGACAAAGAACTGCTCCCTGGTTTAGCGAGGCGCTGCGCTGCGCAAAAAGGGATTGCAAACGAGCAGAGAGATTGTGGAGAGTGGCATATGATGTCCGGATGAAAGAGGCCTATCTCATTAAGAGACGCACCTATCATAATAAAATTCGGACAGAGAAAGCAACTTACTATGCAGACAGAATCCACGGAGCAGAGAACTCAGCCAGGGAACTGTTCAGCATATATAAGTCTTTAGCCACTCCAAAAATTACCACCCAAGATGAAGACCATTCAGTAGCTGCATGCAATCGCATTGCTAACTACTTTGGAGAAAAAGTGTCTAAGATTTACTTGGCCTTTCCCGAAATACCATCTGCAGCGGAAGAGCCTGCAGACGTAGTAGCAGAGGAAGATAATCAAAATTTGCTACTTAATTTTACTATCCCCTCACCGGAAAATTTAGTCAAAATTTGCAGATCGGTTAAGTCTGGTTCCCCCCGAGATGCCGTATCACCAAAAAGGCTGAGTGACAGTTTGGAGACCCTTGAACCCTACATCAGACACTTGCTAGATGTATCCTTCCGATCCAGTTTAATTCCCGAGGATTGGAAACAGGCTGTGGTGCGTCCCCTCCGCAAAAAGCCGAACATTAGCTTTGAGAAGTTGGACAACCTACGCCCCATTTCTCTGCTGCCTTATTTCTCTAAGGTATTTACAACAAGGGGTGGTGAGGGACAGAGTCTCTGAATTAAACAGAATACTCTCACCCAGTCAAGAGATCAGGGCTAGATCCAACACCGTTTTTTAGCTCACTGCACCATCCCAGTTTCAGAACCTGGCTGTATGCAAATTAGTCTGTTCCTGTCCCAGTGCATGATGGGAACAGGGCAAACCAAACTACAAAAGCCAATTCTTACACTGGGAAGGAAACAAGCTACCGGGGACCGGTTTCTGGCATTTCAGCCTCTTCGGCCCGGCTTGCTTGAATCCTGATGGTGCAATGAGCAAGGGACTCACATCTGAGTATACCCTTCCACGCTTAGGGTGGACAAAAATATTTACAACAAGGGGTGGTGAGGGACAGAGTCTCTGAATTAAACAGAATACTCTCACCCAGTCAAGAGATCAGGGCTAGATCCAACACCGTTTTTTAGCTCACTGCACCATCCCAGTTTCAGAACCTGGCTGTATGCAAATTAGTCTGTTCCTGTCCCAGTGCATGATGGGAACAGGGCAAACCAAACTACAAAAGCCAATTCTTACACTGGGAAGGAAACAAGCTACCGGGGACCGGTTTCTGGCATTTCAGCCTCTTCGGCCCGGCTTGCTTGAATCCTGATGGTGCAATGAGCAAGGGACTCACATCTGAGTATACCCTTCCACGCTTAGGGTGGACAAAAATATTTACAACAAGGGGTGGTGAGGGACAGAGTCTCTGAATTAAACAGAATACTCTCACCCAGTCAAGAGATCAGGGCTAGATCCAACACCGTTTTTTAGCTCACTGCACCATCCCAGTTTCAGAACCTGGCTGTATGCAAATTAGTCTGTTCCTGTCCCAGTGCATGATGGGAACAGGGCAAACCAAACTACAAAAGCCAATTCTTACACTGGGAAGGAAACAAGCTACCGGGGACCGGTTTCTGGCATTTCAGCCTCTTCGGCCCGGCTTGCTTGAATCCTGATGGTGCAATGAGCAAGGGACTCACATCTGAGTATACCCTTCCACGCTTAGGGTGGACAAAAATATTTACAACAAGGGGTGGTGAGGGACAGAGTCTCTGAATTAAACAGAATACTCTCACCCAGTCAAGAGATCAGGGCTAGATCCAACACCGTTTTTTAGCTCACTGCACCATCCCAGTTTCAGAACCTGGCTGTATGCAAATTAGTCTGTTCCTGTCCCAGTGCATGATGGGAACAGGGCAAACCAAACTACAAAAGCCAATTCTTACACTGGGAAGGAAACAAGCTACCGGGGACCGGTTTCTGGCATTTCAGCCTCTTCGGCCCGGCTTGCTTGAATCCTGATGGTGCAATGAGCAAGGGACTCACATCTGAGTATACCCTTCCACGCTTAGGGTGGACAAAAATATTTTGTAAATCGATTTTGGCCACTATAGGTGTGGCAGGGTATACTCAGACATGAGTCCCTTTCTCACTGCTCCATCAGGATTCAAGCAAGCCGGGCCGAAGAGGCTGAAATGCCAGAAACCGGTCCCCGGTAGCTTGTCTCCTTTCTGGTAAAGAATTGGCTTGGTAGTTCAGTCTGCCCTGTTCCCATGATGCACTGGGCCAGGGACAGACTGATTTGCATATAGCCAGGTTCTGAGCTGGGATGGGGCAGTGAGATAAATAACGGTGATGGATCAAGCCCTGATCTTTGGACTGGGTAAGAGTGGTCTGCTCAATTCAGACACTCTGTTCATCACCACCCCCTTTTGTAAATCGATTTTGGCCACTATAGGTGTGGCAGGGTATACTCAGACATGAGTCCCTTTCTCACTGCTCCATCAGGATTCAAGCAAGCCGGGCCGAAGAGGCAGAAATGCCAGAAACCGGTCCCCGGTAGCTTGTCTCCTTTCTGGTAAAGAATTGGCTTGGTAGTTCAGTCTGCCCTGTTCCCATGATGCACTGGGCCAGGGACAGACTGATTTGCATATAGCCAGGTTCTGAGCTGGGATGGGGCAGTGAGATAAATAACGGTGATGGATCAAGCCCTGATCTTTGGACTGGGTAAGAGTGGTCTGCTCAATTCAGACACTCTGTTCATCACCACCCCCTTTTGTAAATCGATTTTGGCCACTATAGGTGTGGCAGGGTATACTCAGACATGAGTCCCTTTCTCACTGCTCCATCAGGATTCAAGCAAGCCGGGCCGAAGAGGCTGAAATGCCAGAAACCGGTCCCCGGTAGCTTGTCTCCTTTCTGGTAAAGAATTGGCTTGGTAGTTCAGTCTGCCCTGTTCCCATGATGCACTGGGCCAGGGACAGACTGATTTGCATATAGCCAGGTTCTGAGCTGGGATGGGGCAGTGAGATAAATAACGGTGATGGATCAAGCCCTGATCTTTGGACTGGGTAAGAGTGGTCTGCTCAATTCAGACACTCTGTTCATCACCACCCCCTTTTGTAAATCGATTTTGGCCACTATAGGTGTGGCAGGGTATACTCAGACATGAGTCCCTTTCTCACTGCTCCATCAGGATTCAAGCAAGCCGGGCCGAAGAGGCTGAAATGCCAGAAACCGGTCCCCGGTAGCTTGTCTCCTTTCTGGTAAAGAATTGGCTTGGTAGTTCAGTCTGCCCTGTTCCCATGATGCACTGGGCCAGGGACAGACTGATTTGCATATAGCCAGGTTCTGAGCTGGGATGGGGCAGTGAGATAAATAACGGTGATGGATCAAGCCCTGATCTTTGGACTGGGTAAGAGTGGTCTGCTCAATTCAGACACTCTGTTCATCACCACCCCCCCCCCCCCCTTTTGTAAATTTATTTCTCTAAGGTAGCAGAGAAGGTGGTAAATAAACAGCTAATGAAATATATGGAGGAAGGCAACCTTCTTCACCCTACCCAATTTGGGTTTCGGCCCCGTCATTCTACGGAGTCTGCCCTTCTTAGGGCCACCGAGTCCCTCAGGCAGGGTGCAGATGAGGGACAAACCATGGCTCTAATCCTATTAGACCTCAGCGCTGCGTTCGACACTGTAGCACATTCCATCTTGCTACAGTGTCTGAACAAAGGTGGGGTGAGAGGGGCAGTGCTGAAATGGATATACTCATTTCTTACTGGCCGAGGTTTTCAAGTGAGGCAGGGTGACCACTACTCTGAACGGATCTCTTTGGACCAGGGAGTACCGCAGGGTTCGTCCCTGAGTCCAACACTTTTTAACCCTTATGTTGCCCCGATCGCCACCTTAGTAGAGAGTTACGGCCTCCGATTGGTGTCGTTTGCTGACGACACGCAGTTGGTTATCTCCCTGTCGCGTGCACCCGGTCTTTCAGCGGACATCTTCAGAGCTTGCATGCAAGATCTTGCAGCCTGGATGTCCGCCAACTGTCTCAAGCTCAACGGAGGCAAGACCGAGGTGCTGGTCGTGGGGGGATGCCAATCAGCGTGGACGTTGGCATGGTGGCCATCTTGTCTTGGTCCAACGCCCATCCCGTGCCAGAAAGCAAAGAACCTGGGCATCTGGTTCGATACTGACCTTACTTTCGGCCCCCAGATCAACCAGGTGGTCGGATCATGTTTTGGGACCCTCAAAAGCCTCAGGAAGACTTTGAAGTTTTTACCTATGAAAGCCCGACAAACCTTGGTGCATGCACTAGTTACATCAAAGATGGACTACGGCAATCTTCTCTATTTAGGGACCTTGGAGAAGAATCTTAGCCGCCTACAGGTCCTGCAGAATGCCGCCGCCCGATTGGTGCTCAGACTACCCAGAAGAGCCGCTTCTGCTGCTGCCCTCCGGACGCTGCATTGGCTCCCGGTTAGAAGTAGGGTAGAATTCAAAGCACTATGTACGTGCCATAGGATCATCAACGGGCGGTCTCCCCTCCCTTTGCAGGGTCTACTGACGTCTTATGAGCCGTCCCGCACTTTGAGATCCTCCGGCTCAGGACTCCTGGTCGTTCCCAAGGTGTCTAGAGCGCGGATGGGTGGAAGGTCCTTTAGGTACCTTGCAGCCTCTAGATGGAACAAATTACCGATGGCATTGCGATTAGAACCATCTGAACTAATCTTTAGAGCCAAGCTTAAAACTACACTATTCGCTCAGTAAGGTAGGCCGCTTCTGTAGATCCCAGTAAATTTCTCTCCTTAGCGCGGGGACACGCCGCTGTGCGTCACCAAGCGCTTTACAAAACTCCCTAAATAGAAAAAAATAGAAACAGGGTCAGACTGATTTGCATATGGCCATGTCTGAACTGGGGTGGCAGAGTGGGCTAAAGAACGGTGATGGATTAAACCTAGATCTGTTGACTGGGTGTGAGTGTTTGATTGGTTCAGATGCTCCGTCCATCACCACCACCTTTTGTACCGCTTTGTTCGCCATAAGTTGGCAGGTTATGCTCAGACGTGAGTCCCTTGCTCACTTTGCCACTGGATTCAAGCAAGCCTGGCTGAAGACGGCTGTAATGCTAGAAACCGGTCCTAGGAAGCTTGTTTCCGGTCCAGGGAAGGCATGGCTTGGCAGTTCAGGCTGGACTGTTCCCATGATGCACAGGGTCAGACTGATTTGCATCTGGCCATGTCTGAACTGGGGTGGCAGAATGGGCTAAAGAACGATGATGGATTAAACCCAGATCTGTTGACTGGGTGTGAGTGTTTGATTGGTTCAGATGCTCCGTCTGTCAGGATTTCAGGTGTTGCGCCTACAATGCTGTGTGTGCTAGTTCATGGGTCCACGCGCTATAGAAAGGCGAGAAAACATGTATTGACTACATCTCCCAGACTCCTCGGCGGAGGGGAGGTATTATTGGTATGCACGACATGCTTCCTATTGTGTGAAATACTTCGGGACTTCAGTCGTTGCCTGCTCGTAGGGAAGCTCCCTGCACGTTGCCTTGATTCCCGGCTTCAGATGACGAGAAGCTGCCGTCTGGTTCCCCGACTTGAGGTAGGACCGGGGCTCTTTCTTTCTGACTCATCTGCTACGGAGCGCGCTGCCTTCCGCCGTGCTGCCGTGTGGAGAGTATTGCCGTCTTTTGGCTTTGGAGCAGAGCGCGGTAGTGTAAGCTACGCGTTGCCGTTCTGCTCCGTTCCTAGAAGTGATAATATAACTTTTAGGAGACTATTTGGATTCTACTTTTCTGGGCATTTCTAATTTCTGTTAATACCAGCGGAGCGCCGTAGTGGTCGCAACTACGCGCTACCGTGTGGTTCAATTCTTGCCTAAACAGTATTTGAGGAAGCAGAGTGCTGGGGGTAAGGTCTCCTCATTACTGTGTTCCTTATTCCAGGATCTATTGTTCCGCACTGAGATAGTGCTGTTCTTTCGTTGTGGTTTTCTATTTCCATATGTACTGGAACCTTGTACTGATTGAAATAAGAGAAGTCTTTATCTCTAACATTATCAGAGCGGAGTGTTGTGGTTCTTGCTCCCTACACACCACCGTTTCTGTAAGCCAGGTGGCTATGATTGTTTTTCTTTCTTCTCCTCGAAAAGGATCAATTTGCTTTTCATTTAATATTTGGAACTACTACCAGAATCCTTTTTACAACCCAATTCTCTTACTCTTGTCATGGTATGCTGGAGGGTTGTCTTCATATTACACAGGTGTAGGGCATATGTGTTTATGTGTGAATTCTGAGTATTGTTTATGGTTCACTAGGCGAAACAAAGTCAAGACTGGTGGTGAATGAGGAGGATTTCAACTGAAGTTTATGTTTCCTTCTTTAGCAGGTGTGAGAAGTTGGCCTGATATATGATGTTTCCAATTCTGGAACCACCTTGTATCAGTCCAAACAATCCCTTATGGTGTCTGGTTGTAAGTCAACCTTATAGACAAGCTATCCTAGGGGTAGCATGGACTAAGCAGCCTGAAAGGCTAAACTCAAGAGGTCGTGTTAAGCGAGCTGTTTTACCAATCACAATCCTGTACTAATAAATGAAAGGACACCACATAAGTATATATTATAAAAATATATGTGTTTATTACTAAAATAATCCCCAGTACTCTTTATGAGCAAAGGGGCACAAGCGTTAAATCAAACGCACAGTATAACATATGAAAGTTGCACAATTATGGATGAGGGCGGGTGGCCACTCAAACCATATATTAAGAAAGTGGTATAAGAGATACCAATCGAACAGTGGTTAGGCCTAGGCCTAGGGAATCGCTGGGAGCAGTCGGGACAAGCAATGCTGAAGTCGGGAAAAGCCCGCGGGATTCGGGTGCAGTGCTTAAAGTACACGCATGCACCAATGCAAAGTCAATGCTGCGTAAAAGTTACACAAATAGAGTTTAAGGATACTTCCGCTGAACCTAGAAGGACAAAACTTTAGACACAGACCCTAGAGGTGTGTACCAGTGTGGGAACACTGGCGTTGCTGAGTTACCTCACCCACAGGAAGCGGGTGCATAGGGTCGAAGTGGCGTCGGGTTTCGTCACGCAGGTTGTTGGTGCTTGAAGCTGAAGATGCTGCAGGCGATGTGAAGGATAAGTGTCCGGTGTGATCCAAGGGTGGATCAGAGTCGTAAAGTACCTGAAAGCAGAGGGGACAGAGTCTGGGTCACTCAGCAGTGACCAGGGTGGAACCAGGACGGAACCAGGCAATGTCGGGCGCAATCAGGTGGTTGTCGAGGAGCTTCTCTCCGCTGCCACGTGGGCTCTGGGGCATCTGCGACGTCCAGGAGCGGGTCACGAGCTGTCCCACGCAGGCTCTCACCGTCGGCGCTGTCGGCTTCAAGATCGGAGCAAACAACACTTGGCAAGAGCAATCCACGCGGGATTGGAAGATTGCTTCCCACTCAGACCAGGAGGGTGAGAGCGGGTTTTTTTCAGAGGAGCAGGTGCAAGTCTGGAGCAACCAGAATCACAAGTCGTATTTCGGTTTTTGTCGGCAGAGGGGCCACAAGCCAGCTGGCAAGTGACCGGGCCAACGCGTTGAACCAAGGAAAGCAGAAGGGCCCCACGCAGCACTCGTCGAGTGTAGAGGGGTGAGCTTCAGTGCAAAAGTGGCTCAGGGTTGGGGCTTCTCAAACCCCGGTGTACAGCTTCGAGGGTCACTCGTGGGCTGCACAGTCAGCGTCTCGTGGTCTTTTCAAGATGGCGTGCCCCACGCTTCCGGTCGCCTCCACCGGTCTCAGCTTTGCAGGGACTGTGGATCGGGTTGTAAGAAGGCAGGCAAGCTTGATCTTGTCGATCTCTGTCGCTCGAGTTCCGGTGGGAACTGCAACAAAGCAGACGTCGAGGTGCTAGATGGTGCCTGTTGGCACAGGGTGGTCACTCCTTGACCACAAGGGAGATTCTTCAGTCTTCTACGTCGAGTAGGATGTCGAAGGGTCCAGCGTTTTGTTTCAAATGTTTCATCAGGATAATCTGAGTGCATTGGCACTGCTCCCATTCTTATACCAATCTAGGGGGCTGGATTACCTGCTAGGTCCCCTCCTATGGGTGGGACCCAGGAAGGGGGTGGATACACCCCTTGATCCAGGCCGCGCTGGGACTGGGGCTGGTGTGCCCCAGAACCAGTTTGGCCGGATTATGCAAGGGGAAGCCTTGTGCTCCCCAGGCAGTGTCTGGTTTCTTTCAAACCTCCCTGCTACAATCCACTATCTCCTGTCTGGGGTGGTGTAACACCTCCCTGCGACAGGAAAGCCTTTGTCCAGGCCTCCTCTGCTGAGTTTCGGTCAGCAGCAGGAGGTCAGACTTGTGTCTGTGGCAGAAGCATCCATTTTGTGGATCTGAGGCTCTTTTAAAAATCAACCGCGTTTCAGTAAAGTAACATGTCTTCTCCCTCTAGAGGGGTGGAATGCTATCCCCGTCGACAGGACTGTCGAGAGGATAGTATTCCAAATCGTATGACACCTTACACAACATGTTTTGATAAAGCCAAACCAAAGTTGATATATAACCACGAGGATTATAATGCACTTAATAGTATATGGTATGGCATTATCCTGGAACAGCTTAGGGAATTGGTCCCGACAGCTGCAGACAGGCTCAGCTCATGCTAGAGCACCATCTCACATAAAACCAAGCACTCTGCCTCCAGGATTGTTAAGGCCTGCCATAGGAGTGGCTCATAGGTTTATATGTGTCCAGATAGGTTTAGATATAGGCATACTATATCTAAGCAAGGGGTGATTACACCACCTTGCCCCAGCTGAGTGATCAGCCAGTTGTGTCAATTTTGGATAGCCAGCCAGGGGTGGCAAAAGATATGCTGCAGCCCCTGGTAGGCCTTGGATGCACCTATGCCCTGGGCACCTATAGTGCTCTGTACAGGGGCTGATAAGGTGACACAAGCCAATTTAAGTATGCACCTAGGGTACATGGAATCCATTTTACAGAGAGAGCAGATAGCCTGGGGCCCTGATTAGCAGGGAACCAGGCCAACTAATTTGAAAACCAGCTAAACACAAGGCAAAAAATCTGGGGTAACCATAGTCAGGTAGCCACCTTCCTACAGCAGGTATATTAGATCATCTAGTGAGACCATACGAGAGTAGCCTGATATTATATGCTTTGTTTCTAAGTGTATGCTTTGTCGTTTCAGGTTTTCTCCTTTTCCCTGCTGTCCCTTCCCTTTCCCTTCTCTTTTTTCCCTCGCCTAATGGCTCAAATACTCTGTGTATTTACAACTAGAGTGTTTGTGACGTTTGGAGGTGGTCCATTATATACTACAACCGGATTCTGTGGAGCCAACCCTGACACCGTCCATCACCACCCCCTTTTGTACTGCTTTGTTCGCCATAAGTTGACAGGTATGCTCAGACGTGAGTCCCTTGCTCACTTTGCCACTGGATTCAAGCAAGCCTGGCTGAAGATGGCTGTAATGCCAGAAACCGGTCCTAGGAAGCTTGCTTCCGGTCCAGGAAAGGCATGGCTTGGCAGTTCGGGCTGGACTGTTCCCATGATGCACAGGGTCAGACTGATTTGTATACAGCCATGTCTGAACTGGGGTGGCAGAGTGGACTAAAGAACGGTGGTGGATTAAACCCAGACCTGTTGACTGGGTTGTGAGTGTTTGATTGGTTCAGATGCTCCGCCCATCACCACCCCCTTTTGTACTGTTGTGTGTTATTGGCACACACTTAGAGCGGGCTCGTTCTACTAAGAGCAGATATCGCTGCAGGGCCTGCACCCCTCGGATGCCCACAAATGGTCTGTTCTGTGTTACTGGTGCAAGCTTTGGGCTGGGACACTCCACCAAGTAGGGCCCACCCCGTACCCCCTCGTGTGCCCAAGAATGCCCCGTTCTGTGTTACTGGTGCAGGTGTTGAGCTGGCACACTCCACCATGTAGGGCTTGTCCTGCACCCCGTAGGATGCCCAAGAATGCCCCGTTCTGCGTTATTGGCATGAGCTTTGAGTTGGTACACTCCTCCGTGTACAGCCAGCCGCACCCCTTCGGATGCCCAAGAATGCTCTGTTATTGTCACGCGCTCGGAGCGGGGTCTCTCCTCCAAGGAGACACCTGCCACTGCCTATCAGCTGTGCATGAATACTGCACCTCGCACTGCCAAGCACTGCTTGCTCGTGGGGTGCTCCACCAGCAGCACGCATCTCTTATGCGATTTCTCCTGTGTCGCGAGGCGCTGCGAGGTGCCCTGTGCATCCTTCCGCTATCCAGGGTCCCAACTCAATGCACAGCTCTTCTATCTTCCGATACTGCCCTGACTCTCCTTTGTACCAGCACATAGCTCCCTTTACAGCCTGCTCCACAACCTGGCAGTGCCAGGAGCAGAGAGGCACTACATACTCTGCACAAGGGCGTATCTTATTGCACAACCTGTTCGGTGTCTGGCACAGCCTGTGCGTCAATCCTATTTATACCTGTGAAAAGACCTATGTCCCTATAGAGCCCTCTGTGCTGCCTGGCACTGCCATGAAATGGGGGGCACTACACCACCTGTGCAAGAGCACAGCATCACCCGTAGTTAGAAGCCCCTGATTGACGGTTCTTGGGGCATTGGGTGCCCAGTGTGGATACAGCCCTCTGTGCGTTGCTATGTCATCTGTTCTACAGGATTCCCATATGACGTATGATTAACAGGGCTAGATGAGCCCCAAAACTGATAGACGACCTTTCTCATTGGAGCTCCCAGGTCATGCATCTCTGCACGAGGAGGCTTCCCTCTCCACCTTGTAACCTCCTATCAGAAGTCTTCTCTTGCACCTGCAACATTGCTGTGCTTTCTCCCAAATTTTTGCCTCCTCATCTCCTGTTTTTGGTGATATCGTTTTTGCTAGCTTTAGGACTTTGCGCACTTTACCTCTGCTAGCCAGTATGAAAGTGCTTGTGCTCTCTCCTTTAAACATGGTAACCTTGGCTGTCACCCAATTGGCACAGTTAATTTACTTTTATGTCTCGAGTAACCTGGTATTACATGTACCCAGGCCCTGCAAATTAAATGCTACTAGTGGGCCTACAGCGCTCATTGTGCCACCCACATAAGAAGCCCTTTAAATATGTCTCAGGTCTTCCAGTGCAGCCTGTGTGTGCAGTTTACTCTGACATTTTGACCTGGCAAAAGAAACGTTTTGCTGCCTAGGCCTATATGTGAGGCCGCATTACCGACTCTGTTGACTCTGTTCTCACCCGACCGCTGGCGTTGCTTAATTACTTATGTTTTGCTTCTGCTTTGTTAAAATCGTTCTTGCCCTGCTGTTGAAGGTTACAGACTTACAGACTAATTTAGTGAAAGTACTTTGATTGTTCTTGGCACTAGCGGTCACTACCTCCTGAGGGTGCACTATGGGGAAAAGGAAAACTACGAAGGGCGGGGGAGGAAGTGGGGGATCTCGAGCAGCTAAAGGGAAGAGGAGTAAGAGGACACTTAAACATCAGGGCAGCAATTGTGTACTCGACCGGATAGACACTTTGATTAACAAGTGCGAAGTCATTCTAGAGGGGAACCAGACTGCGTCTAGTACCTCTGGCAAGGACAACTAACAGAACGCATCCCTATCAATAGAGGAGTCCAACAGCATGGCTCCAACTCTGTTCTCCCTTTATGTGAATGGGCTAGTCGACTTCCTCTTAGATGAGCCTGAAGACTTGCCCACCTTGGGGAGTAACAAGATGCCAACTTTGTTGTTCGCAGACGACACCCTGTTGATATCAAAGACCCCAGCAGGATTACAACATCTTATCAGTAGGTTCCAAATCTTCTGCGATAACCGGGGCCTGGTAATTAATAGCTTGAAAACTAAATGTATGGCCTTTAACTGCCACAGGTCATTTAGGAACTGCCCTTTGCTGGGAGGGGCACCCCTTGAAAAGGTGGACACCTTCGATTACTTAGGTGTAAGACGTACTGACAAAATGTCTTTGAGACCCCATTTAGCAAAGATGCTGATGGCCCACAAGCGTGTGGCCGGAGTAATAGGGAAGGAGCGTTGCCTATCGCATACTAGACCCATAGCCTGGCCCTCAAAATATAGGACACTAAAGCAGTAGCTCTGCCCTTTACAGTGCAGAGCTCTGGGGCTTCGACAGATTTGAAGAGCTTAGTAGATCGGAGCATAAATTCCTAAGAGACCTGGTTATGGCACTTAAATACGTCCCCCTTATTCCCTTACTGTTGGATATGTGCAGGCGGTCAATAGTTGATGTAGCTAGGTTACGCCCTGTACTTTTCTGGGCCCGCATTAGGCGGACTCTGAACTTCTCTCCAATGCTGATGCCCTTACCGAGATAACCCGCCTAGACACCAGCTGCAAAATAGTTTGGATAACTGGCATCAAAAAAACTTTGATATATATAGGTCTTAGAACCTGTTGGGTCAGCCAGGAACCCCCAACAAGAGAAGAACTTAAACGCCAATACTGAGGTTGGGTGGACCAACTGGAGAATTCCAAACCTAATGTGGGCAGATTAACAGCAGAATTTCTTTCTCACAAAAAAACAAGATATCTTGAACCCTTTCTTGATACAATTTAGGTACCAAGAGATAGAATGCTGTACATACATTTTAGTTTTGGAACTCTTCCTGTTCGCGAGACAACAGCAAAGTGTGCCACCAGCAATGGGAAAAATTGTCCATGCTGTTTGGCCCTTGTAGAAAGTTCTACCCATCTATTGTTTGCCTGCCCGGCATATAAAACACCACGGGCCAAATGACTGAAACTGCTTTGCCAGCAATTGGGCGCACGGGATCACCACACAGCATTACGCATTTTCAGGTCTGATCCTAGGTCGCTCTTTGCATGTTACTTAGCAGAGTTTTTGGGACAAGCATGGCTCATAAGATGGAAATTCCTTGCAAGAGTGGTAATATTTTAATTGAAACTGGGACAGCGACAAAGCCACGATTTAACATTATAAATATTTTGCACTCTTTCGCACATGCACTTTAATTGTTAAATCTTTGCTGCTAGGAAAGGTATATTTTAATATTTTAATAATTTTTAAGGAAACTGGCCCTCACCATTTCTGATGATGAATTGATTGTTTTTATACTTTTTAATTGTAGAAATACATTTGACAAACTGATTGACAATGTCACCCTGTCTTTTTAATACTTTGAAAACTAAATATCGTTTATCGAACTAAGGGCTCAAGGGACTATTTTGTTGTATTAATTGTTTATGCAAATTGAAAATGTTCTATGTTTGTATTTCCTGTTTAAAGGAAAAATGTTTTTTTAACTGCAGCTTTTATGACATTTCTGTTGAATAAAGCACATACCTACCTCTTGGGTTAACTTATCACATTTAATAAGTAATATCTTTCAATTGGGTCATGTAGTAATGTCCAGTTTGGTGTCTAAAGAATTATAATTGAAACCCCATTTTAAGGTAATGGGCCATCTCTGACTTGATGAGGGGGAGGAGCTGTCACCTACCACACTTGCACATCACAAAGGTTCTGCTTGAGCACACTCACAGAGGGGGAGGAAACTTCCAGAACCATTTCCTACTTCAAAGTGGGCACCAGGTATAAAATTGGACCCTCTGACCGAACTCTTCAGTCCTCTTCTGGACCTACGTAAGACTAAAGAAAACTGCTGTGCTTCTCTGCCAGAAGGGCGGCTACTCTATTACCCTGCTGTCTGAGTGAAGGACTGGTCTTGATCCCAAGACCACCAAAGTGAGTCCAAGGGCTAGTTGGCTGGCCTCCATATCAGAAGCCTCAGTGACAGAACAGTCTCCAACCATCTTAAACCCAGCACCTGGATTCAGCTTGCTGAGTCTTGTCATCCAAGTGGTGCCACCACAGTCCTGGACCCTTGGAAATGGACCTGAAGATGCTCTGCCAGCCCAACTGTGGTCCTGTGGGCAGTACCAACCCAGCGCAACACATCTCTTTGTGTTCCACTTTGAAACCGATGCTGCACTACGCATCCTTGATGCATTACTTCACATCGCAGCCTACAGTCTCCTCAGAGCCGCCCTTGGCGCAGTCCTGCACATCACAAGCCCCTCGTCGACTGCATCCTCAATAACGACACAGAGCTCTGTATCACAAGCCCTGCAACTTCTTCGCCACCAGCTGGTGCACAACGCATCTTCATCGCTGGACTTCACATCGCAAGCCGCTCATTGGCAGCATCCTCAATGCAGGATGGAGCACCTCATATTGCATCCTCGCAGCTCCTCTGAACCATTTCTGCATGATGCATCCTCGATACGGGACCTCACAACACTCCGAAACCAGAACTTAAGGTACTTTTGTTTAGCGGGCCTAACTTGGCCTCTGTATGTGACCACCGCTCCATCACGGTCTGCCAGCAGGTGCATTTGGTGCCTCTGCCAATTCGGTAAGTTTGGCGCAATGTGGCTTCAGTGCTCAGCGGGCATGCCACAAGTGGGGCCTTTCACTTTCCTCTGCTGTTGCACATCGTTCTTCAGCTTGCTATTTGATGGCCTCATAAAGGCCAGTAAGCAGAAACTAGGGTCCACCCGGTACCACAGCACGTGCATCTACTGCAGCGCATGGTCTTCCCTCTACATCTCCTCTTCGATGGTGTGTCGTGGTTGGAAATCCTGTTCTCCATTGCCGAGTCTCACGGTCCCGTCGGAGAAGATCGCCATTTTCCTTTGTCCCGGCCAGTCTGCGCAACGGATGTCGCCATTTTGAAACCGACCAGTGCTCAGCCTTCACTGCCCTGGTCCATTATGAACGCTTTGATTGCTTCTGGTCTGATGTGGCTTGGTTGAGATGTGCTCCGGAACAGATTCGCACTGGTCAGGGCTGACATTGACTTTGGAAACTTTTTTGCTCCTTGCCACTGCTTTGAACTTTGAGACACTTCCTCGGTTTGCATCTGATACGACTTTGGCGATATAACTCCTTGTGACGCTTGCAGGGTCGACTTCTAATTCCCTGGGGTTGCTCCGTTTGTTCTTGCCGGGATTGCACCAACTACCTTACCGGGCAGGGGGTTGGGGGGGGGGGGGGGGTTCTGGTGACTGTCCTCCCCGTGCTAATGCTGACTGATTCTGCTTATTGATGATTATTGTGCTATGGGGGGGATACCGGCGGCGGGAGGTATCGGGTGCACGGGGGCTTGTTTGATTTCTCCTCCTCCACTTCTTTTTAATACTTTCCCTTCTGTGGGGCAGTTTCGGGGCGACAGGCACGCTGTTAGTGGGTTAGGCCGTAGCCATTACAGGGGTGCAGGGTGGCGGGTGCGGGGGGGTTTGTTATTTTAGTTTGTTTTGTTCTATGGTCTCTATTGCTCTTTTCTGACTTTGGGAGGGTTCTTTCCCCTTTCGTAGGGTTGGCTGTCTCTTGGTCTTGCACCTTTCTTTTTCTTTTTTTGGCTTCTCGACAAGCCTCTGTTTTTCAGTTCTTGGGGGGTAGGGTCTTTGGGGTGATTTTTAGAAATGCGGATCATTGTAATGTGGTTTCGCGTCCAGTATTATCGCCGTGGCTGCTTGGATTGTATAGTTGCTTTGGCTATAGCCTATCTCCGACTGTGATTGGGGTTGGTCCCAATCGTCTCCTTTCTGCTCCTATCCTGTGAGGTGCGATGCCCTTGTTGTTGCAGCCCCTACTCTTCTTCTAAAATTTAAAAATGAAAACCTTATATCCTGTCTGCGAGCCCCACAACCGCATCTGATGTACTTTGATATATCCGGTTTCCTGATTGGCTTCAGTTTCTCCTGTTTTATTGATTGCTTTTGCGGCCGGCCATGATGGTTGTGGGCCTGCGCATGTATCTCCTTCTTTTCTGAATAAAGGTTTTCAAAAAAAAAATAATAATAGGAGCCAGTAACTGGATAATTACAAAAAATTGTGTAGGTCCTCGGTATTATTCAGCCCGTTGGGCCACTTGCTATCGAACTCGAGGATCATACTTGACTCCAATTGTCTTAGTTGGAGCTCCCAATTGCCTCCCCTGCGGACTTTAGGTACTGCTCCCACCACATAATATGTTAGGCAATTCACATCTTTGTCATGTTTTTTCTGAAAATGACGCGCCACCGGATATGAAGGGTCGCTGTGTAAGATGGCACGGAGATGTTGTAAGATGCTGGCGTGCACCTGTAGTTTGGTACTGCCTATATAATTAAGGACACAGGTGCACGTCAGGACGTAGACAGCGTATTCTGTTTTACAGATGTGATTGCCTATGATAGGAATTTCAGTGGAACTGAAGGGGGTAAGATAGTGAATTTTATTGGCCCCAAACTTGCATGCCCTACAGCTAGAGCATTTGCGAAACCCCGCTGCAGGTTGCAGCCATGTCGTTTTTTGTTCCAGTTCTGGGCTGCTTTGATCAAGAACGGCCCCCATGCTACGTGCTCTACAAAACGTGACCAGAGGTTTGTTTGGTAACAAGCAGCCTTGTACATTATCAGTGAGGACAATAGACCAATTTTTGTTAATGATGTTTCTAATCTTAGTTTCCTGATCACTGAAGGCCGTAATAAATCTAGGGCAGTCATGCTGTTCGTTATTCTCAGAAATGTTGGGTTCAGAGACCTGACTGCTAGGGATATTAGTGGACAAAAGACTTGCCCTGGATCTTGATCTAGCTTTGGCCAATGCCTGGTCAAACATGGAATCAAAGTAACCACGGGCTTTCAGCCTAACTCGTAATTCCCTCACACATTTTTCGAAATCATCAGTAGAACTGCAGATTCTCTTGAGCTGTAAAATTTCTCCAAACGGGATACTGCTAATGGTGTGTTTAGGGTGGAGACTGGAGGCATGTAAGGTTGTATTGCCTGCAGTGGGCTTTCTGTGAAGTGTGGTTTGCAATCTATTGTTGTCAATATAGATTCGTACATCCAGAAATTCAGCCTGATTAGCACTGATGTGTGAGGTAAATTTCAAATTAAGGGAGTTCTGGTTAATTTCTTCAATAAAAGCTAAAGCTTCCTTCTCCTCCCCCTGCCACACAATGAAGATGTCATCGATGTAAAGCAGGTATTTGATGATCTTTTCCCTATCCCACACGTGGTGCGTGACGCTGAGGACGTCTTTGTGGTAAGATTTTATACATCTGGCATATTGATGGACGCCTATACCAGATTCAAAGTTGATTTGATGTATGATGTAACCTTTGGGTGGTCATTTGGTCAAGCAAATGTTTTTATACCAGGTAGGTATAATTCTTCTCCTTTCGTGGTGGAAGGATTATGTCTTCAGTCTTGTATTGAGGCTCATATATCTTAGTATAATGGGGATGAGTCCTGTGAGTCTTTCTTTATGAATTTTATCAAGACGGTTCTTGACTGATATTTCTTTATTGATGTGAAAAATACATATTACAAAGCTTTTGTCTTGTTTTTGACCCTTCTGGTCCACAAGTTCTCTTCCTCGAGGAGGATAGATGATAGTATCTGATTACTGTCAGATGGTTATTTAGGGGTTTTCCCCCTTTTCCATCAGGACCTGATTTTTTCGGGCCTATAGGATGGTTTATTATTTATATATTCTGTGATAGTGATCATAGGTACTATTAAGAGCCAGGCTCTTTTCCTACTATTCCTACGTACATTTAGTTGATTGTTGGTATTGACCGGCTGGTTCTTTTGAGAACTGTTGTAGGTTTCATTTGCAGACCCTCCTCCAGGGGGGTATAGCTATGATATTTAATTCAAAAGTAAAGGAATCTGTGGCTAGATGTCTCTATCAGATGTACAAGTTAGTACCTTTGGTAACATAATATCTGGAAGAGACACAGTCTAGCCGCAGATTTCTTAACGCCCTGCCCATCCTCCTGCTCTGTGAAGGACCTATGAGACAAATGGTTATACCCTCTATCAATACTGGGATTGTATACCAGTGGTCACTATCTCACGTAATGGTGGCTCAACAAACTTTTTATTGTTGTTTCATAGGTCTTGTATTGGTATGGCCATGCCTCTCATTTCCATTGGTGAGTGGTTCGTAGGGTGGATGGTGTTCCCCTTTTTAGGTTTCGCCTATTATCATTTGCTGGCGAATGTAATAGGCGAAAATTCAAGTGCTCGATCGACTAGTCAAACCACTGCAGTTTCTTCACAGTGCATGTGAGTCACCACAAGAATCACGTGACCACAAGCCTCTCGTGAACGAGCCCAGCCAGCCCAGCCTCCCTCACACAGCTTCTCCCAGCCATATGGTCGTTCGAGTTGCCCACCCCCTCCCTCTCCAGCGCCTGCCTTCCGTGACTCGCATTAGATCATCAGAGGCAGCCCAGCAGGCAGCCCACCCCCCTCCCTCTATATATGGGCAGCCCACCCCTCCCTCTCCAGCGCCTGCCTTCTCTCTCGCATCAGCTCGTGACCCGTTTGTTACTTGGTGTGCCTTTGTCAGAGTTGCTTGTTTTTTTTTAGCTGTTGTAAAATTCTACTTAAAGTTTTGCGCTTAGGGTGGGGGGTGTATCGGGGGCACTCTAAGCACATCAAAATGGCGCATTGTTGACTATACTTTCACAGCCTGCACTCTGTACATTTCCAGAGTGGATGTCCTCCTCTCACCGCACCCTTTCACACAATGGCCAGCTTCGCTCCGCCGCACTGAGACATGTGGTGCTTGGCGTGCACGTGCTAATGAAATTATCGCTTCCTGGTCCCTCTTCCTGGGCAGTGTCGTGACCCAAGCCCATGCCTCTGGGTCATTGTGTCCGCAGCATTCTTCCGGAGGCACAGCTGCAGGCCACGTGAGCCCCCAAGCGCCAGTGCGCAGTCCGTTCTTCAAGGCTGGTCGCCCTCGTGGACATGAGCCAATCAGCTCTGGACAAATGCCCTGTCCCCATCTTTGTTCGGATTGAGTCGCGAGGACGGTTGTCAGGGCTTTTAAAGTGCAAGGGCAGTGTCGAACATTTAGTCACATGCACCTCAGAGCCCAGGCTCACGCTCACCATCACACTCACACTCAAGGTCCTGAGCACCAATTACGTTCCACAAGCACACATTCATTTTTGTTAGGCACAGTAAGTTTAAGTCATTTGCCCAGCATCACAGGAAGCTGAGGGGAAGCCGAGACTCGAACCAGGTCCCCCAGCGCCAAAATCGGCAGCTCTGGCCGTTAGGCCACATCAGGTGTGCTTTGCAGTGTCACACAACCACACCCCAGCTATCCCATAGCCAGGGTACTGTATCACAGTCGCTTACAGTCCACACTGCAGCTGCACACTGCGCAGTCACACAGCTAGGGCTCTATATCCCGGGCCGCACTGTTCCTCTGCGTAGTAGAGGCTCGTACTGTCCTGAGGCCTGGGGCCAGTACACCAGCATCAGCACAGCAGCTGCACCTTGCATAGTCACAGTGCAACAGCGCTACACTCCCGCCCTGCCCTTCCGCACGGCTACACGGCTTACTGTCCCGCGACCCGCCTAACTACACGACCCGCCCAACCACACGACAGCTGCACCGTGCAGGGTCACAGAGACAAGGCGCTGTGCCCCACACCGCTGCCAATCTGAAGTGGAGAGGGGCACACGGTGGTGTGTGGTGGCATCGCAACCAAAGGACAGACTGCTTATAGCCTGTTTATGGCTAGAGTTGGAGTGCACGGGTGGCATTGAAGTGACAGCAGGTGATCACTGTGGGCACTAGAAACACTCAGCTGTACCGCTCTCTCTTCCCACATCCCATGATGCCCCCTCCGGCCATCAATGGCGTGCCAGGGGATTGATTCTCCAAGGCGCAGCCTGACTTGTGAAGAATGGAAGGTTGGCATAGGGAGTGTGTGCGGCCTATGACATGCGTGGCACGTTATTTCATAAAATATTCTACACTCATCGGGACAAAAGTCTGCTTACTAAATGGTGGACGCGTTTTTATGCACGTTTCTAAATTGCACCACGTGGCGTGGGAAATGCTTCTTGGCGCTAAGCGTCTGTTGTCTTATATTGAGTTGTCCACGGGAGGGGGGGGGGGCGTCATCGTCTGACTGAAGTTACTTATTAAGCATTAGTGTTTATTTTATATCACTGTGTAAAATGTAACTGATTTAACTATTTAAAAATGCTTACCGTATATGTAAAGCCAGCAGGGTCTAGCCAGCGCTATATAAAACATAGCACATATTTGGCTACCCTTGCGTATGAGCAGCCTGCTGGCTGTGTACACTGTGCGTCACTGCACATTGTTGGCTGTCCGTGAGTGTGAGCATGCTGTCTGGACTGTGTTTCGTTGCACATGGTTGGGTGTCTGTGCTTTGGAGCAGGCTGTGGGCTGTGTACACTGTGTGCCAAAGTACATTATTGGCTGTCCGTGCATGTGAGTGCACTGTGGGCTGTCTGGACTATGCTTTATCGCACATGGTTGGCTGTCAATGCGTGTGAGCAGGCTGAGAGCTGTCTGGGATGGGGGTCACTGCATATAGTTTGCTGTCTATGCGTGTGAGCATGCTGTGGGGCTGTCTACACTGTCACTGCACGTAGTTGGCTGTCAGTGAGTGTGGCTGTAGGCTGTCTGGACTATGTTCTACAGCACATTGTTGGCTATCCGTTTATGTGAGTAGGTTGTGTACTCTGTAGTCTGTCACTACTCAGTGTTGACTGACTGTGCTTGTGAGCTGGTTGTACGCTGAATGGAATCTTTGCCACTGTACATTGTTGGTTGTCAGTGCTTGTTTTGTTTATCTCTGTTTCTTCTCTCCAGTCTGGTCTTTACTTGTCTTGGCGTACGTTCCACTACGTCTCTTTGCCTGCTCTCATCACTACCACGTCCTCTAACGTCCCGTCCCTTTTGATTCCACTCACCCCATATCTGCCCGTAGCCCCCTTTATTGCTACTTCCCCATGCTCCCTGTTAACTTTTTCTCATCCTTTTTCACTTTACTTTACATAAGGCCTTTCTGCAACAGAAGCCTACACAAAGAGCATATGCACACAACTCAACGATAGGAAATATCCCTAAACAACAAGGGTGTGGCGTAATGGCTTGAGCTGCTAAGCGGAAAGTTAGGGACACATGCTCAAGTCACGTCGTGTGTCGCCCCAATGTAATTTTTCACAACTCAGTTAATATCCACGTGCCTTCCAAAAGGACATTTTTTCGTGTGTTTTCAGCCTGTGGCCAACTGGTTATAATTAGCATTTCCGCTAACAATTTACTATTTTTAACAGTTGTTTAGGCACTATGTTGTTATGTTTTTCCTTAACGTATATTTTCCTTTCAATGTGTCTATATTTTCCCAAATGCTTTTGTTGCCGTGGATTTCTTGTGTGTTCTTTTTCTTTTCTGTTTGTTCGTCTACCACTCGCTTTCCCTTTTGAACGCTTTTTTTTATATTTAAAAATATTTGTTACTATGGCTCGCTTTTAATCACTATGCTTGTTATAGCTACATGCCTATCCTTCTTTAGCGGTGTACAGATCTCAGCGCCCAGTTGCGTGAGATACGCCGGGCGCTTCACTTCTGAAGTTTTTATTTATTTTATGGGGGCATGTTATCGTAACACAATAGTATTGCACTAATGCTTAAACAAGTGTATGAATCATAAAAGTTACAGTCAGCTTTGCTTTGCTTTAACCCGGTATCTGCTTCATGCGCACATATTTCTGGGGTTAACGGTTTATAATTAGCGTTTCCAAACACGCTTACTTATATTTCCTAAACTTTTATGCACTATCTTGTTATGTCTTTCCTGGGCGGGTATTTGCATTTCATTGTGTCTGTATTTAAATTGGGGACTGTTAGCCAAGGGATGCGAGGTGCTTATGTAAGCTATTTTACACTGTAAACTAACCTACATTAAACGCCAAATTATTAATGAAACGTATACAATGGTGAAAAAGAGTTTGCGAGTTGCAAATATCTTGGATTCCCATTTATTTACGGGATTGTGCCCTTCAGGATCGGTAGGTGTGTATCCGCTACACAAATCTGTGATCTTGCGCACATCCTATTTATCTCGTCTCTCTGCTTTTTTCACTGCCAAAACGACGAGTTACTACATTTCACTTTACTTGACATAGGGCTTTCTGCAACAGAAGCGTACAAAAAGAGCATATGCACACAACTCAACGGTAGGCAATATCCCTAAACCACAAGGGTGTGGCGCAATGGCTTTAGCTGCTAAGCTGAAAGTTGGGGACACATGCTCAAGTCACGTCGTGGGTCGCCCCAATGTGATTTTGCACAAATCTGTTAATATCCACGTGCCTTCCAAAAGGCTTTTTTTGTGTGTGTTTTCAGCCTCTGGCCAACTTGTTATAATTAGGGTTCCGCTAACAATGTATTATGTTTAACAAACGTTTCAGCACTATGTTATGTTTTTCCTTAATGTATATTTGCCTTTCATTGTGTCTATATTTTAATTAAGGACTGTTTCCTAAGGGATGCAAGGTGTTTATATGACCTATTATATCGTGACTGGCTGAGGAACTGTGGTTCAATGTTACCATGAAGGTTTACACAGTGGGTTTACTAAGAAAACAGTGTTAGGTATAGTCTTTTGGTAAACTTTTTAATCCAAAGAAAATTACAGCTCAAACCAAAACAAGCACTGGCGTTGCCAATAGGTCTCGCAGTAGGAAAGTTGGAGCTATTGGTTTTGTAAATGACAAAGCCCTTTATGTTTTTAAAATGAAAACAAAAATAAAAGGCATTGTTATTTGCAATTGTAAAAGCTCCAACTTTCCTACTGCGAGACCTATTGGCAACGCCAGTGCTTGTTAAGGATGGTTCTGTGTCAGGTTGCAGGGTTTCGTGTAGCCTAAGCATTGTTAATTAATGTGGGGTTTTTACCTTAAACCGTTTCCACAGCCAGTTTCTCGAGTGGCTCCGCTTTTTGGCATGGAAGTTTTCTCAGAAAAAACTGGCATCCGTGCGTTGAAGGTGACTTATATGGCTCCAATGATGTCATATCCAGAGGTGACGTCATCACGGGGCTGTATGACACAGTCCCCCAGGGCGCAGAGGTACTGCTGCAAAAATTTCCGGATCCAGACTCCCACTTGGTGGAGAATTCAAAAGTTAAGGAATCTGCTGCTAAACTGTGTCGCTATCAGATATTATGTTTATTATTTTTTTTTGTTTTATACAGCATGAACTAGACTCAAAGATATTGGGTATCAGAGCGCTTTGCATAGCACCAATTTCGTTACACAACGACACATTCATTTTTGTTAGTCACGGGGAGATTAAAGTGATTTGCCCAGAGTCACAGGATGTTGAGCGTCGTTGCAGAGACTCTAACCCGGGTCCCTAGCTTTGACGTAGACTGCTCTAGCCTTAAGGCTACATCCTCTCCGCAAGATAAGTAACTTGTACTTCAAGGACAAAGGTGCAATTAACATGCTCTGCATATTTATATATTTCAGACACCGCCACGCTATACTAGCCTATTATAATGGGTTCCCACAAGAACAACAGGAGATTATCCCCCTAGCTTTCTAACCTTGCATAAAGGAGGGGCTGGGTATCGCAATTATATAAGTTGGCGATTATCAAGCAGTGGAAGGAATGCTTGCCGGCAATGAAATTGTGGGAAGAAGACATGGGAGAATTGTGGGATTGTCGCAGGGATTCCATTCTCATACATAACTGTGCATAGAGACTTGGAACCTCAGTGAATTAGGGTGTGCCAAAACTCACCTTAGTACCCAAAATCCCCTACCAGACTAGCTACAGTGTCTCATTGGTGATCACAAACCCCCAATGCTTAGACAAACCAGAACATGGACTTAGTACACCTCAGGTAACGTGGAACACATGAACACTCTTTCGTTATACAATCATTTCAATCCAGAACAAGGAGTAAAAGAGGACACGTGCATATTTGAAATGTTTATTCACTAATGCAGTGTTCTCAAACGCAGTATCTTAGCTAATACAAGCAAACATATCATAAGAAACAAAGTAATCAGCATAGTCACTAGTCCATAGAACACAAAAGGTGAAAGCATGGTAAAATGCTAAAACGAATAGGGTTCAGTAACACCTAATTCTCACCCTCCCTAGCTAGTATATTATATTATATCTAAGAAGGTCTCTTTGGGTTTTTAGTGGGGCTTTCCCATACCTCAAGATCCTAGTGCTAAGGGATCACATCATCTTCCACCAGCTCTCTACATGCGAAGCACCATCAAGTCTGGTTGTATGCTCTTGTGCAAAGCAATATAAAACGCTCCTAAAGCCAGAATTTGGCCACAGCTGCATGTATGTTATGTCTAGGAACGTGCGAAGATCAGACCTCATAACAACCACTGTGCTGAGATATCCTTGAAGGTTTCTGCACTCACTGTACAGACACATCTCACCAAGCAAGGCTGATATCAGAGTAACAACATATTATTCTCACAAGAATCAAAACATTCTACTAGGCTCAAAGCTAAAGCAACAGCTATGTGTCGTGTGCAGAAGCAGCAGAAAGATAAAATGGCTTTTAAACTTCTAATAAGCTCATGCTAACTTAACACAGCATATAGGAAAAGTATATCTATATGACACCCTCCCTAGATCCGAGCACGGATAAGATAAGATAAGATAAGATAAGGGACTCAATTTTGAAATGCAGAGTTCAATGAAATAGTCAGTTCAAATTCGAGTAGGTGAGGAAAAATATTTTAGCCAGCCAAAAAAACAAAATCTCACCAGCATGACAATTTATTGTTCACTGTTATTAAAGTCAATAGATCTGATAACAAAAATGTCCATCATAATTTAAAAAAAAAAAATTGGAATTCACCATATTGGCACTGTTCCGAAACGCGCGTCAGCGCTTTTCAGTGTTTGTTTGATGATATGTGGTTGTTGATTGAGTATAGTATGAATGCTTAAGGTTTGGGAATGAGTCAGTATTTGTTACTCCAGTATTGGAACTTTCATAGATTCCCATTGCTTGTATCATTCCCCGTCGTCGGAATGGGAGCCTCGGTAATAATATATATATATATATACCTAGGTAAATACACCCTAATAGGTGTAAAAAAGGTAAAAAAATTAGGCCTAGGCCTCATTATCTTCTGCAGCCTATTGCTGTCATTATGTAAAAAGACCCAAAGTCCCCTTAGCAACCAATCAGATCAGCCTCACCCTGTAGAACCTTCCTGAGAAAGCTCAGAGCCTCAGATTTTCTACCGCTTCGTTGGTGACAGGGAGTCTCCTTAGAGCTCTGCTCTAACTTCAACTTGAGGTACTGTTTAAACAGTTTTCTTTAAGGATTTCTTTCAGCTTTGTCATGGCTGATAAGGAAAAGAAGAGCCTTTTCAGGTCTTGTGCCACTTGTGGCAAAAAACGACTTTATACAGAGGATCAACATCAAGACTGTATTTACTGTCTATACCCAGACCATAAGGTCGATAAGTGTAGTATATGCAGGAGAATGTCTGTTAAAACCCTCCGTGATCGTGAAGGACGGCTGCTTCTGTGGCTCAGGAAGTTGGAAAGGAGGGAGGAAGTAGTGTCTGGTGATGAGGAAGATGCCAGATCAACATCTTCAAAGACTTCATTGAAGAGGGGCGGATCGTCTGTGGACACTTCAACTGAACCCCCCCTAAAGGCTGTGCGTGTGACCTCTGATAGGTCTGGCAAGCCAGGGCCTATCGAATCTCCTCACGTGAGTGTAAAGGAGAGGGAAAGGCAGGCACTGCAGGTGCAAAAGGCGAAACTGGATGAGAGCTCGGCTGGGCCTTCCCACCAGGTTAAAGTAGCCAAGTCCGTCAAAAAACCGACTGTAGAGGCTTCTACAGGGGTCAAGAAGGACTCTAAATCATCTGAGGTGATTTTGTCTCCTCAGTCGTCGACGAGCCATCCAGCGACGACGAGGACGACGACGAGAGCGTCGACGAGGACCTCGATGTCGATTCCGTCGACGAAGACTGGATCGACGACGGCGTCGTCGACGATGACCACGTCGACGGTGACCACCACGTCGACGAAGACCATCCCGTCGACGATGACTATTCCGTCGACGGTGACAATCTCGATGACGACGATCCCGTCGACGAGGACGGTGAGCCCGTCGACGACGACAGCTCCGTCGACGAGCCCGTCGACGATGGACCCGTCGACGATGACAGTTCCGTCGACGATCCCGTCGACGGTGAACCCGACGACGATGATGGTTCCGTCGACGATGCCGTCGACGGTGAAGGGACTCTCGTCGACGATGCCGTCGACGACGATTCAGAATATAGAAACGGTGGATTTGTTTTCAACGCCGTTGACGACAGGAGCGCCAGAGAACAACAGAAGGAGGAGGATAACCCCAGATATGACTTCTCCAAGGAAGGTACCATCATTACCTCCACCCCTTTTGTTGGATGAAGATGACTACTCAGAAGAGGAAAATGAGATGTATGGGGACGCTTACAGTCCATCACAATTGAATCTGAAATACCATGATTCGGATTTGGATGAGGAATATTATTATCAAAAGGAACAGCGGCCAGAGAGACAGGTTGCATACCAAGATACCCAACCACAGCAGGGCATGGTATCGATGCCTATAAGTCTTTTGACAGACTTGAGGGCTATGCTGGAGGAGTATAGGAGCAAGAAGGGGTCGCAACCTGTGGAAGGTCAAGCACAGGTTCAACCGCAGGTGGTGGCAGCACAGTCAGTGCGGCCTGCACAGGAAGAACATGAGAGGGCATATCCTCCGCAAGTCCAAGTGGATACCTCGGATGAGGAGGAAACGGGGCAAAACCAAGATCAAGAGAGTGAATGGAACCAATATATTGCTCCGGATCCGGCTTCACCAGTGCCAGACCCGGTCGATTCACCTCCGGCTGATGTAGGAGGTTTCTTCAGCCTGATGGAAAGAGCCACAGCGCGCTTTAAGTTAGCGATGCCGACAACATCTACAGATTGTTTTTTATACGATTTCAAAGAGGCATACCGTAAGGCCGTGCGCTCGATTCCCATTGTGGATCACATATGGGAGGAAGGGAAGAAAGTGATGCAGACCCCAGCGACGGTCATTCCAACTCTTCCGCGCTTGGAGAAAAAATATAAAGCTCCAGATGACAGTCCCGCCTGTTTGATTGGACAACCTAGACCTGACTCGGTCATATCGCAGGCGGCACAGAAGAAATCGCGGAATCCTTCGGCCACCCTCACGACTCCGCCGGATAAGGAGGGTAGAAGGTTAGACAACGCTGGGAAGCGTTTTTCGTCGATGGCTAGCTTGCTGGTCAGAGCGGCGAATGCCTTGGCGATCCTAGCAAGGTACGACCGCCAGATGTGGAGTGATGTGGCACACTATGTGAATCTGCTAGCGGATGACCAGAAAGCGGAAGCACAGAAACTTCTGGAAGAGGGACAACGTTCCTCTTCGGAAATGATTGACTGCGCGATGGACATCGCCACCATCTCTTTCCGTGCCCTAGGCAGTGCAGCGGTTCTTCGGCGACAAGGATGGCTGAGAGCTACATACTTCCGGCCAGAGGTCCAGAATAGGATTTTGGATTTGCCCTTCGACGGGGACATGTTGTTTGGGAAACATGTCGACGATACCCTACAGGGTATAAAGAAGGACACGGAGACAGCAAGGGCTCTGGGGAACCTGCAATATAGAAAGACACCGTTCCGTGGAGCACGAGGAAGAGGTTTCTCTTCACCTAGAGGAGGTTATCAGCAACAGCGATATTCACAGCAGTCGCAGTCTTACAGGCCCCAGTACGGCAATCAATACTATCAGAGGCAGTCGCAATCCCAGTCTTTCTCTCGCCAGAACGCTCGTGGACGACAGGGGCGTCAGGGCAAGGACGCTGGCAAGCGTCAATAGCGGCCTCCCGACTCTGCCAACTGTTCCTCCGCTTCTGGGATCTCCAGTGGGCGGCAGGATATCACAACATCTGAGCAGCTGGGAAGAGATTACATCGGATCAGTGGGTATTAAATATCATCCGAAATGGGCATACTCTAGAATTCCAGGACTTTCCACCTACAAGAGCTCCCCACGCCGCTACTTCCAGCCATCTGAACCTTCTTCAAGAGGAAGCTCAACAAATGCTTCAAAAAGGGGCGATCCAGCGTGTTCCCCTATCACAAAGGGGAGAAGGTTTCTATTCCAGATTTTTTCTGATCCGAAAGACAAAACAAAAGTGGCGTCCTATCCTGGACTTGAGGGAGCTCAACACCTATCTCACGAAACTATCGTTTCGGATGATTTCACTCCAGGACATATTGCGCCTCTTGAACCCAGGCGACTACATGGCAACATTAGACCTGGAAGATGCCTATTTTCATATCCCGATCCATCCAGCTCACAGACGTTTCCTTCGCTTTACAGTAGGCAAGAGTCACTTCCAGTTCATGGTGCTCCCATTTGGATTAAAGTCCGCTCCTCGGATATTCACAAAGGTGCTGGCACCGGTAGCGGCATTTCTGAGAAGACAGTCGCTGGAAGTATTCCCGTACTTAGACGACTGGCTGCTGAAGGCCCCAAGCTTGCAAGAGGCATCGAAGGCAGTGGACACGTGCTTGAA
Source organism: Lissotriton vulgaris (assembly GCF_964263255.1). Classification (NCBI taxonomy): domain Eukaryota; kingdom Metazoa; phylum Chordata; class Amphibia; order Caudata; family Salamandridae; genus Lissotriton; species Lissotriton vulgaris. Next base: position 1,048,133,596 of record NC_141685.1, read on the forward strand.
CCTCTTTATTCATCTGGGTTTACAACTCAACAAGGAAAAGTCAGTTCTTCAGCCTGCAAGTACGGTGAAGTTCTTGGGAGCGATACTCAATACTCAGGAGTGCAAAGCCTTCCCATCGGAAGAAAGACAGATGAAACTCATATCGTCAGCCACCCGTTGCCAAAAGAGAAGTTGGATGACAGTCAGGATGTACAAATCTCTTCTAGGGTCGATTTCATCCTGTATTCAATTGATTCCGCATTGCAGACTGCGAATGCGCCCCCTGCAGGAGGAGCTGGACCTTCAGTGGAGACAAGTGGAAGGTTCGTTCGACGACAGGGTGGCGATAACCCAGCGGATGAAACGGTCGGTTTCATGGTGGATGAAAAGATCTCACCTCACTGTGGGACTCAGTTTCAAGGCTGCAAGGGCTCCTCAGGTCATTACCACGGACGCTTCTCTTCAAGGTTGGGGAGCGGTCATGCAAGACCTCCAGGTCAGTGGTCACTGGACTCAGGAAGAACGTCATCTACATATCAACGTTCTGGAGTTAAGAGCTATTCGACTGGCAATGTTGGCTTTCCTCCCAAGGATTACAGATTCAGCAATCCTGGTGCGGACGGACAACACCACCGCAATGCATTACGTCAACAAGCAGGGAGGCACAAGATCGCCACTGCTTTCACAGGAAGCCCAAATACTGTGGGAATGGGCGATAGCGCAGAACATCACACTCGTAGCAGAGCACCTTCCAGGAGTATGCAACACGAAGGCGGATACGCTAAGCCGCCTGAGAGCAGTCTCGCACGAGTGGGAATTGGAGGACGCAGTGATCAAGGACATCTTTTCCCGTTGGGGGACCCCAGCGATCGACCTGTTTGCAACACCGGGGAACAAGAAATGCCGGTGTTACGCAAGCAGGGAACACCATCGAGGGTCACTGGGGAATGCCCTTTCGATGTCCTGGTCAGGCGCGTTTGTGTACGCCTTTCCGCCATTTCCCCTAATTCCTCGAGTCCTCAAGAAACTCAAGATGGACAGGTGCAGGATGATACTAATAGCGCCTGCCTGGGCTCGCCAGTTTTGGTACACGGAGTTGCTTCTCCTATCAGAGACACCACCCATTCATCTGCAACCCAAACTGACACTTCTGTCTATGTACAACGGCCAAGTTCTTCACCCGAACCCGAGCTCGCTTCAGTTGGCGGCTTGGCTCCTGAATACAGAGAGTTTAAGGATTTAAACATCCCGGAAGAATGCAGGACCATCTTGGCACAGGCACGAGCCCCTAGCACTAATAAGACATATAGAGCGAAATGGAAGAGGTTCCATTTGTGGTGTCAGAGGGAAAAAGTACATCCTTTCTCGTCAGCTCCGCATCAACTCTTACCATATATTCTTTCATTGGCACAAGCAGGTCTGGCTCATGCTTCTATCAAGGTCCACTTGGCAGCTATTTCCAGGTATAGGAGAACGAGATCGGGTCCCTCTCTATTATCAGCGAGAGTAATCAAACAATTCCTGAAAGGACTGTTTAGAGTTTTCCCGCCAGTTAGGCCCCCACCTCCGGTGTGGCACTTGAATGTGGTCCTGGCTCAGCTAATGAGACCGCCATTTGAGCCAGTGCATAAAGCGGACCTGAAGTTCCTATCATGGAAAGTGGCGCTTCTTTTGGCACTCACTTCTGCAAGGAGAGTAGGAGAGCTTCAGGCTTTAACCATCAAAGAACCCTTCTTACAGTTCAAGAATGATACAGTTATCCTGCGGATGAACCCCAAGTTCATTCCGAAGGTACCGACAGACTTTCATCTTAACGAGCCAGTGGTTTTGAAATCTTTTTTTCCTCGGCCTTCAACCCAGGCTGAGAGGACACTTCATTCTCTGGACGTTCAGAGATGTTTGAAATTTTATCTACAACGCACAGCTGGATTTCGAAAAACACCCCAACTGTTTGTGGCTTTCGGAGCCCCAAGGAAAGGATTTCCTTTGTCAAAACAAGGGATATCTAGATGGATAACTAGTGCGATCCGGTTCTGCCACCAGGCGGCAGGCAAACCTTTACAAGGACAGGTGAAGGCACATTCCACAAGGTCGGTCTCAGCATCAGCGGCACTGTTTGCTGGAGTATCCATAAAGGACATTTGCAGAGCAGCCACCTGGAGCAGTACGCACTCCTTCACGAGACATTACTGCCTGGAGGCGGCTGCAAAGGAGGATTCGGCTGTAGGACAGGCAGTCCTGAGAAATCTCTTCCAATAAGAGGTGAGCTTTCCTCTCTTCCCTCCTCCTGTTTTTTCAAACATTTCGTTTATTATGCTTTGTTACTGCTTTATAGTTGTTATAATCTGTGAGGTCATTGGCTGATAATGATTCTATACTGTGCACGAAATGTTTGAGGTATGCTAACTGCTATCTACTCTGATACAAGCAATGGGAATCTATGAAAGTTCCAATACTGGAGTAAGAAACAAGTTACTTACCTGTAACTTTAGTTCTCCAGTATTGGTAACTTTCATAGATTCCCATGCGCCCACCCGCCTCCCCTGGGAAAGCTCACTTTAGGGCTAGGTGATTATGTGGCAAAGCAACGGCTACGAAAATCTGAGGCTCTGAGCTTTCTCAGGAAGGTTCTACAGGGTGAGGCTGATCTGATTGGTTGCTAAGGGGACTTTGGGTCTTTTTACATAATGACAGCAATAGGCTGCAGAAGATAATGAGGCCTAGGCCTAATTTTTTTACCTTTTTTACACCTATTAGGGTGTATTTACCTAGGTATATATATATATATATTATTACCGAGGCTCCCATTCCGACGACGGGGAATGATACAAGCAATGGGAATCTATGAAAGTTACCAATACTGGAGAACTAAAGTTACAGGTAAGTAACTTGTTTCATAGAATGATTGTGTGATTTGTGTGCCAATTTTTAGTGTTCTCTGTGTCCCTTGGGCTGATGTTATCCCCTTTTCTTTGATCCCTACTTATTATACAATGTTTGTCCTATTGAATTAATGAAAATGTGTTATTTTTCTATGAATATCAATAAATGATCTAATTATTGAGAATTTCGAGTAGTTCTGTGGGCGTTCCTTATTTACTGTTGGAACCTTTTGGGTCCCTTTTTAAGATCGGGAACTCCCCTTTCCATGTTGTTCTAGAAAAAAGAGACGTGACATTCATGTAATTCCAAGGCACTTTCCCGGCCTTCAGCGTCTGCAGGGTCCATGCAAACTGCATAATAGAACGCAATTGATTTTGACCATGGTACAAAACAGACACATCATCTTGTACAATTTCAACAACAGATGACACAATATTATCCAATGTGTAGATGTGGGAGGAAAGTGTGTTGATGCTGTTATCCACTACTGTAAGCACTTTCTCTAAATTAGCTTGATCAATAGCCCTAAGGCGGGTAGCCGCTTCAATCTGTGATGTTTTCTAGAGTTCATTATAAACGGCATATATCCATCTTCTAGATCTTGCCGGGCCTTTTATGAAATCATTCAAATCAACCTTGTCAGTCAGTTTAGACAAATGCAGTTTGACTGACGCCAATGTAGAGTGTTTGAACCAATTCTGACACAATTTGCCTACTGAATAAGTGGTTAGAGAATGGTCACTCTCAAAGCGAGAATCTACCCTGACCTGTGTAAAGCCATCAGTCAGACCCAAAAAACGATGCTGGCACGAATCTGCACTTCTGTGACACATCAACCAACCCTTGGGATCTAAACTGGATATGTTAAAGGACAAATTTTGCAATAGAGTTTGCAACTCTCTAATCGAAAATTTTGTTGAATTTTCCCAACCTGAATATTCTTCCAAATCAGGGAAGGAAGGACTATTTAATTTTTTAGAAGTAGCCAATCCAAAGCATGTTGTCTGTGAGATGGTAGAATTCAAAAACAACACATGATTTGGGATGAGACATGCACGGTGCAAAGCCTCTGTGCCTTGTACCTGCCAACTTTTAGAACCCAAACTGATTTAAGGTCAATGGTTTCCTCCCACAACTCGTAGCCTCCAACAGCTAGCTGGTCTAGAAAGGACTTCGAGTGCAATAACTTAGTATCGGTAAGTCTAACTTTGGACATGGATTTTTCTGTCATTCTAAAATAAAATGAAGCGGGATTGGACTGATTAAAATCAGTAAAATAAGTGTACTTTTTCAAAAATGTACTTGATCTGCCTCTTAAAGGAGCTGGGCAATGCTCCCACTGTGTATAATTTACAGTACTCCTCCTGGAATTCGTTTTATGTAGGTAGTGATTGCCAAAATGTTGGAAGCAAAACAAATCACCATAATTAGCAGATTCTAAATATACATCTTCAGCATCAAAGGCAGCATAATATTTCAAATCAGCAAACAAAGCCTCTACGGGCTGAACATCCCAATCATCAGAACGTATGTTTTGTTTAACCACATCCCCCATGTTAACTCTAAGCACATTAGGGACATTTAAAACTTCAGTGGGGCCAATGATTTGAAATTTTCCCGCATCCCAGACTATCCCATCCAGGACAGGCCATGCAGTGATGTTAACAAAAGCCAAGTCTCTCTTCAATCTGTGGGCAGAATGTGACGAGGAATGGGGCGCCAATGTTCCATTCAAATATCGAATGCATGTTCTCTCCTCGACATAGTGTCCATTGATGAATCGGAAAAAATAAAACACAAAACCAATTGACATAAAAAGGTAAAGTAAAAAAAGCCCCAACCAAATGTAAATCCAAGGGGGAATCAAAAAATGTTTTTTAAACAATTTTGCATAGGCCCTAATCCTTGTGGGCTTTCCTGAAGTGCGTGAAACAGTGTCAAATGAAAATCTGGATTCTGTGGCTAAACAAGTTTGCAAATCAGGCATTGATAAGTCAGTTGGGTAGGTGTAGTCAGTTTCTTCAAGTTGAGGACCAGGCAATGCACTCAATAAAGGACTAGAAACTGCAGACATCTTAAGGGCCACCTTCGGCGCATGATCCGAAGCAGTGGCCAATACAGAATTTCTCACCATTGAAGGACATGAGACTGCCGGTGTCATGCTAAGAAGAATCGGCCACTCTGTGTATCTTGACATTGTCAATGGAGATATACCTGTTTTCTTTACGACCTGGAAGTGGTGGTAAAATGACTGTTCTTGTGCCCTTCACACCAAACACGGGAACTGGAGCACAGTATGAGGGACCAAATTCCTTCTTGTTATCGATCTTCTCCCGAACCAGTTCTCCAACTTGGGGTAGCCAGCCTACTACCGGGATCTGCAACGCATCATCCGAAGTAGAGGGCAAATGTTCCTTTGCAAGACTGTCTCTTGCCTTTTGTAGAGTCTGTAAAACATTGCAATGTTCATCTACGTCAAAGAAGGCAGCAGCAGCCACCGAGTCTAGACCGTCAAGGTCCGGTACATACATCTTGATACCAAAGAACATTTCGTATGGGGTCCGCCCACCCAGAGACCTTCTAGGGAGATTATTAAGAGCACGCTGCACGCCATTAAGATGGACCAGCCAGTTTCTGCCAGTGCCTATAACTCTAGCTGTCAGTGATTGCTTTAAGTCACGGTTCATTTGTTCCACAACACTATTACCCTCAGGTCGGTATGGAGACGAAAACTTGACTTGGACCCCCATCAAAGCCATGGCATCCCTATACGCCTTAGAGGCGAAATCAGGACCCTGATCCGAATGGAAGGTACCACAGGCAAAAATCCCTACAAAGACACGCAAATCCCTTATGACAGTCCGTAAATCAGCGCTGCGATGAAGCCACACCCATACAAAGCGTGTGCATGAATCAACTGCTACTAAGATGTACTTATACGCAGTATCAGAAGAAAAAGGACCACAGTGATCTAAATAACCACAACCTAATGGTTTATTAGAAATGAACAACTGTGTTTGGGGCGGACGCGTAGCAGTTGAAGGCTTAATCTGCTGATAAATGTCACATTGAAGGACATAGTCACGCGTCTGTTTGTATAGTCCCCGCCACCAAAAACGTTGTTGTAATTCAGACACAGTGGCTGAAAAACCCGCATGCGCAGACGCAACACCTTCATGGGCCGCTGTGATCAGTGTATGTCTGCGATCCGAGTTCGGAAGCAATCTCTCCCCAACTTCAGGAATTTTCACATAAAGAACCTTATCGGGACTTAAGTGGTATGTGTACTTCGAAGGGAACCCCGTAGGATATTTACTTCCCTTCTCAGTGGCAGCAACAGCCGCCAAGATATCATCATCAATCTTACTTTTGGACCGTGTAACTGCTGCAACTAAATATGTCGATACTGCTGATTTAGCTGCTTCATCAGCAAGCGAGTTGCCTACAGCGTGAACTCCCACGCGTTGATGACCGAGAGTATGAATTACAAACACGAGTGGCAACTGTTCTTTAAGCTCAGCCACTCGGACCCAGATCCTTTTCTGTTTTATTGTGCTACCCTTGGAATCACGAAAATCATTCTGAATCCAAAAGAACGAGTTTTCATTGTAAGACTGGACACAGTAGTAAGAATCACTTACGATTAATGTCGTCACACGAGGATCTGCGTACTCCAATGCTAGCATCAGAGCACGAAGCTCTGCCAATTGTGCGGTGTAGTCCCCTAGAGTCTGTGTGTGCACGACCCTGGACTTGAACTCATCGTTCACCATGGCACCTACCACAATGGCGCATGCGGAAACGTAGGCGTGTTTAGAACCATGCGCAACCTGTGCCGAACTATTAGTGTATATGATGCAATGGAAATCCTCCAAAGGCCGCATAGCCAAAGGTGCAGGATGAACAAATTCATATTGCAAAAACTCCTGCGACCATAAGGAGGCATCAAAAATAAACGTGACATCCGGAGACGTCAATGATGCTGCCCATTGTATCCACCGAGGGTGCAAAGCTTTAAAATTAGGTACACTGGAATTCGTAACTGCTTCCAAAGCAGGACACAGGGTTACAACCAACATGCGTTTTCCCTGTGACAGAGCGCGTTCCTTCAGAATCGCCATCTGTACAGCCGTCAAAACTTTCTCCACAGTGGAAAATCGCATTTCAGCCGAAGTGTACAAGTGTGACTTGTAAGCAATAGGTACTGTGTCTCCTTCGTTAAAAGTAAGGTATGTGAAACCCACCATCCCAAGGATGACCCATATCACCAGGTTGGTGTGGTTATCACGAGTCAATAAGTATTTAGAAGCGAGCAGATCAGCCTGCAAAGATTGCAGTATAGCCGAGTGCTCTGGCAGCCAGTTTGATTTGGTAAAAGTTGGTTGTATCAAAGCATACAAAGGCTTGATACGCTGGGCATATTCAGGTATGTATGTCCTCCCGAAATTCAAAAATCCCAGCAAAGACTGTAATTTTTTCAGAGTTGTCGGAGCACGCAATTGTGCGCACTTCTCCAAGAAGTGAGGAGCTAATGCTCGACTTTCATTGTTGAGCTCGTAGCCCCGAAACAACATTGTGTACTCCGCAATGTGCGATTTTGCAAAGTTGAATTTGTAACCGAAGTCCGCAAAGCTACAAATTAAGCGGTCAACTCGACACAGATGCTCCCAAAGTTCGTCATCTGTGAGATGAATGTCATCCACATACGAACAAGCATCTGGGTCAACTCTCTCCAAGAGAGAGACTATGCGGGCAGCAAACACTCCAGGACTATTCTTATAGACCATCGGTAAACGTTTGAAATGTTTTTTTACACCGCCGCAAGTAAAGGAGGTCTATTGGGAACTCAGACCATCCAAATGGTGGGCATAAAAACCGTTGGAAATGTCAAGCGTGGGTTTAAACCGCTTACGCACAAGACTATCCACTAAAGCAGAGCCGTGAGTATTCTGTACTGCACAGGTACGGCAATGCGAGTTTAAATGCTGGTAATCCAATTCCAAACGATATGAACCGTCAGGCTTGGTTACAGTAAAAAGAGGGTTATTCATTGGTGACACACAAGTTTCAATCACTCCTTGAAATTCACATTGTTCAAGGATTTCCGCAACGGAAGCCTTAGCTTTGGGCTTTATGGGATATTGAGGTTGCGGCTGTGGCATAGACCACAAAGGATTCTTGTGGTGTGGGGAAAATGTATCCCATCCACAGTGTGTACGATAAAGAGCCTCTGCGAGGGCTTTAGCCCACTCTTCTGCAAAATTCAGCGCATGCTCCTTCGAGACAGTGTGCGCGAAACTAAGGAGGATTACCTCCTCCCCTCTTGGAGCCGCGAGCACAAAAGGTGGGGGCCAGTCAGCCTCCGCTAACAAAATGTCATAGGTAGTTGTAAGATTCTCCCAAAATACCCCTTTTATGGTACGTTGAATGTCACGTTCAATGAATAGGACTATTTCATAAAGTCTGTCAGGGGAGCTACTCTAGTGTCAGCTGTCTCCACGACAACATAACGGTCAGTCCCTGTCACCTTCAGTAGTGGACGCAGGGCCTCTCGCACTATGGTAATCTCCGCCGCGCTGTCCAGCAAGGTCAGAGCCCATGTCTGATTCCGAAGCTGCGTTCTCACTATCTGTGGCATATCTCGATGTTAAAGCGGTGACTTTCTTTTTCTGAAACTGGGGTCTCTTCGGTGTAGAATCGTCCTGCTTGCCTTTACCGTCTTTCAGGCGGGGCTGGTTGCGTCCTTGCTGGCCACCCCCACCCCTGCCGCCTCCTCCACCACCGGTCGAAAAGGCCGATGGCTCCTGAAAAGAAGGAGGAGAGCGTTGATCAGAAACCTGAAAACGATCAGGTGATTTTATCATCGCGCGATCACGCAAGTCATAAACACGTTCTGTGGCCGCAGGCAATGGAGACGCAGGACGAAACTCCTGTTTCTGTTGTTGTTGTTGCTTTCCCTGTTTTAGTTTTTTCGGCCAATTTTGTTTTTTGGTCTTGGGCTGTTCGTCAGTTTCTGACTCCTGCCCTTGGGGTTGTTTTTTCTCTTTAGTAGAAAAAGGCTTAAGACCCCTACTATTGCGGCCCACGGTTTTATAAGCCGCCACAATAATCCTTGTCAACTGTCGGGCTTTGTCGGCATCGGGAATTGCCTGCAAAGCATTGGCAACCTGAAAGTTCACTGCATCCCCCTTGACATTAGCAAGTATGAGATCGGAAACCACATCAAAGGTGCCACAGAGGCGCATACCCAATTCAACCGCAGCCTCAGGTCCGTGCTCATCCTGAACACGTTTAAGGACCGGCGGCAGGACAGTCATTGACGGAGTGCCGTAACACCTCGTGTAGACCCCCGCAAATGTCTTATCCCAGGTCTCTTAGTCACCGATTTCAGGGGTCAAGTCTTTCGGTAAGCTAATTGTCAGAATCCTGTGTTTTTCGCCAGGAGTCGTGTTAGGAAATACCGCTTCCAGCTGGTCAAACTTCTCGGCAAGCCAGAAAGGAAAATCATCCTTTTCTTGGGGGCGTTTGCCCATCACAGCGTTGACCATAACGGGACTGAGTTTCATTCCGCCCTGTCCGGCAGGAAGCGCCGCACCACCCGGGGCCCCGCCCAGGAGATTACGGGTAATGTGGAGTGGTGTGGCTCACTGGTTAGAGGCGGCAGACCCGGAATCAGAGAACGGCCCGGGACCAGGGTTCAATTCCCGACGCGGCAGGGTCGTGGACCAGGGTCAACGGACTCGATAATTCTCGCCTCGGTGCCTACTCTAACCAGAGATCACACTCGGCAACTCTGGGCATTAAGCTTGCCTCATCTCTACAACGGCCCCCCACAGACACTGGGGATGCCTGGTTTCACCTTGGAGATACCCAGAAGGGACAATCTCACAGGGAAAGCCAGGACGGGTTCCCCAGCGATCTTCAGCGCCAGGACACCCCGAGATGGGGTAACTGTGCGCTTTACAAGTATCACCATTACAATGTATTGCACTAACAACCTAATCACGCTAATTGCGACTACATGTAGTCGTCTTAACTCCACCACGGTACATGCCCCGTGTTGAGGATGAGGTGTAAATCCAGCCATAACAGGCCAATTTGCGCCCGGAATGGACAAAGGACCTAACCTTGGAGCTGCTAAAGTATGGGGTAGGGCGCCATCAAACCAAACGCAATGCTGCCAAGTATCTATAGGAGTCTCCTGTGCCCTATACGGTGCATATTCCTGGGGCACAGCCGTGGGAGTGTACGTGTCGAACACATGAGCATTTGCGTTCATAGCCGGGAAGGTCACCCACGAGTAGAAAATCTCATACAGGTAAGCCACCTCTGCACTCACTACCAATATCACGGCCATGCCATCTTCAGGGACATTATAAGTCTGCAAAGGATTGCGCACCGCAATGCGGCTATGTTGCGCAATGTCCACCGCGGCCATAGTGACACAGAAAGAAAGAGGTACAAATCAAACTTTGTAGCACAACTGGGTAGTAATTCAAGGAAACCGTTTAGAAAGATTCAAGCTTGAAAAGAGCTATGTAAATATAGGTAGGTTTGTCTGACACTACCGTTAACCGGAAACAATAGTGAAGGGGTTAAGGACTGAAAGTTGTACTACTCAAGTATCATGTAATAAGACCACCAACGCGTTGGGCGCCATGTCGCAGGGATTCCGTTCTCATACAGAACTGTGCATAGAGACTTGGAACCTCAGTGAAGGGTGTGCCAAAACTCACCTTAGTACCCAAAATCCCCACCAGACTAGCTACAGTGTCTCATTGGTGATCACAAACCCCCAATGCTTAGACAAACCAGAACATGGACTTAGTACACCTCAGGTAACGTGGAACACATGAACACTCTTTCGTTATACAATCATTTCAATCAAGAACAAGGAGTAAAAGAGGACACGTGCATATTTGAAATGTTTATTTACTAATGCAGTGTTCTCAAACGCAGTATCTTAGCTAATACAAGCAAACATATTATAAGAAACAAAGTAATCAGCATAGTCACTAGTCCATAGAACACAAAAGGTGAAAGCATGGTAAAATGCTAAAACGAATAGGGTTCAGTAACACCTAATTCTCCTCCTCCCTAGCTAGTATATTATATTATATCTAAGAAGGTCTCTTTGGGTTTTTAGCGGGCGGCCCCATACCTCAAGATCCTAGTGGTAAAGGATCACATCATCTTCCACCAGTTCTCTGCATGCGAAGCACCATCAATTGTGTTTGTATGCTCTTGTGCAAAGCAGTATAAAACGCGCCTAAAGCCAGAATTTGGCCGCAGCTGCATGTATGTTATGTCTAGGACCGTGTGAAGATCAGACCTCATAACAACCAACCACTCTGTTGAGATATCCTTGAAGGTTTCTGCACTCACTGTACAGACACAGCTCACCAAGCAAGGCTGATATCAGAGTAACAACGTATTATTCTCGCATTAATCAAAACATTCTACTAGGCTCAAAGCTAAAGCAACAGCTATGTGTTGTGTGCAGAAGCAGCAGAAAGGTAAAATGGCGTTTGAACTTCTAAAAAGCTCATGCTAACTTAACACAGCATATAGGCAAAGTATATCTATATGACAGAATATTCGTAAATGGTCCTACTGTTGTGCCCATTGGTGACTATCTCCGTGAATTATAAACATAAACTTATACACCTTAAACTCCTACACAGATTATACTATAAACCTGCCAAATTACATCAGTTTAACAACTCCAGCCCTCATGAATGTCCCGGATGACACCAGCCCCAAGCTGACTTATTTCACCTTGTGTAATCATGTTGATATATCACCTCCTTCTGGAAGAACATACTAGATATTATATCCAAAGTGAATGAGTATAGGGTACTAAATACGCAGGACGTGCCTATGTTTGCGAGTTTTGTTAAAAGTGCCACCATTTGTAATACTAATGCAGAAATGTTTGCTGGTATGAAGTCTACGAAGTCCAGACCTAAAACTATATGGCACCCCTGCGTTTGTACTTTGAGCGACAGCTGGAGAACCGCCCAGATGCCTATTCGACATTGTCATTACATGAAACTTTATAAAGATACTTTCATCAACTATGTATAACTTTGGCAATGTTACCCTATCGGACTTAACAAAAGATTATATATTTCTGTGTGGGCCTATGTACATGACTGTAATCTTGTCTTTTTCTAAAATCACAAACTGTATTGTATGAATTAATATGGTAGAAAGAAAAAAAGAATGAAAAAGGGGAAAGAAGGAGGAAGAGAAACACAAGAGAACAGGAAAGAGCGAGCTAAAGAACCATGGAGTGAAGGGTGGTAGATGAGGTGGAATTAAGACTAGACAAAATGATATTTGGCAACTCAAACCTTAAAGAGGGCAGGTGACTCGCTTCTAAGGGTAACTTGGAACCACAACACTTATTCTTTTAAAAATTATGCAAATCATACACCACTCAGGGTGTAGACCGTTCCTCTCGTATGAACAGCGTCTTCGTAAGGGATATACAGCCTGATTCATCAAGCTGAATTGCGCTCGCGTAGGGCCAGATTCTGAGAATCTGGCCCTTTGCGAGTGCGATTTTTACATTAGGGATTCATCATCCCAAATGCAAAAATCGGTAATAGCGATTTTGCTATTTTGCGAGGAATTACATTTAAGGAATCTCTATTTGAGATTCCATAAATGCAATTCATCATCCATTTTTAAATAGCGAATTCGCAATTTCGGCCCGCTATTTACTCCGAGGTCAAACCTCGTGGTAAATAGCGAAAACTTAGAAAAAAGCTTTTAAAAGCATTTTTCTAAGTTGCATGTTGCACACACACATGTCCTTTGGACATGTGTGTGCGCAACACCTGTTTAAATTTGCATTTAAGGGGTGCTACAGGGTGTCCTTTGGACACCCCTGGCACCCTTGAAATCGCTATCTTATTTGCGATTAGCAAATTGCTAATCGCAAATAAGGAATACTCCCCATTCATTCCTACAGGCCTTTTGGCCCATAGGAATGAATGGGGAGTTATTACTTATTTGCGATTAGCAATTTGCTAATCGCAAATAAGGAATATGTAGGAATTCCATTTTTTTTTGCGATTCCTACATGAATCCCGTTTTGCGAGCCTGTAATAGCGATTCCTTATGAATCGCTATTATAGACTCGCAAAACGGGTCTTTGATGAATCAGGCTGTATATCTTTTCAGTTTACCCACCAAAACTTGGGTAGGGAAAAGACTAACCTGTCAATTTCATGAATGTAGCTGAATTGCCAAAATAGTTGACCATCATGGATTACATGATCATTCTAACCTGGAGACTTCAACATTCAGAATGTGAGTACTACTCTGTTAATCCCATAAACAAGGCAACATCTCAAAGATGGACCAATTAGCATGTATGGTTAATGAGTAAACTCATCAGATGGAGCAAATTTGTAACACTGCAAGGTGAATAAGCTGAAGTGCAATGGTAATACATTGACAGCTCATCACTAGAAGTTGAAACTACTGAAAGATTGACATTTGAGAGCAGTAATGGATGACAGAAAAGCTTTATTTTAAGCAAAGTGAAACCGATTCAATGTATTAATTCAAACTATTCTCAACCCAGTTGATGGTGTTAGTGCCCTTGTTTTTTTGTGTAGGAAAGTCTTATCAAAATTGGTGTCTCTCTTTGATCACTTTACACAAGGAAAAATCAACCACTGCGTTTTGAGTGCTTGTGCGGACTTATTCAAATAATGGTGAAATAATTACACATTTTTGACCTTACAGTGAATTCGAAGTTGGCGTTGTAGGTTTCTTCCTTATGGCTTTATATGTGGTTTTATCGACATGCATTACTTGGCAGGTGCCTTTCATGAGGTGTACTTCATATTTTGATGTACTGCCCATTCGCTGGAGTGTTTATATTCACAGCAGTTGTGCAAGACACGCAGCGCTTGCTCTTGAATGGCAACAAAACACTCAAAGTCTCAGTCACAGTACCATGAGCTCAGTTTTTGTTGTATGTATTTTCTAAATGGGTGAGGATGTTCCTAACGTTACTTTTCTGATTTTAAACAGAGGTGTGTGCATTGTGAAGCAAGGCTGGGTCTTCAGTAGATGTCAGTTTGTAATCAGTGCTTAATTGAGCGATTAAACGTGCCAAAGGTGCTCACACAAACTATATTGGGGTCTGTATCGAGTTCCTTCACGTTCAACATGCGTTATCTATTGTAGTTCCATGCCGTTTTGTGGAACTGTAATACCTGTCTCGTCAAGTAACCTTTCTTTAGTTAAGAGTAAAACCATGATTTTCAGTTCTCAGAAATAATCTTTTTTTAATTATTATTATTTTGAGTTTTTTATAGCGCTATGTTAGTACAATTCTGTAGCAATGTGAGAAACTGCTAAATAGCAAATCATCGCCTAGTTGCTGGGATGGATTGTGGCTCAGGTACCGCAAAAGAGTATTGCACTCCATGGGTGTAAAAAATTGGATCATTATTTGGGGTGAGTGACTACCCACCTCAAGGAACAATCGCAACCCATGTGAGGGTGAACCCTCAAAATAACTATATTAATCGAACCTCGACCCCCTGTTAACTATGGCATTGCGCAGTCAGGCTTAGTGTAGGGCATTGTGTATCTATACAGTACCAAAACAGTAATAATGCAAAACAATAACAATTCCAAACCTAATTAGAAAGATAGAGTAACATTTGATAAACAAAATGACACCAAAGTGACAAAAATCCAATTAGGGACACTGAAGATATGAATGTTTAACATTTACAGTAGAAATAGTGACAAAAAGTGCAAAGCTTAATTTGTAGTCAATGGTAGTGGTAGACTGGGACCTAGGTGCACCTTGAAGCTGATCGAGATGGAGTGTGGGTCGGACACTCCAATTCGGTTTGTCCTAGTCAAAGATTTTACCTTTTGATTTAGTCTTTTAAGTCACAAGCCAAAACAGGAGTACACTTCAAAAGCCTCCAGGACCTCGGGGAGGGTTTAGAGAGTCACAAAGTGTCAAGCTGAGGCCAACAGGATGTCCAGATGCCACTGGTTAGCTGGGTAATACGGTGAAAGACCTCTAGTAGGCTGTTGCATGCCTGTAGCTTGAACAGGATGTCAGCCTTAGGACCCTTGGAGTCCACTTTTTTGTCCTGGGTACAAGAGGGAGCATCTCCAGTCATTTAAGCCTGCTCTCAGGTCACAAAAAAAAAAAAAAAAAAAAAAAATAATTAAACAACAAGGGGTGGTGATGGACAGAGTTTCTGAATTAAGCAGAATACTCTCACCCAGTCAAGAGATCAGGGCTAGATCCAACACCGTTTTTTAGCTCACTGCACCATCCCAGCTCAGAACCTGGCTATATGTAAATTAGTCTGTTCCTGTCCCAGCGCATGATGGGAACAGGGTAAACCAAACTACAAAGCCAATTCTTTCACTGGGAAGGAAACAAGCTTCCGGGGACCGGTTTCTGGAATTACAGCCGTCTTCGGCCCGGCTTGCTTGAATCCTGATGGTGCAATGAGCAAGGGACTCACATCTGAGTATACCCTTCCACGCTTATGGTGGACAAAATAATTAAACAACAAGGGGTGGTGATGGACAGAGTTTCTGAATTAAGCAGAATACTCTCACCCAGTCAAGAGATCAGGGCTAGATCCAACACCGTTTTTTAGCTCACTGCACCATCCCAGCTCAGAACCTGGCTATATGCAAATTAGTCTGTTCCTGTCCCAGCGCATGATGGGAACAGGGTAAATCAAACTACAAAGCCAATTCTTTCACTGGGAAGGAAACAAGCTTCCGGGGACCGGTTTCTGGCATTACAGCCGTCTTCGGCCCGGCTTGCTTGAATCCTGATGGTGCAATGAGCAAGGGACTCACATCTGAGTATACCCTTCCACGCTTATGGTGGACAAAATAATTAAACAACAAGGGGTGGTGATGGACAGAGTTTCTGAATTAAGCAGAATACTCTCACCCAGTCAAGAGATCAGGGCTAGATCCAACACCGTTTTTTAGCTCACTGCACCATCCCAGCTCAGAACCTGGCTATATGCAAATTAGTCTGTTCCTGTCCCAGCGCATGATGGGAACAGGGTAAACCAAACTACAAAGCCAATTCTTTCACTGGGAAGGAAACAAGCTTCCGGGGACCGGTTTCTGCCAGAAACCGGTCCCCGGTAGCTTGTCTCCTTTCTGGTAAAGAATTGGCTTGGTAGTTTAGTCTGCCCTGTTCCCATGATGCACTGGGCCAGGGACAGACTGATTTGCATATAGCCAGGTTCTGAGCTGGGATGGTGCAGTGAGATAAATAACGGTGATGGATCAAGCCCTGATCTTTGGACTGGGTAAGAGTGGTCTGCTTAATTCAGACACTCTGTTCATCACCACCCCCTTTTCTTAAATTATTTTTGGCCACTATAGGTGTGGCAGGGTATACTCAGACATGGTCCCTTTCTCACTGCACCATCAGGATTCAAGCAAGCCGGGCCGAAGACGGCTGAAATGCCAGAAACCGGTCCCCGGTAGCTTGTCTCCTTTCTGGTAAAGAATTGGCTTGGTAGTTTAGTCTGCCCTGTTCCCATGATGCACTGGGCCAGGGACAGACTGATTTGCATATAGCCAGGTTCTGAGCTGGGATGGTGCAGTGAGATAAATAACGGTGATGGATCAAGCCCTGATCTTTGGACTGGGTAAGAGTGGTCTGCTTAATTCAGACACTCTGTTCATCACCACCCCCTTTTCTTAAATTATTTTTGGCCACTATAGGTGTGGCAGGGTATACTCAGACATGAGTCCCTTTCTCACTGCACCATCAGGATTCAAGCAAGCCGGGCCGAAGACGGCTGAAATGCCAGAAACCGGTCCCCGGTAGCTTGTCTCCTTTCTGGTAAAGAATTGGCTTGGTAGTTTAGTCTGCCCTGTTCCCATGATGCACTGGGCCAGGGACAGACTGATTTGCATATAGCCAGGTTCTGAGCTGGGATGGTGCAGTGAGATAAATAACGGTGATGGATCAAGCCCTGATCTTTGGACTGGGTAAGAGTGGTCTGCTTAATTCAGACACTCTGTTCATCACCACCCCCTTTTCTTAAATTATTTTGCTCTCAGGTCACAGACAGGATGTCCAGTCCTCTTCTGATCTTCTGCAGGTTCAGGAAGTGTTCTAAAGTCGGTGCCTGGAGGGGATACATTTATTTCTGGCACAGGCTAGTGGGTGGGAACAAATCCTGAGCATGTCCCAACCGATGGGATAACATTTCCAGGAGCCAACCCTACCCACTTTCTGCATTTTCAAAGTGGCAAAAGTCTGCGGTCACACTAAACTAGGATTCTGAGGTGTGTGTGTGAGCGTGTATGCGTGTGCGCGTGTGTGTAGTGAACTGAACTAAACCTAGTGTCCTCCCACATTGAAGACTAAAATTCAATGTGAAGCAGGTACTACACCCTCAACAAACATGGGGACAAACGTCTGGTAGACCGAAAGCAGAGTTCTACAGTAAACAGACAGTGGACCCACAAGAACTGTCTTGACCTCCTGTTCTCTCTTTTTTCAAGTGTACCCCAAGTGTTACATGTGAATCCCAAGTAGGGGAATGCCCACAGCCCCCACCCAGCTTTTTCTGTGTCCAGAGGAGTCATCTCTGCCCATTCTGGTCAGCCTATTGTTTTCTCCTGGGAGGCACTTTAGACCTTTTCAGTGATAATTACTGACTGGGAGTAGCCAGAGGGTTATTGCAAATGAGTCTCCAGGACTATCAAGGAAGGAAAAGGTAACTTTCTAAAAGTTACTTTTCCTTCATATTTATTAAAAATCTGATGTCACCATTGAATTTGATTTTAATAGCTATTTAAAATAGTGGTTTCCTTATTTTTTTTGCTGCTTACATTCCCAAAATACAATATTAATATTTTAATATGTACTATAGGGTCTTACACATAGGACAGATAGGCCTGCCACAATGAAAATAACGTTTGAGTGCTAGTCGCTATAAGGACATATTAACATTAAATGTCTACATGTCCTACTTTTAAACACAATGCACGCTGCATTGTGGGTTACAAGGCCTACATAGGGGTGACTTATTAATATTTATAAGGGAGGTTTTGACCTGTTAAAAGGATTTATTTAGACAGCTCATGCAGATTTTACACTGCTACAATTACAGGCCTTCTTCCATGTTTGCACTGCCACTATGGTGGGTGGCACAGTAGGTGCTGCAGTCCACTAGTGGCCTTTAGCTTCCAGGCCCTGAGTACACCTTTTATACTTGGCATCTTTTGACGTGTTTCCCCTGAGTTTTTGCTTACTGACCTCCCAGTTTTTACTCTGTTGTTGAACGCGTAGTGTGTCTGCGCACTTTTTTCACTGCTGATCAGTGGTAAAGTGCAAGTGCTCCTCTGGTAAATTGTGTTATGGATTGATGTTTCCATGATTGGATATTTGATTTACTTGTTAGTCCCTAGTAAAGTGAACTGAGTGTGCCAGGGCCTGTGAATCAAATGCTACTAGTGGGCCTGCAGCACTGATTGTGCCACCCACGTGAGTAGCCATGAAAAGGTAACTCAGACCCGCCATTGCGGAGTCTGCGTGCAGTTTGTAACTGCCATGTCGACTTGGCCAGTGCACCCACTTGACTTGGCCAGTGCACCCACTTGCCAGTCCCTCACCTTCCCTTTTCTTACATGTCAGCCACCCCTAAGGTAGGCCCAAGGTACCCCTGTGGGCCGGGTGCAGTGTATGTGAAAGGTAGGACATGCCCTGGTGTGTGTGGCATGTCCTGATAGCGAATTACGGCCAATTTCGTTTTTCGCCATTGCAAGGTTAACTCTTTCCCTTAGGACAGAATAGGGAGTTTGTTTATAACAAAATAGACAACAGCACACCCTGCCAAAATAGATATCAAGGTCCCATTAGGGATCCACAATGTTATATGCGGGGTGACATTAGCAGAACATCAGAGCCATAGACATTACTGATTTTTTAGACACATAGTTTATTTATTAGCATGTTTTATATAGATTTTTTTGGGACCAAATTAATGGTTTTTATAAAAGACATTTCATTAATATACATTTTTCAATTTGTGATAGAGCAAGATAAAACAGATTCAGTGTATAAACAATTCAAATAGAATGCATATATAGGTTTCACACACTCCCTGACACACAAAAGCAACTCTCACACTGTTCAGAAATGACTACTTCACTCGCTACCTCATTCATTCGTATAGTGACATACACAAGGGGCGGGAAAAAGAGGAAGGGGCACCCATGGCTACAATGGAAAAAATGATGGTTATTAAGTTCAGGGTGCAAATTATGGACGCAGAACAGATGACCAGATGTAGTCCACAAGGACTAAGCTGCTGCAGTCCATAGAGTTCACGCCAACGCGCGTTTCGGTGTTAAATGCCAAAGTGGGACACACCTTCTTCAGGGCGGGGGTACATTCAAATAAATAAACTATGTGTCTAAAAAATCAGTAATGTCTATGGCTCTTATGTTCTCCTAATGTCACCCCGCATATAGCATTGTGGATTCCTAATGGGACCTTGATATCTATTTTGGCAGGGTGTGCTGTTGTCTATTTTGTTGTAAATTCTCCCCTTTTTTCCTGCCTATAACCAACAAAATCCCTGTGGGGAACCCCCTTCTATTACACATAGGGAGTTTGTTTATAACATCTTATAAACATAACTGGCCCGGGGGATTTGGTAGGAAAATAAAGTTTAGTATGCCTGAACTCAGAATCTAAAGATGCATCTTTTCGTGAAGGTGATTTTTACATTCTGTGATTGAAAGTTTCACTTTTAAAAAGTAGGTATTTTCTTGCTCAGTCATCCCGTGTGCCTTTGCTGGAATGTGGATTGCCTGTCTGGGTTTTGGATGACAGAAGGCTGGAGCAAGAGTGGCTCCAGATAGACTAGGTGGGTCAGGAAAGGGCTGAATAGGACTGGGCTGCAATTGGGGAAGGGGGAGGAGATTTCCTTGCACCTTAAAGGGCCTGGTCTGCCTCTGACCATGCCGTCTCCACCGCCTGCCAGGAAGTCACACCAGAGAAGGCAGAACTGGTTCTGGCTGGGCACAGCCACTCTCTGCCTAAGAGATCAAAGGATTTTGGGATATAAATATTGGAACCTAGACCCCTGAACTTTAGAACTGTTTTGGATCAAGAAGACTGCCAAGAAGAAGAGCTGCAGAAGCTGTGAGGAGGGACTACAACTTTGCTGTGTTGGCCTGCTGTGGCTGCTTCTGTCTTGAAAGGACTGGACTGAACTTTCTGCAATCTACCTTTGTGAGTTTCTCCAAGGAGTTGAGGCAGAGTTTGCCCCCTGTTTAAGAAGTCTCAGAAACAGCAGACTTCAAGCTCATCTGCCCTCAGCACTGGAAACTGTATGGTGCAACAGAGGAAAAAGCAACCTGACGCTGTCTACAATGCCGCTGCTGACTCCGTGTCCTGAAGGCACCACAGAGGGCACAGCAGCAATGCCGCACCACGACCCTGGTATCACCGACGACGCCTCCTGACTCCGCCACCAAGCCGCTGCTCACACTGCGATCAGTGGGCACCGCACTTTGCACCGCCTCACTTCACGACGACACCTTGGTATCCCCGATGACACCACTCCACACTGAAATCTACGCCGCTGCTTGCTCCATGATTCGAGGGCACCGCTCGTAAAGTTACACAACGCGCCGCCCTCATCCCGCACCGCAGCCTTGGCCTACGACGCCGGCACCATCGACTCCAGTTCGTCGGCCGACGACAACGCTTCAGCTATGACGATGCTGCTGCTTGCACTTTGACCTGCCAGCACCATGAAGAGCAATGCCTTTACCTCGCACTGCGACCCTGGCGCCGACACCAAGCCGCTGCTCGCACCGCGACCTGAGGGCACCGCACGCCGCACTGCTGCACTTTGCACCGCAGCACCCGACGTCTGCTGCTGCTAGCGCTCCTGACTTCAACAGAGGGGAGTTCGACCTGCAATGCGTGTGACTTTAAGGGCCCGAAGACTCCTGCACCGACCTCCGGAACCGACGCCTGCGTATGCCGTGCTTTCGGAAGCTCAACGAGAGGTCGCCGACGCCCTGCATTTCTAAAAGGTACTGTTTTCGAGTCTTCCCGACACCGTAGCCACAAGGCTATATTTATGCTAACTTTGATGCCTTTTTCTCAAAGCTAAGAAACGCTAAATTCCCTAACAAAACTATGCTGTTTTTGACATTTTTTTAATCTCACTTTTCAGTTATTTATATTTAAACATGTTTTAATGTGATTTTGTTGGCTTGGTTTAGTTTGACCAAAAGGATATGTCTCTTGCGGTCCCCTTCTTTTGAGAATTTAAATTGTCTTTGAAAAGAAAACAAATTCTGCCAAGCTTTTTCAAATGTCCCCCCCGTTTTTGTGTTGACATTGAAAGCACTTTACATCACCCTCCTGTTCCGTGAAAGTGCTGAAGAGGGATCGGAGAGAAGGAAAAGGATGATATGGAGAGAGCAGCTTCCCGTCTAGATCGTGGTTTTCTCAAGCAGATTGTTGAAGCTCTCCCACGCCTGGTGAGGATGCCTTCAAATGGCAATCCAGTTTTGTAGTACTGCGTGGTCGAGTTGTGAACAAGAAGCACACACACTCCCACATGTAATAGGTACAGGTGCATCAACGTATAGACTGTCCTTACCAGGGTCCTCAGATGTGAGATGCACATGTGCTGGAAATTGGGACAAGTGCATCAATCTATAGACTTCCAATATCAGGAATCTCAGAGGTGATAGAGTGAGCTGTGCTGGTACCAGGGGCAGGTGCATCAATGTAAAGAATGACATCACCAGAGTCAGCAGGTGTGAAATGGGGCCGAGGTGGTAGCAGGAAGAGGAACGGGCACATCCATCTAAAGTGTGACATTAGCAGGGACATCAAGTTTGAGAGAGCGGGTACGCAGGTAACAGAGAGGGGTGCATCAATCTTTAGAATGACATTACAAGGGACAGTAGGTATGAAATGGGGCTGTGCAGGAAACAGGAACAGACAGAGGAATCTAGAGGGCCATTGCCAGGGGTGTCGGGTGTGAGATGGGGCTGTGCAGAAAACAGGAACAGACAGAGGAATCTAAAGAGGGCCATTACCAGGCGCGTTGGGTGTGAAATGGGGCTGTGCAGGAAACAGGAACAGACAGAGGAATCTAGAGGGCCATTGCCAGGGGTGTCGGGTGTGGAATGGGGCTGTGCAGAAAACAGGAACAGACAGAGGAATCTAGAGGGCCATTGCCAGGGGTGTCAGGTGTGAGATGGGGCTGTGCAGGAAACAGGCACGTAAGCATCTACAGATTGACATTACCGGTGATACAGGTAGAAGAATAGGGGATTACAGCAGGGCACAAGTCCTAAAAAAAAAGAAGTTGGGGGGACTAACCTAGTTAATCAGTAAGCAAGTGGCATCACAGCACGTGACATCCCACAGCGTGACATCACAGAAAGTGGCATCGCAAGAAGTGACATCAGATCTTAAGCCCTCACATACATGTTTAGCAGGTGTATCATGAGTACAATTAAGCACAATTCGAGTATACTTGCAAACCCTCGTGATTTAGGCAGAAGATTCACACAATTGTACGCTACATATAAAACAATGTTGTATTTTGTCTGCGTAAACTTCCTCTACCCATAGTGCTTTAAACGAAAATATAGGGGGGCGTGGCCAAGATGGCGAAGTGAGCGGTCGCATACCCCGAGTACTCCTCCAAACCTGCCCTTACCGGACTGTCTAACTCAGCGTCTCTCCCCCGCGCCCTCACAGCAGGGGTGGGGAGATAGAAGATCACCCCCAGCAGCCCTGGAGAGCTGCGGAGTCCGCCAGCGGAGGAACTAAAGCTGCAAACTGGCGCCGCCATTAGCGAGTGCAGCAAGCAGACGGAAGCCGCGTGACTAAGCGGCTACCAAAGAGACACTTGGGCGGGAGCGAAGGCGTCCCCTTGAAGTGGCACCGACCCCCGCGCTGAAGCGGCAGGGTCTGGCGTCTTTGCGGACGCTCCGGGGGACGGAGGAGATCGAGACACCGGGCACCGGGCGGGCCCATCGACGGGAGCTCAATGCCCTGTCACCGACTTGGGGAAGGGCACACGGCTTCCACAGCGATCTAGCGGCTCAGGCAGTGAGGACCTGGGGTGACCGTCCAGGTCGCCTGGAGGAGAACCGGCCCGGGAGGCGGCGGCAGGGGTTCCGGCTGGCGCGACGAGGAGGTGAGAGGCCGCCCTGGACGCGCTGTGGTGCCGCCCGCTGGGACACGCCTGAGCCCCAGCGGCACCAAACTCGAGGCCGATGGCGCGGCCTGGCATCAGCAGCAACTCGGCCCACGCGCGGGGCCCGGCCTGCCGAGCGGGTCCTCGCCATCTACAGGGGCCCCCTGCGGAGCACCACAGACACTGCACATTCCCTCTCCCCTGGCACCTTCCCGCCCGGTGATATAGCAGCGGAGCCGCAGGACAAAGAGCAGAGGGGACGGGGCCCAGCTGCCGGCAGGTGAGGCCTAGGATACACCGGGAGGGGGTCGCCTCCCTCTACCAGATGCGTGGCGCACCCGAAGGCCTAGTGGTGTCGGCCCAGCACAAGAGGTGAGGAGCGGCGGGGGGCTGCATCGTCAGGAGCGACAGGGCCTATCACACCGCCAAGAGCCAGAACCGGGAGACACACATCAGGGGGGCCCAGAACATTAGGCTCGAGAAGGGTGGCCGGGCTCGCCATCTGCCCAGTGTCTGCCTGACCCACCAGCAAGAAAGGACGTGGCGAGAGACGGCGCTCGCAATAACGTGCCGCGGTCTCCTCCACAGGCCCCACCACCATCAGCGGACTCCCCGGGGGACCGAGGCAGAGGGGAGTCAGAAGGGGCCACCACCCGGAGCGGATGACCTGGGAGATATCAGGGACCCACCTGGAATACAGAGCAGTGATAGAAGGACGATGCGATCCACACCCCCGGGAGTAGCGCCCAATGGCGGGCCAACGTAAGAAAGGGGAACGCACTCTACCGGAGATGGTGAATAAGGGGCAGACGAAGGGAGATAGGGGACAGACGACCCCGGGTGCTCCCAAACAGCCCACTGACGCTTCAGATGGCGAAGTGCCCATCACCAAATCCTTCCTCGAGAACGTCTTTAACTCCCTCCGAAACGACTTCCACGCCCTGAAACAAGAATTAGCCGGAGAGGTGCGCAAGATCAGAAGGGAGGTTGACGGAATGGAGGAGAGAGTGGTCGCCGTCGAAGAAACAGACCGCGCCCGCAGCGAAGAAGTGGAGCTATTACAACAAGAGGTGCTGCGCCTCCAGGAACAGCACGTGGACCTGCAGGCCCATGCGGAGGATTTGGAGAACAGATCGCGACGGAATAACATTAGGGTCCAGGGGGTGCCGTCGAAGGAAGAGGGGTCGGACGTTACAGGATGTTTGCAGGCCCTTTTCCGTGAGATCCTCGGAGATCCGGCAGACTTTGAAATCCGCATAGATAGAGCACACAGAGTGGGACCACCACGCCGGACCACAGGCCCCCCCCCCCAGACATCTTAGCTTTTTTACTGGACTTCAAGAGAACGTATACTCAAAGAAGCCAGGAAGCAACAACCCCTCAAGTTCCGCAATAGCCCAGTCGCCCTCTTTCAGGACCTATCGGCCATCACGCTCCAAAAGTGCAAAACCTTCAATATCACCACAGACTTCCTGAGGAGCAAAGAGGTTCCCTACTCCTGGGGACACCCTTTCCGCCTCATCTTTAAATGGGAAGGCACCCTACGCCAGCTACGCTCCCTTCAAGAGACATGCTTCTGCTGGGCATTAACCAGGAGGAAGATACCGCGCCATCTAAAACTCCACGGAGGCCTGCTGGGGATGATTGGCAACTTGTCCCTAAACGACGGTCATCGAAGCCGACCTTGAAACCAGACGCACAGACCATTCAAAGAGAGATGGTTAATGCCATCCAGGAAGTAGTCAGAGACACTGCATCCGCAGAATGAGTATCTCCAAGGGGGGAGAGCACTTCAGCTTTGACATGGCACGGGTCCGGGGGGCGGCAGGGTGGGGGGGCAGCGGGCAGTGACGTGGCTGCACGTTCCAGTAAGTACTTTACCACAGCCCTGCGCTGCAACCAGGCAGGTCTGGAACAATGCCATTTCATTGGACACTGAGTTGGGGTTCGGGTAGGGGGCGGAGGGGTGGAGTGGGACAAGTTGGGGCAAGGGGGGGTTAGGAGGGGGGTGGGAAGGGGGGTGTTGCGGGGGTGGGTGGTTGTTTTGGGAGGAGGGTCTCTCCTTTGTCCACATTCTTTTCTGTTTCTATTATTTTGGCGCGCTTCTCAGAGGTCCGGAGACACCTTGCCCACCAATGACACACTCCAACCTCAAGGTACTTACCCTTAATGTGAGGGGGCTCAACAACCCTATAAAGCGTCGAGCTGTCCTATCACTCTTAGAGCACTCTTCAGCCGATATTTGTCTCCTCCAGGAGACCCACCTGCTACCCAAAGACCAAAACCGCCTCAAGACACTTGCCTTTCCCACGCAGCTTTTCTTCTCTTCCACCTAAAAAAAGGCAGGAGTGGCAATATTGGTATCCAAATCTTTTAAGGGCAGGATTCTCCAACGGGAGGCGGAGATAAGAGGGCGACTATTAGTCTATCATCATTGTATCTTTATTTCGACAGTTTGTCATAAAAATTATTAACATTCTAAAAGTTTAAAACATGTTACGCAAATTGTCCAGGTAATAAAAACAATATAATATAAGCAACCAAAGGGCCAAATAATCACACACAATCCATAAGCAATTTAAAAAAGAACCGATCATTTCATCCAATGTCTATATGAGGTGTAAATTCATTCATGAATACATCATTGGAACAAATTATGAAATAAATAGATCTGCATTCAAATAGCATTAGTTAGCAGCCTTCTCTTATTCCACATGGCTGCCAGATATTTTGCTACCCCAAATACAATCACAGTGGAAAGATCTGTTTTAAAAATTCTATATGCTTGCATACAATGTATAAGACCCAGGTTTTTACATAAGAGAATGATCCAATACCTTCTATGCTTCTTTTATAGACTGGACAAAAAAACAAAATTGTGCAGGTCATTTTCTTGGTCGGAATTACAGCTGGGACAATTTTTTGGAGAAGACGAACACCACTTGCTCGTAAAAGCTCTAACTGGCAGGGTGCCGTATCTCCACTGTAGATACAATTTTCTAGTTAAAACAGGATGAATATCGTTTAAAACCCCTTCAAAACAATAAACATCTTTAATAAGTAAAATTGAGCTGATAAAGTGCCAGTTCATGCTTTCTGTGTCAAGGCGGATAGTTTATTTTCATGATACGGCTTTACCAATTGTTTACGAGGGACTTGGATACAAGCTGTCTCTGGATCAGACCACAGTGGAGGCAGACCTAGCCTCCCAAACTCCTCTCTCAAATACTTGAACCATGGGAGTTTCCCCATGGTAGGGAGTCTTAGGATTTCCAATAGCTCCAACCTATAATTCATCAACTCTGGAGTAACCCAGAGCCTCCCTCAAAACATTAGTGGTTTCAGACCCGATTCCTCATCTATTGGTATGAGCCCTAAATCGAGCCTGACTGGTGCCAGGGGAGTACTAGGCAGCAAAGCCAAGAGACGCCTTAAGAATTTGTTTTCAGTGGCCACAATCTCGGGTCTACACTGGTGGCCCCAAAGTTCACCGCCATGAATTACTGCCCCTCTTGCCTGTAGTTTATATATCTCTAGAGGAGGGGCTATCGGTTTGACAGAGGATTTAATCGAAAGATTGAAAATTGCCCCCGCTCGCTGCGCCAGTTTGAGTTGGGACTTAATTTGGTGGGGGACCCAAGTCATAGTTTCATTTAGGGTTACCCCCAAATACTCAAAGGTCTGCACCCTTTCCAGCCTTGCTGCACCTATCCTCGGAGTTGAGCGTGTGGTCACTGCAGGATTAAAAATCATGAACTTGGTTTTGAGAGCATTTACCTCTAAACCGCGTTCATGGCAAAACGCCTCAAAACCGTCCAAGACACGTTGAATGCCCATGGGGGATTTAGACAATAACAGAGTATTGTCTGCATACATAATTGCAGGCACCCGGCAACTAGCAAGCTTAGGGGCATCGCTGTTCGGTATCGCGTTCAGGTGTGCGATTACCCCGTTGACATAGAGGCAAAACAAGGTCGGTGCAAGCACACAACCCTGTCTCACCCCCCTGTCAACGGGAAACCTGGCCGACAACGCACCATTTTTCCCACACCTGACCTGTGCAAAGTTCTCATTGTGGAGCCGTATTATTAGGTTCAATAGTTGAAGGGGAATCCCCAGCTCTAAAAGCACAGACCAAAGTCTATCACTTTCTGGTGGCGGGACTCATGGTACTAGTATACGCACCCAAACACGGTCAAGAAATTTTCCTCCAGACAGCGCTAGCGGCAGCTACGGCCAACACAGAACGACATTTGGTGCTAGGTGGCGACCTTAACCTGGTTTTTCACAATGTCACTGATCGCTCTTGCCAGAGAACGGGACAGGTGGGGGTTCTCTTCAAGGCGGGACACACCCATCTCCGTGACCTAGGCCTGACTGACTTGTGGAGATACCTCCACCCACGTAGTACAGCTTACACCTACCACTCTGGGGCCCACAAATCTTACGTCAGGCTTGACTATTTCCTCTGCACCTCCTCACTGGTACAACGCACGCACGAGGTAGATATTCTGCCAGCCTCATTGTCGGACCACTCTCTCCGGTAGTGGCCACGTTTCTCCTGCCGGCCACCCTGAACCCACAACAACACTGGCGTCTTAGGGACGGCCTTCTCCACACCTCCCCGACGGTAGAACGGATCAAAGCCACTATTACACAATTCTTGACCCACAACAATAACACTGACACCACACGGGCCACTCAGTGGGCTGCCCTTAAGGCTGTCCTTCGAGGGGAATTCATATCAATCGCCACAGCCAACAATAAAGAGCGGGCGCAGAAGAGAGCCGAAATAGCGCAATGTGTAGCGGAACTAGAACAAATGCACCAACGCACGGGCCTACTATGCAGGAGGGGATCGGTGCGGACGGCTACTGGCGACCAAACTGCGGGGGCAACGACAGCGACAGGGAGTACAGGCCATAAGGACAGACGGAGGGGACCTAGTCTCGGACGACGCAGCTATAACCGAAACGTTTGGGGCATTTTACCAGTCTCTATACGCAGGCGACGCTCTGGACCTGCAGGCGGGCCAGACTTACCTGCAAGGTGCACGTCTCCCATCTCTGACCCCAGCCCAGGCAGACTTTCTGGATAGGCCCATAGGTCTGGAGGAGGTAGTGTCTGCAATTTCGCGCCTAAAACTCAGGAAGTCGCCCGGCCCTGATGGGTACCCCGCAATCTCTTACAAAAAATTCTGTCACCAAGTGGCTCCTGTCCTTCTGGACCTTTTTAACTGCTTCGCGGAGTCTGGCGCGATCCCCGCAGAACTCCTGGAAGCTGCAATTTCGGTTATACCGAAACCAGGCAGAGACGCGACCCGCTGTGGTTCGTATCGGCCGATCTCACTGCTGAACGTTGACTTCAAACTATATTCGAGAATCCTAGCGAGCCGCCTGGCACCTTACATGCAACAGCTAGTGGAGCCGGACCAGGCAGTGTTTATACCTCAGCGGCATACTAGTGACAACACCAAAAGGGTCTTCCATCTCATTGAAGCCGGTCCCGTACGAGACCGGGCTGCATGCTCCTCACTATTGACGCCGAAAAGGCATTCAACAGAGTGCATTGGCCCTACTTAGAACAGGTCCTGCACCTTTTTGGCTTCGGAGAGGTACTCTGTACTCGCGTACTGAACTGCTACAAGCAGCCCAACGCCACAGTGCAAGTCAATGGACACACCTCCTCCCGCTTCTCGATCGGCAGAGGGACCAGACAGGGCTGCCCGCTCTCCCCTATTCTGTTCGCCCTCTATATGGAACCGCTGGCGCAGAGAATCCGGCAACACACCCTCATCAAAGGCATTCCGTTCGGAGGGGATACCCACAAAATTAGCCTCTACGCTGATGACATCCTCCTCTCCCTCACCGACCCAGTCCAGTCTCTACGCACGTTATTTATTGAGCTGTACAGCTTTGCGCTCGCATCTGGGTTCAAGATCAACTCCGACAAATCAATAGCCCTTAATGTTTCGCTAGCACCAGAGACGCTAGCCGAGGGACAGGAGAAACATGACATACAGGGGTCAGTCACCACAGTCCTCTTGAGCTCCACACTCCCGGCCACCAGCAAGGCAAATTATGCCAGGTTACGCACACAACTTTGAGGGGAACTTCAGAGATGGAAACGCCATTCCCTCTCTTGGCTGGGGAGGATAGCCGCCACCAAAATGACTCTTTTGCCGCAGATTTTAAATCTGTTTCAGACCCTTCCCTTAAGGCCACCGAAGAACTGGATTCAGCAGACGCAGTCTGAACTGGCGCGCTTTATCTGGCAGGGCCGTCGCCCGCGCTTCAA
This sequence comes from Lissotriton vulgaris, assembly GCF_964263255.1. NCBI lineage: Eukaryota > Metazoa > Chordata > Amphibia > Caudata > Salamandridae > Lissotriton > Lissotriton vulgaris. The sequence goes on from NC_141685.1 coordinate 1,048,162,983, forward strand.
ACATGATAACGCGGTCCTTCCAGCGGGCCACGGCGGAGTGATGGTACCGGATCTCCAACTTTATTTCTACGCGGCGCAACTCAGGAGCCTGGTGGAATGGCATCAATTAGAATCGGGTAAGCACTGGCTCTTCCAAGACCAAGCTGTGGCGGGCATGCCGCTACAGGGGGTGCCCTTTCTCCCGAGGTGACACTGGCCGCCGAACCTATACGCATCTCAGATCACAGGCATGGAGGTGTGGGACCGGGTTGCCACCAAATACGATTTGACCTCCATCCCCTCCCCCATGACACCAATACTCGCCAACCCCGACTTTACACCGGGTCTTACCCTGAAAGCATTCACTACCTGGTGACACTCCCCTGGGTAATCTTTTTAATTTAAATGGTGTGCTCTCCTTCAAACAAGTAAAGGAGGACTACGGCCTCACAGAGGAAGACGGGTTAACATACCTACAGGTTCACCACTGGGTGCTCCACCCTGAAGTCAAACCCGGGGCACAACGACACCTCACCCCCTATGAGAAATGGCTGGTCACCCGCACATCCGAGAAGAAACTGATCTCCGGCTTGTACCAACACCTCCTCCTCACGAACATTTACACACATAACACTGGCAGGTGCAGTTGGGAGCGGGAATTAGGAAGATCCCTTGCACACAATGAATGGAGCGGCATCTACCATAGAGCGTGACATTCCGCATACCACGCTGGACTGACCGAAACTCTGACTAAAGTGGCCACATATGGGTACCATACACCAGAACGCCTCCACCAATTTGACCCACATATCAGTGACCGATGCTGGAAGGGGTGTGGGGAGCTGGGCACATTAGAACATATGCTGTGGAGCTGTGACCGTCTCAAGGGGTACTGGAGCATGATATTAGATGACATAGATGACCACTTGGATACACAACTCCCCCGATTCCCCGCTTACATCTTGCTAGGACTGCCCAACACCCTGATGTACCCCCTGAAGTCCCGAAGAGGTTGTCTCATTGCTATAGCGCTAGGGCCAGCCACACAAAATATTTTGCCACACTGGAGGACACCACAAGCCCCCCCGCACACGGGCTGGCTACATAGGTTGTGGATGGGGCTCGGCATGGAGAAGCTGTCACTGGTGCAGGCTGGGCGGGGTGAGGAATTCCCAGAATTGTGGCACCCCTTCTTGACTTTACTCACCAAAGAATTTCGTGAATTGAGCTGCCCTAGGTACTTGCGCCTTCTCCGATTGGCAGACACACCAATACCGGACCAGAAGGCGTTCAAGCGCAAACTGAAACCCACGCACTGAGGACCATCTCATTTGCTTTTCTTTTCCGTCATACAAAGGATACCTTTTTGTTTAGTGGACAAGGGAGAGAGGGAGGGGGAGGGCGGGCTGTTATGTTTTGGGGTGTTACAAGAGATCCATATCACTGATTGGCTTCGTTTTGCACCATAAATACATGCTTGTGTCGCACTGGAGCCTACTTTGCATTGCTTACATGACCGCCCGAGGTCTCTGTATCTTTTTTTTTTTTTATCCTCATTTGCGTGCATGGCTCCAATCTATCAAACCAGGAATATGCCACAGAGCTAAGAAAACCGGCTGTGCTTCTGTACCGTCTCAGCGTTAGCTGGCAGTGAGATCTTAATTGGGGAGGGAGGAGGCCAAATCCCAGCAGCACATTCACACTAGCCTGGAGGATCTTGCTTAGGGCTGTTCATTGGAAGATAGTGCCCGAGACACCGTAGCCCCAATTGTTCTATGACTCTACGCCATTAAAAACAATGGTTGGCAATGCTCGCATTAATCATAGGACCCTGGGGAAAAAAAAAACCACAAAAAAAAAAAACCCAGGTTCAATGCGACCGCACCAGCTGTGTCCAAAAAGCTCTCTTACTTGAACTTCCACCTCTAGCTAGGTCAAGTTTGGAAATCTGGAGGACAGAGGTTCGCCATTCGTGAATAGTAGGAGGCTGGGCGTCCTTCCAATGTCTACAGATCTCTCTGCGGGCCGCCAGAATGGAATAGAACACGAGATTAGAAGCTGCATTACGAACTTTGTCCTTCAGGCCGAAAATAATGAGGGCGAGGTCAATAGAGATGTGAGAGCCCAATGACAAAGATAGGTCGGTTCCTATAGAGTTCCAGTATGTAGTTAATTCTGGACATTCATAAAACATATGGATGTCAGATGCGACAACAAGTCGGCACCTTGGGCACGAGACCGGACCTGTAGAGGAGAATTTTGACAGCCTCTGCGGGGAATAGTAAGCCCTGTGTATTGTGAAGAGGTGGTTCCGACGGAGCCAAGCTGGCTTAACCAAGTCCCACAGTACCACACAGGAAGCTGACCAAAGCTCTTCCACATCTATTCCTGGCAATACGTCGGCCCATAATGTTGCAGGGAGGCAAAAATTGCCATCTATTTCCTCCATGATCTTCTTATACCAAAGAGATATTTCCTTCTTTGCAGGGGGACTATCCAGCAGGCATGTCACTAATTCACTAGTGCCGCCTATAGGTAAACTGCTACTCCGGGATGTCTGTGTGTTGTATGCCTGGGACCAGCTTGAGATTTGTATAAATTTGAATCTAGACAAACTTGGCCCGACCTTATTTGTTAAGTAGTCCCAAGGAAGTAGTGTTCCGTCCATAAACAGGTCTCCCCAGATGTTAATACCAGCCGCTCTTAATGGTTGGGTTAATGTGTCTTCTGCCCAAACTGGGGGAGATGGTAAGTCCCATATTGGAGCTCTCTCTGAGTAATACCCTAGTTTAATTGCGTGCCTCATTCTGTACCATATGGAAGTTATCCCCTGCAAAAGCTTCAGTTTTATTTATTTTTTTAATTTTGGGTCTCCGAATTTAAACAAAAAGCTGCCCTGTCCGACTCCCTCACAGTTCAATAACGTAGAGAACATATGACCTACCCCTGTTGCTGCTGGTATTTTTAGCAACATGCGTGTGTGCGAAAGCTGAAAAGCCCGCGCATAAATCTGAAGATCCGGTCCCTTCTCTCTGCGGCGTCTTATTTTCTTCCAAGATATTCTTGGACTCTTACTATTCCAAATGAAAGTTGAAATCTCGCTTTGTAGTTTAGAAATTAATTTGGGATCAAAAAAAAGTGGGATTGAATTAAATAGAAAGGAAATCTTAGGCAGAATACACATTTTTACCAAATTGACCTTACCTAGGATAGTGAGTGGAAGATGTGACCAATCTCTCATATTTTTTCGACACTGTGCTGCTATTATAGAAAAATTTAAGGAAGCAATCCGGTCAATGTCTTTAACTATATTTACCCCCAAGTATCGTAATTGAGGTCTTGATGTTTCATGTAGGTAGTTAAATCGGTGTTCCAAGTCATTGACTCTGTTTTAGAGGCGTTCACTTCATATCCAGAAATGTTGCCAAATTTAAGAGCTAGGTCTATCACCTCTGGATATGCTGCATTGATATCTGTCGTGAAAATCATTATATCGTCAGCATAAAGTGCCACCTTTTTTTCCCAATCACCAAAAATAAAGGGTTTAATAAGAGCGCTATCTCTTAATGTTTGTGCAAAGGGTTCTATATACAAGTCGAAGAGGAGGGGAGACAGGGGACAGCCCTGTCGGGTTCCTCTGGTTACTCTAAATGACGCTGTAAGGCCCCCATTAATCAGGATTGAAGCTGAAGGGCTACGATATAACAAATCTATTGCCCTACGAAATTTATCTCCGACGTTAAATTTTTTCAAGGCCTCCGACAGGTACAGCCAATTTACCCTGTCGAAGGCCTTGGTAGCATCCAATGTCAGAATAGATAAGGGGAGAACCTCTTTTATGGCCACATCAATAGATCCTATTAATTCATAAGTGAGCTCGTAAAGTTGTCTCCCTCTTATGAAACCTTTTTGATTAGAGTGAAGTATGTCAGGCGCTACCTGGCCAAGCCGTTTGGCTAGTATGGTGGCAAAGATTTTATAGTCGGCATTCAAGATTGAACTAGGCCGATATGAGCCACAGTCAGAGGGGGACTTCCCTGGCTTTAAAATAAGCGTTATTGAGGCGTTGTCCCATGAGGCAGGCGGTACTTCTCCTTCCCTCAATATTTGATTAAACAAAACCGCTAAGATTGGAGATACCTCTGAAATCAAATGTTTGTATACTTCTCTCGGTAGACCGTCGGTTCCCGCCGCCTTACCCCCTTTGGATCCCCTTATAGCCTGCTCTACTTCGGCAACGCTTATTTCCTCTTCCAAAAACTTGCTCTGCTCGAGTGACAGGGATGGAAGGGAGATACCCTCTAACCATTTACTAACATCGGTAGTATTGATATTGAGATCTTCCTGATAAATTGATTGAAAAAATGTTTTAAAAGTCTCTCTAATTTCTGCGTCACTGGTAAGGGTGCCCTTATCAGATGTAACTGAGGCGATATTATTACGAACCCGGTCTGATTTAATTTTCCAGGCTAGCAGCCTTCCTGCACCCTCCCCATACTGGAAATGAGAGAGTTTGCTTGCCTCCCATTTCTGCAAGACTCGCTTCTCTATCATCGAGGACAGGCTATTTTTAAGCTCATCTAGCTCTGCAAGTTTTAGGGATAAGTTATGACTATCTAAAGTTCTATCAGTATCTATGCAGGACGGAATGACGGACATATTATTCTCAATAGAAGATATTTCTTCCCTGTACTGCCTTCTTCTATGAGCTACCCTATTCTTGACTATTCCTCTTAGTGTACACTTAAAAGCATCCCATACTATACCAGCAGGGGCTGTATCCGTATTGGAAATGAAAAATTGGCGTGTCTCTGACTGGAGGAACTCTATATCCTCTGTTGATGTAAGAAATGACCTATCAAAGGACCACAGTTTAGAGGAAGAAGGCTTAGTCCCCCACTCCATTTCCAGCTTCATCGCAGAGTGGTCAGATAGATGAGATGGAATATGGTCTACTGAGATAATAGAATCAACCAAGGCTCTACTGATTAGGATGAAGTCTATTCTTGAGCTATGTCTATATTTGAGATTTCTGAAAGAAAAACTCTGTCTTTGGCCCTCTCTTAGCCTCCAAATATCGACATATCCATATTGTTTCATTAAACCCAGTAGGCAATTTCTGGATTTGGAGGGAACTTGTTGTCTGCTATTTGTAGATTTGTCCAGTAAAGGGTTGATAGTGATATTAAAATCGCCGGTTATAATCACCGGCTCAGGAAAACTCAAAAGGTGTTGGAATAGGGATTCTAATGCAGAAGGATCATCACAATTTGGCCCATAATAACCAGCCAGTGTTATAGACGCCCCACCTATCTCTACAGCTGAGATAACCCATCTCCCTCCAAGATCTACTTTTTGTTGGAAAATTTTCAGATTTAAGTTCGAAGATTTTTTAAATAAAATAGTGACCCCCCGCGTGTTTAGTGATTGAGATGTTGAGATAGAGGAATGTATCCACCTATTTCTCTTAACTAACTCAAGTATCTCGCTTTCAATTAAATGTGTCTCCTGGAGTATAATGATCTCGGCATCCACATCTCGAAGGTACTGCATGATTTTATTAGCCCGAGGTCTGGTGCGGAGACCATTAACATTCCAGGACAAAATCCTAGGCCTACTCATGTTTCTTGGAATAGGGACTACATTTGAAGCATAACTGCCTATAGGTTCCCATGCTTGTTTTTATCTGACAGCAAGAAAAAAGAGAAATTGGAAGAAAATAACTACAAAATGTGATGATTGGAGCTTTATCAATAGTGGATATTTTTCCATTTTTGCTACCACCCTTCACCCGCCCATGACCCGCCCTCCCAGGGGAAACCCCTGAACTCACTACCCGGAAAATTCCGGAAGTAAGTGCTCCTAGCTCTTCCCCGTCCCCACCTCATGTGTCTCTCTATTTAATATAATATGATAGCTCGCCATATATATGTTACAAGCATAAGATTGAGTGGTACTAATCTTTGTTTTCCTTTTTTTTTTCCATCCTCTCCCTTCATCCTCCTAAATTTTTTTTTTTTTTGTTGCATTTTATCTGGGCCTAGGCCTAGAGTCAACGTAGATAAGAGAATTCTGTTGAAGGGAGTTAATTCAGATGACGAGTAGCGTTTTTTTTTTTCTACTAACCCTCAGCTAGCACCTTTTATCTCTCCTTCCTGCTACCTAAAGACATTAGTAGTTCATCTGCAGCCTGCACCGAGCGAATGTTGTGAATTTTATTGTCCATCATAATCTTGAGGGATGCTGGAAAACCCATCTGCACTGTTGCACCCAATTTAAGAAAGGCATCCATTCTTCTTCCTAGCTCCCACTGTTTATCTAGAGTGTATCTAGACAGGTCAGAGCGTATTTGAAAATTAAAGCCTTTGCCTGCTAGCGATTTTTGTTTTAGGGCTAAGTTCAAAATGTGCTCCTTCACAGAATAAGTATGAAAATTAACAAGGATTTTTCTCGGCTTAGCCCTCTGAGGATTACGCCTAAAAGGATCCCTATGGATTTGTTGAATATCCAAAGCTAATTCCTCAGGAGTATGAGGGAGACTGAGAGAGTCTTTTAGTAGTGAGATTATGTAGCTCTTAATATCAGTGCCTTCACTACCTTCAGGAACATTCAAAATACGTAAGTTGCTGCGCCTGGCGTTATTTTCCAACACCTCCATTCTTTCTGAGATGGCCAGATCTTCCCTCTTTAACTTTAGTATATCTTCCTGAGTGCCCTCAACTCGCATAGATATTTGACCCACAGTTTCTTCCAGGGCTTGTGTTCTTACCGACAAATTACCAATCTTTTCGTCAAGTGCTTCACAAAAGTTCCTTATGTCTCTTTGGTTTGATGCTGACTCTGCGAAGCCTTCCTTAATCTCAGTAGATAGTGATGCAAACATCTGTTGCAACGAGGCAATTGAAATAGGTACTAAAGTAGAGACGAGGACTCCATCTTCTCCCTGACGGGGTAGAAGATTACCATCAAAAAGATTGAGTGGCGGATCTGAAGAGGAAAGAGGCACTGCAAGTTCTCTAGCTTCTAAGGCCTCTGAGGCTAAGTTGCTAGGAGGGTCTTCCGGACTACTTGCTAGACATGAGGGTACCCCCATAGGGTCTGTGGTTGTGACTTTCTGTGAGCCTGCTGGGGTGTTTTCAACAACAGGATCTCCTAGCCCAGACTGATCGCTATGTTTATCTTCGCTCTCTCCCAAGCAGTGGTGTACTGCTGTTTGTGACGCAAAATCAGAATTAACTTCTTCCTGTAGAGCAATGGCATTTATAGGATTAATAGGAGCTAAGGCTGAGGCTGAGGCTGAGGCAAGGTCTTGCTCACGTGACACCATATTCCTAGAGCCCAAGTTATTGTCTTTAGGGGTGCTGTCCCTCTGTAGGTGATCCTGTCCTATTTCCAATACTTGCGGAATGACCTTGAAGTAGGATCGCAGAGAAGGGGTGATTTTGGGGATTGGGTCTGCGAGAGGCTTTATCTTATTTCGCTTTCTCCGTCTCTTTGCTTTAACTTCTGTCGAGAGGTATGAAGACGTTCTTAAGGTTTTCAAATTAAAAGATGCTTTAGCAGTGTCTAGAACGTTATCAGATTCCTCTGTCAGCTCCCCAACCAGCCCTTTGTCTTTTTTTTTACGGGAAACACCTACCCTCTCCAAGCGAGGTCTCTGTATCTTGTTCCTTTTGAAATTTCAATAAAACATTTAAACCATAAAAGAAAATATAGTGATATTTAAATTATTACAACACCTCCTCAAGGGCAGTAAGCACTATATAAATGCTATTTATTTTGGGCAAATGCTGAGAAAGATCAAAACATCTGATGTTCTTACAGTGAATGCATATCTCCTAAACAGGGACTGAACAAAGTGAAAAGTAGCCTCTCTTAAGCATGTGTAAAGTGCTAACAAGAAGTGAGCCTTTGTTTCCCCTCTGCTGCATTTGCATCTAGGTGTGAGGCTCCTGACTGCTGCCATGCGGGAGACTCGAATAAAAGGAGGCCTGATGACCTCTCAGACTGCCTTTGTTAAAGGCCAGCAGGAGTCAGAAATAGAGAGAGCCCCATCCCCGCCTGTACGTTCATGCCGATCGAAAGCAGATAACAACGTGCAGGCGCTGCTGAAAGTGCCCCGGTATTTGGAAATTACATGAGGAAGGCATGAATTCAGCATCTTTATCAGTGGGGCCCAACTTCTTGGCAAAGTGGACGGCGTCCACCCTCTGAAAAAAGTGGGTGGATGCCATGTGAGAAGTTGGCCGGGCATATGATGTCCACTATTCTATTGGGCTCCTTGCACCAGTCCAAATGACCCTTATTGATGGTAGGTTTAAGACAACCTTTATAGAAAGCCATCTTAGTGGTAGCTGTGGAGAGCAGCCTTCAGGCTAAGTTATGAAGGAATGTAAAGCAGCTTGTTTTACCAGTCTATAATCTCTTGAATAATCAAATGAAAGTACGCCAAACAAGGTATATATATATATATATATATATATATATATATATATATATATATATATATATATATATATATATAATATATGTATTTATTCTAAACACAACCCCTCTAGTCTCTTTATGAGACTAGAGGCCAAAGTACAATACAAGGACTTAAATAGCACACAGTAAATAGCACAGTATACGTTTTGCCCTAGGGGCATCACAAACCATATTCTAAAATAGTGGTATAATAACCAGGTGAGGGATAGAAGGGAGGCCTAGGGCCTGTAAAACTGCTGGGGCAACCAGGAACCACCCAAGGTAGGTACACAGGAGACCCACGGGGGACGCATGCAGTGTCCAAACACCTCTGCGAATCACCACAGACTTCTATGAGGAAAGTTTAAGTTACAAAGTTAAAGGTATAGGACACTTAGGAGTGGAATGCGAGAAAACCCCTTCAATACGGGACACTTCGAGAGTCAAGACCCACAGGAGCACCGAAGTACTCGTGTTACCTCACCCAGGGAAGCTGGGTGCATGGGTGTCTTTTCGTGTTGGGTTTTGTCGTCGATTCCTAAGGAGAGCTGCAAAGAAGTGCTGCAGGCGACCAGGAGCAAAGTGTCAAGATGGATCTAAGGGTGGATCGGGGATCAGAAGAACCTGAAAGCAGAGGGGACAGAGTCTGGGTCACTAGCTAGTGACCAGGATGGCGACAGGAAGATACCAGCTGATGTCGGGTGCTTTAAGGTGAAGTAGGTGAAGCTTGAATCTTCATCCACGAGGTCAAGGAGGCGTCGACGATGACCAGGAGCTGGATGAGAACTGTCCCATGAAGGATGTTGAGTGCTGCAGCGTCGGTATCCGGATGGGACCCAACAAGCCGTGGCAACAGCAACCCAAACACGATGACAAGATTGGCTTCGGTGCAGACCAGCGAGGTCTGAGGGACTCACCCTTTGGAGGGGAGTCAGAGCATGTCTGGAGCAACCAGGAGAGCTCAAGAAACAAAGGATTGTCCTTCGTGGGCACCAACTAGCCAACAGACCAGGGATCGCGAAGGAGCCTAGAGCTGCAGTGAAGAAAATGGGCCCACGGAACACTTGTGGAGTGTAGGCCTCTCAGCTTCAGTGCAAAAGGTGCTTGGGGCAAGGGCAACAAATAGCCCAATGCACAAATTCGGGAAACTTCGGGAAGTAGGTGCAGTTGCAAAATTGCAGGATGTCCAGGAGTTCCGGTCCCACGTCTCTCGTATTGGCTGCGGGTCTCAGCTTTGCTGGGATCTCGTGTCGGCCTCAGAGATATCTGGAAATCCATGTCCTGTGTCGCAGATTCTTCGGGATCCGGCGGGAACCTCGAAAATGCAGACCGGCAAGATGCTCTTTGGTGCCTGTTTGAACAGGGAGGTCACTCCTTGACCCCAAGGGAGATTTCTTCCGTCTTACAGTCGATATGGAATATCGAAGGTCCAAGATTTCGTCTTCAGAGTTTCTCCCAGGGTAATCTAAAGTCCTAGACCTATACTAAGTTTAGGGGTTGGACTAACTCTAGGGTCCCACCTATGAGAGGACCTCGGAAGGGGGTGGTTACACCCCTTCCCCTTTGTCCAGTTTCGCGCCAGAGCTGGGGCTGAGTGCCCCAGCAACCCGTTTGAACTGGGAAATGCATGGAGCACCTAGTGTGCCCCAGGCAGTGTCTCAAAAGCATTCACACCCTGCCCCAGTACATTAAAGCCTGTCTGGGGAGGTGCTGGCACCTCCCTGGACAGGAAACCTATTCTCCAGGCCTCCCCTGCTGGAGTTTCGTCCAGCAGCCGGAGGTCAAACTCGTGTCTGTGGCAGCAGCATCCATTTTGTGATGCTGAGGCTCTTTAAAACTATTACCGGGTATACCAGTGTGTACATGTCTTCTCCTTCTAGAAGTGTGGAATGCTACCACCGCCGCCAGAACTGGCGAGGTGGATCGTATTCCATAGTGTTTGACACCAAACACAACATGTTTTGGTAAAGCCAAACTAAAGTTAGCATTAACCGGGAGGATTATTATGCACTTAAGAGTATATGGTATGGCCATATCACAGAACAGCTATAAGGAAGGGATTCTGAAAGCTGCAAAGAGGCTCAGCTCATGCTATGGAACCCTCTAACACAAAACCAAGCACTCTGCCTTCAGGATTGTCAAGGCCTGCCATAGACGTGACTTATGGGTTAATATGTGTCTCTTTTAAATGGTGGATATAGGTATACTATATCCCAGTAAGGGGTGCTTACACCACCTTACCCAGGCTGCAAGTGCAGACCTGTGGTGCCATTTTGGAATGCTTCCCAGGGGTGGCATAATACATGCTTCAGCCCCTGGTATGCCTCTGGAGTACCTATGCCCTTGGTACCTAAGGTACCAGATACTAGGGGCTCACAAGGTAACTCAGTAACCAAGCTGGTGTGTACCTTATGTACATGCAATCAATTTAGAGAGAGAACAGCTAGGCTGTGGTCCTGATTAGCAGGGCCACAGCCAGTGCTTAATTTGTAAAATATTAAGTGCAGGTGCTCAGTTTTTTTGGGAGGGAGGCCACACCCACTCTCCCGGCTCCGCCTACTTCCCCCAGAAGCTCCACCCACTTCCTTTATTGGTTACACCCACATCCACAAGCCTCCCCACATCATAGCCACCTCCTCACATCGTGCGTCCTGCAAGAAGCTGAAGACCAGGCTCTTCGCATAAGCACCTCAGGGACCTCACACCTATATACCTGCCCAAGTGCCTGGATACTCTCTCAGGTGATTAGTGCAATGTACAAATCAATATATCATAACATAATATAACATATGGTAAGGCTATGACAACCACTTAATAGTGAGCTCAAATGACAGAATGTATGTAATTCTCAAAATGCAGCTTTAGGAAGGGTCATTGGGGGACTTGCGGCAGCTCTGTAAACTAAAGAGAATGTGCTTTTACTGTGCTGTTTAAAAGATAGGAAAGGGTGAAGGAAGAAATACATTAAAGAAATGCAGGCAGGCAGGAAGGGGAGTACTGGAGTGAGGACATATGAGTAACGGATGAAAGGAGGAGAAAACAAGTAAAGAATGTGAAAGGAAGAAGTGGAATAGAGGGAGAAAGGAAGTGTATGATGTGTGATGGATGAATAGAAAGGAAAGGAGCAAGATAAGCATTAGGAAGGGTTAATGATAAGAAAAGAGGACATTTAAGAAGAGGTGAAGGAAGGAGCAGGAAAAAAAGAAAGTTAGGAAAGAATGGAGGAAGAAGAATAAATGCACCAAGGGAGGAAGGATGGGGAATGAATGAGGGTGTAAGGTTGGAAGCAAGAATGGAATGATGGTATAAGGAAGCAAGAGGGGAAAGGAGGCATGGCTGGAGGTGCTGAGGAAGAGAAAAAGGGAAAAGGAAAAGATGGGACGAAGGAAAGAAAGGAGGTCAGGGGAATGGGTATGAAAGGTACTGAGTCAAGGAGGGACAGAGAGAATAATGACAGTGTAATATTGCAAAGAAATTGAAAAACAAAAGATTAAAATACCTTTGGGTGCTTAACATACCATGAATGTTTGTAAAGCATATATTCACCAAAGGGGGCCTTAACACCAAATTTAAAATGTTGTTATCCAGCTCATAGGCACACATTTTATCGACCTCAGAAAGATGAAAGACTGAGTTGCGTATCAAGATTAAAATGTGTGACCCTGAGAACAAACACCGATTCCTGGAGTGCATATAAAGAAATGCGCAAGAAGGAAACACATAAAAGGGAGAGTGAGGAAGGAGAAGAGGTCTGAAGGCAAAGATAGATACTGTAGACAAAGAATGTGAAGAGAAGTGAGGAAAGCAGAGATAGGGAGTGTAAGACTGGAGTGGAACATGAAGAGAATGAAAAAAGGAAAGAAGAGAAAGGGATGAAGAATAGAGAGAAGTCGGGTGCTTGAAAAGAGAGTGCAAGGGAAAGATGATAAGCAGCAAATGAGGGGAGGTGGCGATTAAGAGGAAACGTGGATGTAGGGCAGAAAGTGAAAGAAGAATGGAGAGAAGGCAAGGAGTGAGTTGTGAAGGGTAGGAAGAAAAGCAGATACTGAGGAACAGAAAGATACGAGTAACCCTATGCTTTATTCAAAATAGAGTAATTAATTATGTAAAGTTGAGGGGTGACAGGGCTGTATCGTTCCTGGCCTGCCTCATGAATGCAAAGCTGTGCTGTCCAAGACACACAATAGCGATTTAGGGCACCATATCACTGAACGGCAAGCTTTTGTGGAGGGGGGGTCACAGAGTTCCATTTGTGCATTCACTGTGAGAGCATGAGCCATTGTTAGTTCTAAGGCCTAGTTATTTCAGAGTGAACATGGTGATCCCTCCTTCTGGCAGACCCTGCCACCGATTTAAGGCATGATCTGTGCATTGCTTCTTGGCTAGAGCAACCCAGTCCCTGGAAGGACGACTCTAGGTGACCCAACATCGAGGCCAAGCTCACAAAGGCTGCAGATTCGGAGGTCCCAAACACTGTGTGCGAAACACTATCGCCTTCTGCCAACCAGGTGCTGGTAAAGATAATGGGCTCCTGATCTCGACCGTGCAGTGGCAACAAATGGAGTACAACTGTGGGCGGTAGGCAAAGCACCAAATTAACAGTGAGTGTGAGCCAAACCAAACTTTGCGCAATGATGCTCTAAAGCCAAGCTTGTCCAAACAACGAGAAAACGGGAGCCGAGCAAGTGATGTGCCGAAGCAAACTTTGTAAATGATGGGCTGAGCATGCACTGCCTAAAGAGCTGACACGAACTTTAAGCTTGCACACGACGAACCAACTGGGAACTTCAAGAGTACTTTGAGACATTCTGAGTCGAAGTGAACTTTGAGCTTATGTGAACTTTAAACTAGGAATAAGTTGAAGTGACCTCGGAGTGCAGAGCGGATCTTGGAAGCACAAAGGATGCTTTATTTCGCATTGTAATTAAGTTTCATGTCAATAGTCTCCGTGTGCCTCTGGAGAGTGTAAAAAATAAAATGGGCCTTATATTATAGCGCTTGCTGCAAAGTACTTGAAATATCACCCGTTTCTGGCTCACTGAGCTGCTGCGCTATGTGTGTGCGTGTCTCTCAGCCTCTTGCCCTCAATCAATGCCTGGTGCTCTCTGGTGCCGTGGGTGTTAGTCCTTGAGTTTAGAGTGTGTGGCCTCATTAACAGAACTCATCTGGGCTGCTGGCTGCTCCTGGGCTGTGCATGTAGAAGAAAGCCGACCGGGCCGCAGACCACTTACTTCGGGATTACTTTTTTAGGGTCAACTACCTGCTTTTGAAATACCATTACAAAAGCAGTGATTGCAAAGAGTGAAGCTACCCTACCAACTTTACCCCACACCCCAGGCACTCACCTACGTCTCCAGAACCACAAAATCATAGGGTTCCCCGAGAACTTCTCCCAAGATCGTTTCCAGGGGAATGCTTCCATCCTCTACTCCGGCAGGAACGCATCTGGTGAGTGTGGGTGCAGAGCAGTGCTTAATTTGTGCCGGTGCTTTCCGGTGCTCAGCACCGGCACTTCTTTCACAGGGCCGGGTCTATACAATTGTTCTTGTTCTCCTCCGGCAGATTGATGGCCCAGTAATTATTTAAATAAAATTCCTGCTCTCCGTCTGTGACTTCTGCCTGGTACGTCCTCACAGGAAGTCCAACCTGGCCCAGGCATACTGAGAGAGCGTGTCGTCATCACGTTACTGATGACACTGCAGCAGATCGCGTCTGCCAGCCATTCACGGAACACTGTTTCATTTCCGTTGAAGAATGGCTAAGGGCGGGCTTTTGGCTGAGCTGGGGCGCGGCACGGCAAACTGGAAATGTGCAGGATTGCCTATATAAAACGTTCAGCAGAAGGCAATATATACGAGCGCCTGCGCCCGCAATCAAAAGAGGTATATTTTCATACATTGCGCCTGCCCGAGGCCACGCAGTGGCCATCAAGAGGGCGGGTACCTAGTCAAGGAGGGCGGTCCCGCCCCCACTGTTATGTCCGGCACCTCCGCCTCACCGGTTGGAGGAGGCGGCCGGCAGCGTCATAGTTAATGAAGCGGAAGCAACCTCCGGGATGGGGTGGTATTCTTATGACTGCGAGTTCCGTAAAAAGATGTCTGTCTGCCCCGAGCTGGAGTGGGATCAGGTTGAGGTCAGACTGTGGATTGCTCATATGGGCAAAAGTAAAGTAGAAAGTGGTAACAGTGTTGTCCAGGCCAGGAAGTCAGATAATGAGAAGCAGTTCTCCCAGAAGAAGAGTAATTTTCGCCAGTCCTTTCGTGGGGGGCGCGGGGGGGGCGGTTTTAACAAACAATTCGCCAGGAAGTATGCCCCTTCCACCTGCAGGATGTTTAATGCGGGAAACTGCACTTGGGGGAAAGCCTGCAAGTTCTCCCATGCGTGCAGCAGGTGCGGTGGTTCCCACCCTGAGTCCTCTTGTGAGAAGAGATCCCCCGCCCCCAATGCTGCCAACAAAGACAAGTAGTACTCCCAGGGACCCCCCCCCCTCCCCCTGCTTCTGAGGTCCCCCAGCGGCGCGAGTTTCTCAGCCCCCCTTGTCCACCTGTGTTGCCGGTCTCGGACCCCCCCCATCGTGGGACCAAAGGCCCATCCCCTATCATTTTGCCCAGGTTGCTTGCCCTCCTTCATAAATATCCCAATGTGAAAGATAGGGATACCCTGTCCCATGGTTTCCTCGAGGGCTTCCAGATCCCCTATCAGGGCCCTAGAGTCAGCAGAGATGCTGAAAACCAAAAATCAGTGAGGGAGCTCCCAGAGGTTGTCGACATAAAGATCACTAAGGAGGTAGCGTTGGGGAGGGTGGCTGGGCCTTTCCTGTCCCCCCCCCTCCACGACTTTGTTGTGTCCCCTTTGGGTGTGGTCCCCAAAAAAGAACCTGGGGCCTTCAGATTGATTCACAACTTGTCCTTCCCAGAGGGGAACTCTGTCAATTCTTGGTTGCCTGAAGAGGCTTGTTCGGTCTCCTACTGTTCCCTGGACATGGCCATAGATTTGGTGAGGAGGGCAGGGGTAGGAGCTTGGCTGGCCAAGGCAGATATTGAGGCGGCTTTCCGCTTGCTACCGGTCCATCCTGACAGTCAGCATCTCTTGGGCTTCAAATGGAAAGGGGGGTACTACTTCGACAAATGTATGCCCATGGGATGCGCTGTCTCGTGTGCCTTCTTTGAGGCATTCAGCACCTTTCTGCAGTGGGCCCTCACAGAGGAATACAATGTGGCTGCGGTGTCTCACTACCTGGATGATTTCCTGTTCATTGGGAGGGAGGGCACGCAGGAGTGCCAAGAGGGCTTGGACTGTTTTGTGGAGCTGGCTGGTCGCTTGGGGGTGCCCTTAGCGCCGGGTAAGACCGAAGGCCCTGCTCAGGTGCTGACTTTCCTGGGGATTGAGCTTGACACTGTACAGGGGGTGTCCCGTCTGCCAGCAGAGAAGGTGGGAGCCTTGAGGGGTGACATTCAGGCCTTGCTGGGCAAAGACAAAGCGCCGCTGGGGGTCATTCAGAGCCTTTTAGGTAAGCTAAACTTTGCTGCGAGAGTGATTCCTGTTGGGCGCGTCTTTGCTAGGCGCCTGGCCAAAGCCACTGCTAAGATTAACAAACAGTACCATTTTGTCAGGTTGACCTCCGGTCTCAAGAAGGATTTGGGGATGTGGGATGTTTTCTTGGCAGAATTTAATGGGACTGTGAAGTGGAGGTCCCCTTGGGTGGGGAGTCCAGAGTTAAACATGTACACTGACGCCTCGGGCCGCGAGGGCTTTGGGGCCATTTTGGGAGATCAGTGGTGCGCGCAGGGTTGGCCCAATTCCTGGCGCAAGCGGGGCATTACTTCCAACATTGCTGTCCTGGAACTCTTCCCGATTGTCATTTCCTTACACCTGTGGCCTGAGGTCCTGTCCCACAGAAAAGTCTTGTTCTGGTCAGATAACATGGCAGTGGTGCAGGCGATCAATGGGTTGTCTGCCAGCTGCCCCCTGGTGCTGTCTCTGCTCCGGGAACTGGCTAGCAGGTGCCTGTTTTGCAATGTCGAGTTTAGAGCCAGACACATTGTGGGGGTCACCAATGTCGCAGCTGACGCTCTCTCTCGTTTTCAGCTGGACCGTTTCCGGGCAGCCTGCCCTCAGGCGAGAGAGGAGATGACCCCCTTTGCGCCAAGGCTTTGGCACATCTTGGAGTGGAGCAGCACATGAGGGAACTGGGCGAAAAATCATTAGCATTGAGTACACGTAAGCGCTACTCAAGCCACCGTGCTACGTTCACTAAAGTGATCTCTGACCTGGGTTTGCAAACATTGCCATTAGAGAAGAAAGTTCATGCCTTTATAGTGTGGGCTAAAAAGCAGTTGAAATCGCATTCTTGGGTGTGCGGCCACCTAGCGGCAATTGGTCACGAGGCTAGACTGTGTGGGGGACATGACCCCACCTCTTCTTTTGCAATTAGGGCTGCCTTGAAGGGTTGGGCGCGGGAGGATCCTAGGGCCCCAGATGACAGGTCTCCAATTGATTTCCCTTCTCTCCAGGCCATGTTGCAGATGTTGCAAGCTGTTGTGCACTCCAGGTACGAGGAGGTCCTCTTCGCGGCGGCTTTCGCCCTAGCTTTCTTTGGTGCATTCAGGAGTAGTGAGCTGGTGGCTCGCTCTAAGTCTGATACCTCTATGGATGCCCTGGGTGTGGCGGATATTAACTTCGAGGGTGGGTTGTCTGTTAAGCTGAGAAGATCCAAAACTGACCAGTCTGGTAAGGGGTCTCTGATTAGACTTTCCCCCCTTGGGGATTCCCGCTTCTGCCCCGTGGCATTGCTGCAAGCCTTCCTAGCTTTACGCCCGTCGGGGCCTGGTTACCTCCTAGTGCATGCCGATTTCAGCCCTTTAACGAAATATCAAATGGACAAGATCATGTTGGCTTGCCTTGACAGGGCTGGCTTGTTGGTTGTAGGGAAGAAGTTCTCGAGTCACTCATTCCGCATAGGGGCGGCCACTTCAGCTTTCCGCGCTGGGATGTCCCCAGGGCAGGTGCAGTCGGTGGGGCGTTGGGAATCTGCTTGTTACAGGCGTTATGTTAGGCCTTGATCTCCCCCCCCTCCTTTTTTCAGTGTTGTTGATTTTGTTTGCTGTGCTTCATATTTGTATAACATGTGTATTGAATAAACACCCTTGAACATATCGCGTCTTTCTTTGACAGGTACTCGCGTGTGGGTCTTGGGGCATTCTATGGTCAGCAGATTGGCGCGCTGGGCTGCCATCCGACAGTGGACTGGTACCTTCTCAGAGATAGAGTGCGTGTGGTTGGGGTACCCTGGTATGCGCTGGCATAGCCTGCTCTTTCGATTGAAGGAGATCCTTTCCCGGGGGGGGGCACTTCCTCAGCATTTAATAATCCATTTGGGTGGCAACGACATTACCTCTGTGGGGAAGTCAGCTCTGCTTCTCAGGATGAAAACGGACCTGGGTATCATTGGCAGCATGTTGCGCGAATGCGAGGTCTGGTGGTCCGAATTAGTGCCCAGGAGACACTGGCGGGGTGCTAAGTCCAGTGAGGCAATCGAGAGAACTAGAAGGCGCATAAATGCGGCCATGAAAAAGTTCACGCAGCGCAGAGGGCTTGGTTTCATTAAACATGACTTGATTCAGGAAAAGGTCAAGGGGTACTTCGAGGAGGATGGTGTCCACCTCACGCCGGTTGGCTTAGACCTCTTTTTGTTGGACTTGAAAGAGGCACTCATGAACAATGGATGCAGGTAGTGTAGGTGACATTGGTGGGGGGCCTGTGCGGCAGCGGTTACCACCGCACAGGCTGTGGCGGAGTTACGGGGCGATCCGGAAGAAGAGAGGTGCAAATGATGTACTTCAGCGGGCACATAGGGGTGCCAGAGCCTAACCTGTAACCTCATGGGAGGTGCAGGAATCCGTGTCGGCACCCCAGTAGTCCTTCGGGCGGTTGTGGGCCTGTGCAGCCGGGGGTTTGCCTAGTCACGCCCAGCAAATGGGTGTGTCAGTATTTTATTCTGTTATACAGCAGTTGGGTGGTTCGCCACTGTGCTGTTTGGCTCAATCAGGCGGACAGGTGGCGAGAATGCGGCCTGTCCTGGATCGCCCGTAAGCTAACCCACCATCTTTACATATGTTGTATGTAAATAAATCCTGCAGCAGTTTTTACCCAAACTTATAATTGTCTGTGTTTCCTTTGCGGGTTTGGGTATGTGGGGCGGGGGAATGTAATGTCGCCCTGAGTTGACTATGCGCCTGCCCGAGGCCACGCAGTGGCCATCAAGAGGGCGGGTACCTAGTCAAGGAGGGCGGTCCCGCCCCCACTGTTATGTCCGGCACCTCCGCCTCACCGGTTGGAGGAGGCGGCCGGCCGAGAATCTCGTCCGGGCGGCGGGGAGGGGCTTCTGGGGTACTTATGCTTCGGCGCCCTTCCCCTGATCCTCTTTGCCGCCCGGACGACGTCGCGACCTCGCTGAACACTCTTTTCCCTCCCTTCCTCTTACCCAGAGTGTCAATGGTAGGGGTTGGGGGGGTTTTTGTAATGTGTTTGTTTTTCGTTGCAGGCGGAGTTACGGGGCGATCCGGAAGAAGAGAGGTGCAAATGATGTACTTCAGCGGGCACATAGGGGTGCCAGAGCCTAACCTGTAACCTCATGGGAGGTGCAGGAATCCGTGTCGGCACCCCAGTAGTCCTTCGGGCGGTTGTGGGCCTGTGCAGCCGGGGGTTTGCCTAGTCACGCCCAGCAAATGGGTGTGTCAGTATTTTATTCTGTTATACAGCAGTTGGGTGGTTCGCCACTGTGCTGTTTGGCTCAATCAGGCGGACAGGTGGCGAGAATGCGGCCTGTCCTGGATCGCCCGTAAGCTAACCCACCATCTTTACATATGTTGTATGTAAATAAATCCTGCAGCAGTTTTTACCCAAACTTATAATTGTCTGTGTTTCCTTTGCGGGTTTGGGTATGTGGGGCGGGGGAATGTAATGTCGCCCTGAGTTGACTATGGATTTCTTGCTTCATAAAGCAACACGAGCTGCAAACGAACGTGGGCGGGGAGCGCCGCGATGTTTTGAAAAGAAAGGACAATTCGAAATAAAGCTTCCCTGGTGCTCCCAAGAATCACTCTGCACCCATACTCACCAGATGCGTTCCTGCCGGAGTAGAGGATGGAAGCATTCCCCTGGAAACGATCTTGGGAGAAGTTCTCGGGGAACCCTATGATTTTGTGGTTCTGGAGACGTAGGTGAGTGCCTGGGGTGTGGGGTAAAGTTGGTAGGGTAGCTTCACTCTTTGCAATCACTGCTTTTGTAATGGTATTTCAAAAGCAGGTAGTTGACCCTAAAAAAGTAATCCCGAAGTAAGTGGTCTGCGGCCCGGTCGGCTTTCTTCTACATGCACAGCCCAGGAGCAGCCAGCAGCCCAGATGAGTTCTGTTAATGAGGCCACACACTCTAAACTCAAGGACTAACACCCACGGCACCAGAGAGCACCAGGCATTGATTGAGGGCAAGAGGCTGAGAGACACGCACACACATAGCGCAGCAGCTCAGTGAGCCAGAAACGGGTGATATTTCAAGTACTTTGCAGCAAGCGCTATAATATAAGGCCCATTTTATTTTTTACACTCTCCAGAGGCACACGGAGACTATTGACATGAAACTTAATTACAATGCGAAATAAAGCATCCTTTGTGCTTCCAAGATCCGCTCTGCACTCCGAGGTCACTTCAACTTATTCCTAGTTTAAAGTTCACATAAGCTCAAAGTTCACTTCGACTCAGAATGTCTCAAAGTACTCTTGAAGTTCCCAGTTGGTTCGTCGTGTGCAAGCTTAAAGTTCGTGTCAGCTCTTTAGGCAGTGCATGCTCAGCCCATCATTTACAAAGTTTGCTTCGGCACATCACTTGCTCGGCTCCCGTTTTCTCGTTGTTTGGACAAGCTTGGCTTTAGAGCATCATTGCGCAAAGTTTGGTTTGGCTCACACTCACTGTTAATTTGGTGCTTTGCCTACCGCCCACAGTTGTACTCCATTTGTTGCCACTGCACGGTCGAGATCAGGAGCCCATTATCTTTACCAGCCCCTGGTTGGCAGAAGGCGATAGTGTTTCGCACACAGTGTTTGGGACCTCCGAATCTGCAGCCTTTGTGAGCTTGGCCTCGATGTTGGGTCACCTAGAGTCGTCCTTCCAGGGACTGGGTTGCTCTAGCCAAGAAGCAATGCACAGATCATGCCTTAAATCGGTGGCAGGGTCTGCCAGAAGGAGGGATCACCATGTTCACTCTGAAATAACTAGGCCTTAGAACTAACAATGGCTCATGCTCTCACAGTGAATGCACAAATGGAACTCTGTGACCCCCCCTCCACAAAAGCTTGCCGTTCAGTGATATGGTGCCCTAAATCGCTATTGTGTGTCTTGGACAGCACAGCTTTGCATTCATGAGGCAGGCCAGGAACGATACAGCCCTGTCACCCCTCAACTTTACATAATTAATTACTCTATTTTGAATAAAGCATAGGGTTACTCGTATCTTTCTGTTCCTCAGTATCTGCTTTTCTTCCTACCCTTCACAACTCACTCCTTGCCTTCTCTCCATTCTTCTTTCACTTTCTGCCCTACATCCACGTTTCCTCTTAATCGCCACCTCCCCTCATTTGCTGCTTATCATCTTTCCCTTGCACTCTTTTCAAGCACCCGACTTCTCCCTATTCTTCATCCCTTTCTCTTCTTTCCTTTTTTCATTCTCTTCATGTTCCACTCCAGTCTTACACTCCCTATCTCTGCTTTCCTCACTTCTCTTCACATTCTTTGTCTACAGTATCTATCTTTGCCTTCAGACCTCTTCTCCTTCCTCACTCTCCCTTTTATGTGTTTTCTTCTTGCGCATTTCTTTATATGCACTCCAGGAATTGGTGTTTGTTCTCAGGGTCACACATTTTAATCTTGATACGCAACTCAGTCTTTCATCTTTCTGAGGTCGATAAAATGTGTGCCTATGAGCTGGATAACAACATTTTAAATTTGGTGTTAAGGCCCCCTTTGGTGAATATATGCTTTACAAACATTCATGGTATGTTAAGCACCCAAAGGTATTTTAATCTTTTGTTTTTCAATTTCTTTGCAATATTACACTGTCATTATTCTCTCTGTCCCTCCTTGACCCAGTACCTTTCATACCCATTCCCCTGACCTCCTTTCTTTCCTTCGTCCCATCTTTTCCTTTTCCCTTTTTCTCTTCCTCAGCACCTCCAGCCATGCCTCCTTTCCCCTCTTGCTTCCTTATACCATCATTCCATTCTTGCTTCCAACCTTACACCCTCATTCATTCCCCATCCTTCCTCCCTTGGTGCATTTATTCTTCTTCCTCCATTCTTTCCTAACTTTCTTTTTTTCCTGCTCCTTCCTTCACCTCTTCTTAAATGTCCTCTTTTCTTATCATTAACCCTTCCTAATGCTTATCTTGCTCCTTTCCTTTCTATTCATCCATCACACATCATACACTTCCTTTCTCCCTCTATTCCACTTCTTCCTTTCACATTCTTTACTTGTTTTCTCCTCCTTTCATCCGTTACTCATATGTCCTCACTCCAGTACTCCCCTTCCTGCCTGCCTGCATTTCTTTAATGTATTTCTTCCTTCACCCTTTCCTATCTTTTAAACAGCACAGTAAAAGCACATTCTCTTTAGTTTACAGAGCTGCCGCAAGTCCCCCAATGACCCTTCCTAAAGCTGCATTTTGAGAATTACATACATTCTGTCATTTGAGCTCACTATTAAGTGGTTGTCATAGCCTTACCATATGTTATATTATGTTATGATATATTGATTTGTACATTGCACTAATCACCTGAGAGAGTATCCAGGCACTTGGGCAGGTATATAGGTGTGAGGTCCCTGAGGTGCTTATGCGAAGAGCCTGGTCTTCAGCTTCTTGCAGGACGCACAATGTGAGGAGGTGGCTATGATGTGGGGAGGCTTGTGGATGTGGGTGTAACCAATAAAGGAAGTGGGTGGAGCTTCTGGGGGAAGTAGGCGGAGCCGGGAGAGTGGGTGTGGCCTCCCTCCCAAAAAAACTGAGCACCTGCACTTAATATTTTACAAATTAAGCACTGATGTAGAAGAAAGCCGACCGGGCCGCAGACCACTTACTTCGGGATTACTTTTTTAGGGTCAACTACCTGCTTTTGAAATACCATTACAAAAGCAGTGATTGCAAAGAGTGAAGCTACCCTACCAACTTTACCCCACACCCCAGGCACTCACCTACGTCTCCAGAACCACAAAATCATAGGGTTCCCCGAGAACTTCTCCCAAGATCGTTTCCAGGGGAATGCTTCCATCCTCTACTCCGGCAGGAACGCATCTGGTGAGTGTGGGTGCAGAGTGATTCTTGGGAGCACCAGGGAAGCTTTATTTCGAATTGTCCTTTCTTTTCAAAACATCGCGGCGCTCCCCGCCCACGTTCGTTTGCAGCTCGTGTTGCTTTATGAAGCAAGAAATCCAATGTATGAAAATATACCTCTTTTGATTGCGGGCGCAGGCGCTCGTATATATTGCCTTCTGCTGAACGTTTTATATAGGCAATCCTGCACATTTCCAGTTTGCCGTGCCGCGCCCCAGCTCAGCCAAAAGCCCGCCCTTAGCCATTCTTCAACGGAAATGAAACAGTGTTCCGTGAATGGCTGGCAGACGCGATCTGCTGCAGTGTCATCAGTAACGTGATGACGACACGCTCTCTCAGTATGCCTGGGCCAGGTTGGACTTCCTGTGAGGACGTACCAGGCAGAAGTCACAGACGGAGAGCAGGAATTTTATTTAAATAATTACTGGGCCATCAATCTGCCGGAGGAGAACAAGAACAATTGTATAGACCCGGCCCTGTGAAAGAAGTGCCGGTGCTGAGCACCGGAAAGCACCGGCACAAATTAAGCACTGGCCACAGCAAGACTAAAGTCGAAAAAACAGTGAAACACAGCAAAAAGTGGGGGTAACCATAGGAAGCAGATCCTACTCTCCTACACGCCATCCACCTGCGTGTGTTCCCCTGACTCGTGCCCTGGACTACAGACAACATGTACAGGTACATAAATCTATATGCTGTTACCATGGGCAACAGGGGAAAGAGATGGGACTGTGCAGGTCGCCAGCCGGAACAGGTAGGTGCTTTAAGTGGAATGAAAAAACGGAGGGGTTTCTCAAAGGGGTGTGACCTGTGAAAAAACTGAGGGGTTTCTCAAAGGGACGTGACCTGTGTAATTAAGGGCGTGGCTTTAAAACACATAAGCTAAAATTCTGTGCTTAGCATAGTGTGCCGCCCGACTTGTATTTTGCTGTTCCTGTCATTGCATCCAGATATATGATACAACAAGTAACATCATACCTATAACAAGTCAGGACTATTGGCTTTGTCAAAGGTTGTTAGTTGCATAAGATAAATAAGCAGCAACTATGGCTTGTATATAATATTGAAAAAGATTCCACTTAAAGCCCTGGTGACATCACGACAATGTTGCTGATGCTCCTGAGTTTTAAAAAAGAGAAGGGAAATCCAGAGAGAAAATGACTTTCTTTAAAGGATTTCCCTTCCCCTACAACACCCACCTGGCATGACGTCATGCCGTAACTTCTCCTCCAGTGAGAAGTGAGCAGCGCACATCATGTGCCTGCTGTCAGTACAGTTCGGGAAAAAATGGACCCCTTGTGCCAGGGCACAAAACAGAGCCCGATAGAGACCCGTTTGGAGGCCCCCTTTAAAATGATCAGCACCCGTGAGACCCGGCCCACTTAAAGCCTTGAGTACAGCTGCGTCAATCTATAGACTGACGTCACCAGCGAGGGGGGGGAGATTGTGCAGGTAAGAGGAACAACTGCATCAATCCACAAACTGCCATTACCAATGACATCAGGTGTGAGAGAGTGGACTGTGCCGGTAACAGGCACACAGGGGCATCATCAGTCCATGGGGCGACATTACCATGGGCATCACGTGTGATAGCGCCGCGGTGAACGTCACACGGACATCAATATATAGAATCAAATCAACATGGGAGAATTTGTGAATGGGAGAAGACCTAACACAGTCGGTGACATTAATGTACAGACTGACATTATAGAGACATCAAGTGTGAGGGAAGAGACTGCAGGAAACAGAAATCACGTCCACACGTTCCAGATGCACACCTGAGCATTGCTAGTTCTTCCCATAATTCCTCGCCTCCAGACTCCGCACCTGCACATTAAAAGCACGTAAGGTCGCTATATAAATAGGCTTAAAGCACATCATACAGCACAGACCGACCCCCAGCAGGCGATTTTGTGCAACATCTATGGAGACTGGGCTCTGGGCCTGGCCGGCCAGGAAGTACACGAAAACGACACATTTTTGGCTGACATCAGCATCCTGTAACTTCTGTTGTCTGTTAGCTTTTTTAAAAAAAAAATTTCTTCGCGTTTTAACTGCCTACCCGGAGAGGGACTTCGAACCCAGTAAACAGATGATTGGATTAGAAAGTGTGTGGTTGTCCAGGGGCTACAGAGGTGCCCGCCTCAAACCAGAGTGGGGCATCAGCCTTTCTCGTTCCAGAGCGGCGCCTGCGAACAGCTGGAAAGTTACACACTGTCACATTTGGGGGATGAAAGCGAGCGGCTTCGCTTGCGTATGCTCTTTTTTCCTGGCCGGTAAACAATTGAAAATAGTCCAAGAATACAATTTCTCCGCAAAAATGTGAGGACAGAAGAGAGCTTTCCGCCGTCTGAATCCGCGGTAGATTTGTTTTTCAGGGAGAAGGACACAGGATGTACCAGAGGAAACGAGGGGGTGTGCGGGCGGCCTGCGGCCCCTCCTGCTCCATCCCCCGCCGGGCCTGAGCCGCGGCCAGTGTTGTGTTGGGTCAGGCCGGGCTATGCTATGGTTTCCGGCCTGTGTGCTGTGCGGCATGTGGTGATTCCACACTGTAGGCCGCCGGTTCCTGGAGTCGGCATTGAGCAGAGAGCGGGTTCCGGAGTCCAAACCACTCTTCCCTGAAAGCTGCTGACTCGGGGAGGAAGGCCTGCTGGTTGGGGAGGGCCCTGCCTGGAAAGACACAGGAGGGAGGGAGAGACGGCAGGGCAGGGCCTTGAGCGCTAGACATGTATCAGTGCAGGGCCTGAGCTCAGAGGAACCGAGGCACGGGGGACGACGGTCCTGCCAGCCTTCTTGCGAGCCTTGCCTGGCCTCTCTGCTTGCCTGACCTGCGCCTCGCCCACCGCCACAGACTGTCCAGCCTGAGTCTTTCCTCCTTACCTTGCTCAGACTGCCTCGACTAGCCCTCCCAGTGGCTTACCGTGCCTGCTGCTCACTGGAGTTCCCGATGGGCATCATAAAGCCTTGACAAGTCTCGCGAGAAGAGTTAAGGGCTCTCTTGGTATATATACTGCCTGTTCCAGAAGCAATTCAATATCTGCTGCTCTGCTGTCTTCCTTCGCAACCAAATCCACCTATTCTGTTCCTGGGACCCTCAACACTTCTGCTCTAGCCATAGATTTCGGAATGGATTCCAGCTGGGCCTTTGCCTGCCCTGCCTCTGCATAACTCTGGAAATGTGGGTTCCTCTTGCCCTGCTGTGGCATCATGGAGGCGCATTGAGCATCAGCATTGCCAGTGGCACGAATTTATTGGACTTTGGCAAAGTCAAGGACAGTGGGCTTACTAGATGCAGAAGCCACGCTTGGCTGAAGCTTACTGAAGGCTGACCCTGGAGGAATCTCATTGAACTCTGATAGTCTTGATCAGTGGCAGGAGCTTCCGTGCAAGTAATGGTGTGAGCTTATCGAAGTGGCAGGAACTTAATTGGGATTAGTAGCCGACGGTGCCAGGAGCTTGTGAAAGTTGACACCAGGTGGAGATTACTGAACATTGAGAATGCTGATGCCAGGAGTTTTCATATAGGCAGTGGCAGCAGTCGATTGAACGTTAACGCTGTTGAGATCTCATTGAACATGTACTTGGCTCATCAACAACAATAATTTTAATGCAATCGATGGTAAGAGCTGATTGATCGTTGACTCGAGCAACAGTAGGAGCTTAATGGATGGAGAAGCTGATGGTGGTGAACCTTATTTACTGTCAATTAAGTCGATGTCGAAAGCCAAGTGGGCTTCAGTATCCGAGGTGGTAGGAGCTTTGATGCTAGCAATGGTGGGTGCATATTGAATGTTAATGCTGCCCAGATCTCAGCAAACCTTTACATTTCAGATTAACAACAGCAGTTTTGGTGCAGTCGATGGTGGGGATTTATTCAACGTTGGTGGTGGGAGTTTTCATGCATGCGGCTACTTGATTTTATTGACTCGTCATTCGGGCAGTGGCAGATGCAAAAGTGGCGGGATCTTATTGAAAATGCATACAAGTAGTGGCTGGTCCTAATTGAACATTGACAAAAGCTTGATCTAGGCCAAATTCAGCCATGGAGAAATCCTATTTAACTTCAGAACAGGCAATGGTGCTAGCCTTTTGAAATGGCAGTAACCTATTAAAAGTTGAAGCCAGCTGTGGTGGGAACTCAGTGAACACTAAAGTTGGCGATGGATGGGCATAGAGGAAGTCAACAACAATGATGCAAGGAACTTGTTGCACACCAAATGATGTCAATGCAAAAGGTTTAAGGAACATTAGGAGTGGTAATGGGAGCAGCTTAATGGAACTTAAAAACACCAGTTTTTAACGATAATTGAATTCCAGCAGCAAAGTCGATGGAAGCTTATCAGACACTGAAGTTTTCAGTGTTGCTTGCTGCATGAAAGCTAGTACAGGTTTTTAGAAGAATACTTAAATCAAGACGGATATCGCATGAATCTGACAGGTTGGCAGGGCCAGAGCCTCAGGGCGAGGGGCATGGCTGGCCTGTACCTAGATGACAGGTGGTACAGTGACGCACTTCCAGAGAGGGGATGACAGCATTCGGGTGGCCACGAACTCGCCCCATCACCCAAGAAGAGCCCTGCAGTACTCACCGGCCCATAATCACCAGGATGGGTCGTGGAAGGCGGAGTTTATTTGGAGAGCGCCCAGCCCTCACACGTAGTTCCCGTCGTAGCCTAGATCTGGACATAAGCAGCCGCGTGTCACTCAAGGCCTACAGACCACGCTGCTTGAGTGTTGAAACAGGACTCACAAGTAAGGTAAGTGCACAATCACAAAGGGGCTGTTTCAACTTATTTAATATTTTCAATGGCTTTCTCTACATCTATGCATATAAACCACTTTTTGCTATTTTAAACGTAGAATGTAGGTTCCAGTATCCTAACAATTTGTAGTCCCAGTGTGCGGATATGGTGAGAGACCTGGCTTCAGTCAGGTTGGAGGAGTGATGTCACTGTCAGACGTCAGGTTCCCACAGTGATATCAAAGTCAGACAATATATAGTAGTTTTGGAACGATGTCACAAGCTGCTCCCCCAGTAATGCTACAGTCTAATGGCAAGATTCTGAATCAATGTCACCAGCTCCTGAAGTGATGCCACAATCTGACGCCCAGTTCCTAGACCAATATCACAATCTGGTGCCTGGTCATGGTCACTAAGTTAATGTCACATTCTGATGTCCAGTTACTGGGCGCATATCATAATTTTACTTCTCTTTCCTGGACTGATATCACAGTCTAATGGCGGATTTCTGAACTGGTGTGATGGTCTGACGTCAGAATCATAGAGTGAGGTCAGGGTCTAACATCCTGTTCCTAGAGTGAACTCACAATCAGTCGACCGGTTCTTGGAGTGATGCAATCGTCTGAGGTTGAGTTCCTGTTATTATGTCACAGTCTTATGTGCATTTCATACAATAACGTCACAATATGAAATCAAGATTCTGAATTGATGTCACAATCTGCTGAAGTGAGATCCGAGTCTGATGTATGGCGCCTGGAGTGATGTCACATTCTGACGTCCAGTTATTGGAGTGATACCACAGCTGATCGTGGTGTCTGTGCTGAGTGAAACGTCAGTTTCCTGGAGTCATGTCCAAGTCTCGCGGCCAGTACCGAAAGTGATGTCATGTTTAGACATCGGGTCCTTTGAGTGCACAGTCTGATGTCCGGTTTTCAGGGTGATGCTACAATGAGGCGTCCAGTCCCCGGAATTATGTCACAACCTGATGGCCGGATCCAGAAATGACTTCACAGTCTAATATCCGGTTTGTAAAGTGCTGTCACAGCGAGAAGTCAGGCCCCTGGAATGATATCAGAGCCTGAGTGCAGGCGAGCTGACTGCAAAACAAATAGCTTGTTTTCGTGTTTTCATACCTTTGGAACCGGTACATTATGCCTCTTAATCAGTGATCTGCAGATTAATTATACATCTCTGAGGCAGGCACATTAACAACGGTCTATTTCACAAGCGAGCTGTTACTTTAGACCCCTGCATGGGATACAAAGAGCAGTGGTGGCCGGTGGCCCTTGCCAAAGGTCCCTGAGAAGTGACAGGCCAGGCCTTGCAGGGAGCTTAGCACAAGCAGGGGCGGTGGGGGTTGTGGAGGAGAGGAAACGTGCCTCTTCCGCTTTCTGGAATTCTGTCATCCAAGCATCCGTCCTCCCACCCCAAACGGACAAGCACCGGCCCACCACTCCAGTCTCTGCTCGTGTTGTAGCAAAGTCTGTTACGGGGGAGGCCTGGGGCCTCTAAAGCCGTCGGGGTTGGAGATGAGCCAATCTCGTGCCAGGCCACGGTGGCCACTGTCTTTTGTGAGGCCACTGTGGAGGGCTGGACCCGCGTTAGTCAAAATGCTGTTGCCAAAGTAGGCTGGTGTGGCTGGGGTGGAGACTATCACGTCAGACAACTGTCTCTAAAAGGCTACTATGAGGGTTGGGACAATTGATGGCCGGCAGAGCTAGTTTCATTTCAATTCAGGCCCTTGCCTCTGAAGCGCCGCTGGGGCTGGGCGGAGTCGGCCACACCAGAGCCCAGATTTCGGAAACGCTGGGTCCGCCGCTGTCATACGCATCGCGCAGGATTCATTTCTTAGCTTTCCAGAGGCGGTTATGCTGAGCTGCACAGAGACCACGTGAATGGGCCCTCGGGTGCTGCCTTCATGGTGCTGGTGGCAAGGTCCGGAAAAGATCGGGACCCATAACCCCTCTTGGTTCTCCTCGCCACATGGTATCTCCTCATCTTTTTCACGCGTTACTTGCGTGACGACACTTATGCAATCAAGAACAACCTAGCTAGAGCTGTTTTACAGAAAGTAACTACATTGTTCTGATTTGTAAGGCAAAGTCTTGGTGAGTTGTGTCGATTTGCTGTCATTTATAAAGGGTGTGCATTACCGGGTTCTGACGCATTCTGCCAAGCTGTGAATGCGGGAAGCCCTAACTGTACCAGATCCATGTCCAAACTAAACCTAGTTAATAGCCACTCAAGGAACCATTTTACATCAACCCGCAGTACGCAGCTCAACTTCACACAACCTCACAACATCGAACAGAATATCATGCCCACCAAACCCCATCACACATCACCACAGTAAATTACACCACAATCCATAATGCGACATGGCAACATGCCACGGCATACAATATCATACACCTCTACAATTCACAACTAACACAATACAACAGCATACCCAACAGACAGCACCACATGGTAATCTCCCAACTCATAGCCATCACACCTTTGCCCATTAACCAGCATATCACCCCTCACAGCCAGCAGCACAATCCCTCAACATTCAGCATGACACCATCCTTAACACACTACATGCTCACACACACCTCGCCATACTTACTGCATCACATCTCCCTTCACCACACCAACCCCCACACATGCGGGTTTTGAGGCCACCGGCTATTAGTATTCACACCTAACCTCAGCCCCACACAACATTATGGACAGCACCAATGCACAATGCAAAGACACTGACACCCATACCACACCCAACCACAAGCACACTGACTCCACATGCATACCTCATCTCCTACTCCAACACGTTGACAGCTGTAAGACCAGCCCCCGCAAATAGAGGCTGGGTGGCATAACCCACAGCAGAAAGAAAACAGTTATGTGGCACAGAGAACACCCAGGGAAGAGAGGGACAATGCATATCCCTCTATGATGATAAAACGTCAGACACAAGAAACGCATACTGCGTAACAAGGTTAGATTATCTGCTCTGTTGGCACCCTCCACATTCATGAAGAAAATGGCAGTCTTTGAATCTTTTCTTGAAGTTTGCTACAACTAGCGGGGGCACGCGAAGGTGGCTGCCTTACGAGTGCTGGCCCTGGTACATATACTCAGGCACGCACAGAGAGTTGTAAGACCTCATTCCGTCTAATGTCTAACCTCCTTTCTTGGCCATTCCACCGCCAGGCTTTGTTAAAATTAAAAGCTATTGGAAGCAACCAATGTTGCTCTGTATATGAATTCTGTAAAATAAACAAGACTTAAATTCTCCCTAAATGGGCCAATTTGCGTCAAAAGTATATACGCCCTTTATTTGCACATTTGGATTTTAAACAAACGAGACCTGCCCTTTTATATTTACAATTTTTAGAAAATTCTACTGTCTGCTGGTCTGTGGTGAGATTTTTAATAGCAGTGCATTATGCTTATGCTTGATATTGAAATGGAGGGTATTTACTTAATGACATTATTTGCTGCTTTTACTATTTTTTTTATTGTTTTATTGTACTTTTATGATTGTCAAATACAATCGAATTAAGTAATGATTGAATTGACTTAAAATCTCCATATATGAGCACCCCAGTGTGGCCGGGCCTAGAAAGATTGATACACTGTGCAAGGCCACTTGCCTCGGGCCCCTGACCCTAATGCTGTTAGCGTGAGATTAGAGAGCCCTTCAGAGGGACAGCGTGGCCTAGTTCAGGCACACACATCTGCCTTTATTCCTTGTCAAAGTGAAATCATGTGTTCACTCTACAATTGTACATCTGTCTTTTGGAGCACTGATGGTTGGATCCTTGTTGGCATCAAGCCTGCAATGGCTGCTCCACAAACATCAAAGTGCGGAAAGCAACGCAGAAGGCAGCATGTCTATAGAACCACTGGTCCCCTAGTATACTGAACACTGGCTCTGAAAGTATAACACAATAAAAGCAATCATGAGTGTGTTAACCATTGTGATGCACAACAAGTAGTCTGTTGCCCCCTGAAGACCCTGGGAATGGACGAGGCACTAAGGCAATCAGATGGTGACATAATATGCAAAGAAATAGACAAGGTGGCATGCCTTGGAGCCACACTGTCCTTAGCTTTCTGGGGAGTGGGCTTCCAGGAGGCAACATGCTAGCTGAGCTAGAGCATGCCTAGCCTTTTAGGTAGGGAGGGGCCCTAGCAACAGGGGGTGGAAACAAGCAAACCAGAAGCTGGCATGACTGCTCAGCTGTAGCAGACAGGTGAAAACTGTAATTTTGTAACATTAAGATTATATTGCAATAACATAAAATACCAATGAGACATTAACTGTGTAGGTGAATACACACGGTACAACACAACAATATGATAGGGAAACAGATTCACTAGTACATTTTGGGGAATTGGTGGCAGGGTTAGGTAGCGAATCAAACAATTTCTATTTTTAGTTGATTTTTCAATTAATTTGAATTGAAAAGCACAGGTACATGTAAAAGCAGTAACAATACATTCATAATAACCATCTTATCATATTATATAGGTATAAAGTATTATCAGTTATATAGACCAAATGAATTTGATGTTGCCTTTAATGCAAAGGTACCCACCTGCAAAAAGTTACAAACGTAAGATTTTACTGATATACCTTTTAAGAAGAGTTAAAGGGTACGGAGTGATGATTAGGAAGGCTGCGTAGAACCTCCTTAGCTGCACAACTTCGTAGAAATACCACAACACTGTAACTACAGTCAGGGGTCCCACCCTACTGAAGTAGGCGGACTGTCCTGAAAGTCATGCAGCGAGCCATGCTGTTTGACTTGACAGAGTCCACCCACCATGGCCTGACTGACTCTGCCACTTATCTACTGACTTCCTGTTCACCAGAATTACATTCCTCGCTATCAGCACTACTCTTGAAACAGAACAATGATCTTCCCCGAATACCCACTCGTCGTCTTCCAGGTCTCCAGAGACAGCCAGGAAAAAAGAAACATTCGAGGAATTTATTTTTGTTGAGTCGACTCTAGTCTTTCAAAGCTTCCTGACCAATATCTTTCCCGGACTAGTGCCAGAGCGTACAAGATTCTTAGAACTGCTGCTGTATGTTCAACAATTATAGAAGGATATCTGTAGCTCAGTCCCAATCCTTGCACGCTTCATCTGTCGAGTCTCGTAAGACACTGTTGAGATTCATTGACAAGTTAAGTCAGGTGGTAAGAGGCTACTCCAGGGTCGGAATGGACAGAAAATATCCACAGGCACCAACATAAAAGTGGCCCCATTATTGAATTCGATAGCTAAACAAGGGGCCCATGTTTGCAAATTGGGGCAGTTTAGAATTGATAATGACACGGAGTGTAAGTGTTTTGTAAGGTATGGAGGACTACATGGATTTGAGCTTGCTGCAGGTAATGCTTGTTTTAATATCAGGGAAACCAACAGCAAAAACCAGCACAGCAGACCATAAAATAGGCCCACAAGCGGCCAAACAACAGCCCGCACACTGATCTGTCTGAGCATCCCAACGAGCACTGCCC
Source organism: Lissotriton vulgaris (assembly GCF_964263255.1). Taxonomy (NCBI): domain Eukaryota; kingdom Metazoa; phylum Chordata; class Amphibia; order Caudata; family Salamandridae; genus Lissotriton; species Lissotriton vulgaris. Next base: position 1,048,196,064 of record NC_141685.1, read on the forward strand.
GATTGCCGCGCAGACCAGTCCAACCCTCGCCTACTTCGTGCAGTATTGTATCTTTCTGGGCATTTTTTAAAGCACCACGTTTACCACTTACTTGGCTTCTCAGCTCTTTGTGCAGACTGCAGGGGATCAATGTAGGTGCCACCTTTGAGATGGGTGAGTGGTTTGCGTGGTTTGGGTTGTTCCATGAGAGGGTTCTCTAGGGTGCGGGGGAGTCTTCCAGTCTAACCAGCCTGGATTACTGAGTGTGCAGTAGAGTTTCCTTGTGCGGTGACCCGCACTGGGGGTTCAAGACTGCTAGAAAGGTCAAACTCCTAACTTGATCAGCAAGAAAACGTAATTTTCTGCACTGCATCACCCCCTTGTCACTGATGGAAACAATACAGATATTTCATCTTATTCACAAATAACAAAAGGTTAATTTTGCATTTACATCTGTTGAAAACAGACTGAAGAACCCTTGCAAGTTGTTTGTCTATGTTCTTCATCCTCTGAGAGAATCCTTTTCTTGTAAAGTTTGGGTCTAACAGTATAATATATCATTTTCATGCAACTGGGTATAAATCCTTCATTCAGTTTAGTTACCCCTTATTAACATTGGCAATGGGGATTTCCCAGAAACCTGTATGAGCACAACTCAAAAGATGAATTCCTTTAGTTCTGAAGACCAGAAAAGTTAGTATTGGCGTAGTCAGAATGTTTGACGTTTGAACTGCATGCTATTAGCCTTGCCACTGCCAGTGATTGCTTGTGTTTTAAGGATTAAACCCAGACAAAACCATCTGAAAAATGGATTCTACAGAAACAAGCATTAACAATGCAATGGTCTCAGCATTTTTAAAGTTAGTGCTATTGGCATTGCTCATGACATTATTTTTATTTATGTTATTGTTTTTTAAACGTAAATAAATGGCATTGTCATTTACAATGCCAATAGCAGGGCAGGAGAGCAAGCACAAGCAACGAGGGGCAGGACAGCAAGCACAAGCAACAAGGAGGGGGAGGACAGCAAGCACGAGCAACGAGGGGGGGCAGGACAGCAAGCACAAGCAACGAGGGGGGGCAGGGGAGCAAGCACAATCAACAAGGGGGGAGGACAGCAAGCACGAGCAACGGGGGGCAGGACAGCAAGCAAGAGCAACGGGGGCAGGGGAGCAAGCACAAGCAACGAGGGGGGAGGACAGCAAGCACGAGCAACGAGGGGGGGCAGGGGAGCAAGCACAAGCAACGAGGGGGCTGGACAGCAGCAAGCACAAGCAACGAGGAGGCAGGAGAGCAAGCACAAGCAACGAGGGGGGGCAGGACAGCAAGCACAAGCAACGAGGGGGGGCAGGACAGCAATCACGAGCAACGGGGGCAGGGGAGCAAGCACAAGCAACGAGGGGGCAGGAGAGCAAGCACAAGCAACGAGGGGCAGGACAGCAAGCACAAGCAACAAGGAGGGGGAGGACAGCAAGCACGAGCAACGAGGGGGGGCAGGACAGCAAGCACAAGCAACGAGGGGGGGCAGGGGAGCAAGCACAATCAACAAGGGGGGAGGACAGCAAGCACGAGCAACGGGGGGCAGGACAGCAAGCAAGAGCAACGGGGGCAGGGGAGCAAGCACAAGCAACGAGGGGGGAGGACAGCAAGCACGAGCAACGAGGGGGGGCAGGGGAGCAAGCACAAGCAACGAGGGGGCTGGACAGCAGCAAGCACAAGCAACGAGGAGGCAGGAGAGCAAGCACAAGCAACGAGGGGGGGCAGGACAGCAAGCACAAGCAACGAGGGGGGGCAGGACAGCAATCACGAGCAACGGGGGCAGGGGAGCAAGCACAAGCAACGAGGGGGCAGGAGAGCAAGCACAAGCAACGAGGGGGGGCAGGACAGCAAGCACAAGCAACGAGGGGGGGCAGGACAGCAATCACGAGCAACGGGGGCAGGGGAGCAAGCACAAGCAACGAGGGGGGGGCAGGACAGCAAGCACGAGCAACGGGGGGCAGGGGAGCAAGCACAAGCAACGAGGGGGGGCATGACAGCAAGCACGAGCAACAAGGGGGCAGGATAGCAAGGGGGGCAGGACAGCGAGCACAAGCAACAGGGGCAGGGGAGCAAGCACAAGCAACGAGGGGGGGATGACAGCAAGCACGAGCAACGAGGGGAGCAGGACAGCAAGGGGGGGCAGGACAGCGAGCACAAGCAACGGGGGGGCAGGGGAGCAAGCACAAGCAAGGGGGGAGGACAGCAAGCACGAGCAACGGGGGGCAGGGGAGCAAGCACAAGCAACGGCAGGACAGCAAGGGTGGCAGAACAGCGAGCACAAGCAACGGGGGGTAGGGGAGCAAGCACAAGCAACGAGGGGGGGAGGACAGCAAACAAGGGGTGGCAAGACAGCGAGCACAAGCAACCCTTGTTCACCCTTGTTCTATGGAGCAATGGTGCAGGCGCAGAAGAAGAGAGAAACATCTCCATTTGTAGATATGGCCCTGTAATGCACTTCGACGCATTGCAGCGCAGTAAGTTTGGTTGCTGCATTTTGTGACATATTCGTGAATCTGTTCCATAGTCTTTTGCTAACGTGACTTCACACAACAAGACCCCTCAACTTCTACCTGAATGACTAGCTTGAGCTATAAAGGAACAAATAAAACAAACGCATAGTGCACATTCTCACGTCAGCAGGCCACCACAAAGCCTGTTCACTCCACACTTCTGGCAAACTGAGCTGAAAGTGCAGCTGCTCCTGCTCCACTACATAAAATATTAATAATACAAAAAAAACCATAAAACGAGTTCTCGAGGGAGGTGCCTAGCTAAATGACAGCTTTGTTGAGGAGGCCGCGAACGCACGTTAAGCTGGGATCATGGCACTGGAAATGACCAAGGGGGAATTCACGGCTGCACGAATTAAAGAAAAGAAAGCAATCCACGCCGAACAAGGCCGTGCAGTGTGTGATTTATGCAACCATAGTTCCGCTCGCAGGCCTCCCCTACCTTTCCCTCGACGGAGAGCGAGCTTGACGTGTTACCGCAACACGTGTTCTTTGCAGAGCCTCGAAGGGCGGCGGCAGGGCGGGCTTTCCTCGCTAGGCCTCGCCACGACTTTCTGCTAGTGGTACTCGGCGCTGTCCTGCAGCCCGGGACCCCTTCCGTCCTCGGGCACTGGAGCCATGCGCTCCGACGTAATCAATGAAAGTTGTGCACAGTCGTGCCATTTTTGCCTGTAATTAAATTAACTCCCAGGAAAATTAAGTGAATGAGGCACTTTGGGGCAGTTCGAGTAAAACTTAATGCGACGGCAAACCCCATGTTAAAAAAAAAAAATCACTCGACACACCAGCAAGTGGACTGTGTCATGGAGAACAAGATTTAGGTTGGACTGGCATATCCACAACACTAGTCCATATTATGCTGAAAGGCGAAAGCCCTCAAGGCACAATGCTTCAGCGTCTTTGTGCAAGCTTGTCTCCAGCAGGGTGAGCAGAGACACGACCATGTTTCTCCGAGGCGAGGCAGGAATGCCTCGGAGAAACCAGAGTTTTTTCAGATTCGGGGGCGTGGTTTTCGTTCTCTCCACTTCCCATTGGCTGGAAGGTAAAATTCCGGCCAATGGGAAGAGGAGAGAAAGAAAACAAGAAAGAAGCGAAAAAAGACGCCCCCCCCTGAATCTGAAAAAGACGGGGCTTAAAGGGAGTGACACCCTTCTCCTCCAATGGCTGGCCTCCGTTTAGGAAGCCAGCCAATGGAGAAGAGGGGCGGGTTAATGCCCCCATACTAAGTAACATTAAATCTCTGACCGAAATTGCGTAAGCGCAGCCTACGGTCATCGACCTAAAAAGCACCTTTTACTTTAGGTTTTGCCTACAGACAGCTTTTTAGTTACATGTTGTCGAAGAACGATTGCGTACAACACCAATACAAGCAGTGGGTTTGGAGTGAGCCTGTTGCTCATCATTGGTTGGCTTTCTTGTCAATCTTATTTGCTTGCTAATTTATTGGTTTTCCTTCATCTTCTTGTTCTGGTCTTTCTCCTGGAGCATAGCTTTTTTAATCATCTTTTTGACTGGATGACTTGTATCGTTCCAATGAAAAACCTACTCTTCTCATGCAAATCTCTATAAACGGAAAGCCCCTACCACTAATGCTGCATTGAAAACCCTGAACATTCAGTTTTAACATTTTGTTAATCTACACCTTTTACATTTTAGAAATTTTGTGAATTGTGTAACGTTTGAGATGTTTGTCAACATATACATAATGGTGATCCTTTTAGTCTGTTACTGTAACGTAACATAAACTATGTCCAAGGATTACCCTGATTTAATCGCCGTCCTGCTTCTTTAACCAAGTCCCCATGTTAGAGCGATGCTGTGTAAATCTCTCCTCCGACCCAAAAAATATATCTCTTTAAAGCAGGATTGTTCAATGTAGTCTCTGAAGGACTGGATCCATGCCAGGTTTTCAGGATATCCACATAAAATAAATGCATATATAACTAATCAAAATGGAATGCATTTACATAGTGGCTTTGCTGGAGATCTGGCTCATATCTTGCTGTTATGTATCTCAGTTAGACACATCTGCTCAAAAGCATTAGCACCAAGCTACCCTGACAGCAGGAAGGGGCTTCCCAAAGAGTATATAGTATCATGTTGAAATCATGTAAAAATTAAAGAATCGGGTGACTATAGGGATCCTCTAATGAGCCAATACACACTTTTCATCTGTCAAACCCTCGAGCATACTATTACTTTGCCAGACGTTTGCTTCCTTTCAATCGCAACATTTGAAAAACTATACCTTTTGACTAATTGATAGCATTTTTAATTTTGCTATTTTGTTGGTTTTCTTTGCACTGTAGAAAAACTCACTCATCAGTCTGTCTAGTTGTTGGTCAAAACAGATTTTCTCAATTTTCGCTGTACATTTGCTCCACATGCTATTTGAACAACCCCACTGACATTCGCATTAGTCACATACTGTAGGCTTCTTGGAATCTCAGGTCTAGAATACTGATTTTTTCCTTCGCCCTCTTTACATTTGAAACAACTCTTTGCATGGCCATGATTTCACTCTTAAAAATATTTCTTTCTGACCCCCGGCAAAGCTCACGTTTCTCAGTAAGATTTATAAGGGCTACCTTAACCACATCCGCGCTAGTGGAATTCTCCTTCTATGCTGGGATTTACTAAATCCCATGCTTCATGACGAGCTGGGCTCGTCATCAGTGTGCGAGGAGGCTACACCATGACGAGCCCAGCTCGTCATGAGCCTGGAAGGGGTTAATAAGTGAGTAATGACAAGCAACTTATTGGATGTATACATTGACTCCCTGTTCTCCACCCTATTTTGAACATGTTTCTAGAACTCACACTCCGGGCCCTGCTGGAGCACAAATTACGAAAGTATGCCCAGTAGAAAGTAGTGACAAAAAACACTATGGCAAAAAAGACTTCTGCGTGCAAGTCCATTTGACTTCCTTTAGTAGTGTCTTCAGATATGTTAATCTCAGCCAGAAATGGAGGAGCTCGATCTGGTTCTTCATGCTTAAAACAGTTCGTCTTGAATGGTGGGATGAGGCTTGCTCTTCACATTCGCCAGAACTGAGTTGACTCAACGAAGCAGTAACTAGCAAGCCGAGAGTAGTCAGGACTGGAGCTTAAACAAGACGATAATGATTGGAAGGTGTAGGCTGAAGTGCAGAAAAAAGCAGGAACGAAGAACATCAGAGCTCCGAGGAGCAGGCCGAAGGGATATAGATAAAGCATGCCACAGCAGCCAGCAGAAAAGCTTACGCTGTCATGAAGATAAAAACACCTGGCATGAAGGGGCATAGTGCCAAGCAGCATCATGGATTGGTTCTTCTCCAAAGGGAGAGTGGACTAAGGACCAGATGCCTGAGACATTGGTCGCAAAATGCTGGTCACAAATTGTAACCAGCATTTTTGTGATCAATGTGGAATTTGTTTGAAAGTACACGGTGGTCCTTGTATAACTTCCTACTCTCCCCTCAGTCACTATCCCATACTCGGCCTGGAAAAGCACCATCAATAAGCAAGTCAAACTTATTTCTCAGTCCATGGATCTGCAGGCTCTAAAGACATCAACCATTCTGCTCCCCTTGAACTCTTCGTATCTTCTTGAGCGTCCACAAGCATACTGCCAGGAAAACTGAAGCAAAGTGGCTCGGAAGAACATAATGTTTATGCGACTTCTAGGCTTGCGCTTGACGGCCTTCAACAAATGGGCCCCAACAAGCGAGGGGGGGGGGCTTGCAGGCTGTGTAAATACCACTCCGAATCATGGCTGCATCTCCTGTGCTTCTGCCCGGCACTAGCAGCCCCCATAAGGTCCCTTTTGAAACCCTTGTTCTTAAAATGGGGCGCCAGGACGTGCTTGGAGGCCTCGACCTTGTGTTTTACATCTACTGACATTCAAGTGCTCGCCAGGTTTGGAAAATTTGTGAGACTTTTGGACAATCTTCTATTACCTCCCCTGGTTGCCATGCTTCCTCCCCCTCCCCCTCCCCTTCAAAGAATCATTACAGACTTTTTTCGTCCTTTGGCCCAGTACTCTCTGTCTTAACTATTTCATCCGGCCAAGCATAGCAAAACGCTCAGATAGGGAACTATAATGCTGCTCTTCAATAAGCATATTGCTCTCTAAGCCTTGAAAACTGTTCTTTAGCCTTGTTTTTACTTGAGAAATGTGCTAAAAGCTAAATGTTATACTTGTGCTAAAGTAGATTTTGTATAGCAATGGTTTTAAGTAACTGTGCTAAATTAATAAAAACTTGAAACTTGAAACTACTCGCCAAGCATTTTTTTTACATTCACTAAGTGGATACCCAGAGAAGCATTTTCTTTTCGCAAATGGTTTACCTTCCTCCTTTGGGAGTCGGTAAAATGTAAATGTTTTGCTACTGGATTTGGGTCAGAAAACATTGATACATACCCTAATGAACCACTATTTAGAAGATGTCCTAAACATGCCCCTTCTACATAGTGATCTGTTATGTCCTTCTAAGCCCATTTTGCAATTCGGTAACCTGTTACCGAATCATTAAATGGGCCTAGTACATTCAAAAAGTAATTTAGTGGTCGCAAACCCTGTGATTTGCAGGTAGATGCATCAAGCATTTTTGCGAGCGCAAACGGTACAAATCGCGAAATTCGGCCGTTTGCGCCCGCAAAAATGGCATTTGAGATGCATCAAGGGTTCATGCACTCGCAATTTAAGAATTCGCAAATAATTGCGAGTTCTCAAATTGCGATTGCATTTAAGGAATCGCAATTTGCGATTCCTTAAAAGCAATGCATGAACCATTCCAAGATTGCGAATTCGCAATCTGGGGTCGCTGTTTACAGCGAATTCAAACTACGTGGTAAATAGCAAAAACTTAGAAATATGCACTTTAGTGCATTTTTCTAAGTTGTATATTACACACACACATGTCCTTGGGACAAGTGTGTGCGCAACACCAGTGAACATTACCATTTCAGGGGTGCAACAGGGTGTCCTTTGGACACCCTGGCACCCTTGAAATTGCGGCACATTTGCGATTCGCTAATTGCTAATCGCAAATAAGGAATGACTCCCCATTTATTCCTATGGGTCTTTCCTTATTTGAGATTAGCAATTAGCGAATCGCAAATAAGGAATCAGTAGGAATTCTCAAATAACATTGCGATTCCTACATGCATCCTGTTTTGCGAGTCTTTAACCCCTTCGATGCTCATGACGAGCTCAGCTCGTCATGAAGTACACTGGTCGTGTGCTCATGACGAGCTGAGCTCATCATGAACAATGGGAATAAAGGATCTGCAGCACAGGGAGGGAATTGCTTTAGCACTGATGGTGTTTTAATAGTGAATCCTTAAAATTCGCTATTAAGGACTCGCAAAACATAACTTTGATGCATCTGGGGGTTAGTGAATTTTAGGGTTTGCAACCGCTAAATGACTCCGTGCATCTGGTGTTAGGAGCATGGCAACACAGGAAGTCTATAATAGCCCTTGGGAATCCCGCCTGTAAATTCTCGCCATGTTATACCTTCACGGGGTGCCAGATATTTCTATGCATTTCATGGTACAGTATATAAATGTGTTGTGTCGTGTCAAGAAACATTTAATGCAACCTAGGATGTCCCCAGCTGGCCTTACAAGTACCTGGATACCAGAAATGAATCTATCACCACCCAAACATCAGGAAAGCAAGTGAGCCAATGCTCCATGTGACTATGCAGTAGCTCTACATGTCAGTGAAGGTGATATGTAGCAGTGTGTGAATGACAGAATCAGTACAAGAATCCTGAACAAAGTGAGTGTGTGCAAGGTAATTGTAGTGGCTACCATATCTTTACAGGGTTAGGAAACTTAGTTTCAGACTTACCACGGTTTTATGCCGGTGCAGTGTCACAAAAAGCAGCGCCAGCTGGCACAACGTTTTGATTTGGAATTCACTTTCCAGAGCAAATCTGATGCTTGATGCGTTGTGCCTGAAAGTACCCCCAAAGTGATGCAAAGGGGGTGTCCCATGGGTGGTACATGGACATTCTCATGCAACCACCCATTGATTTTGACGCCTTATCTGCTAAAAAGGTTGAGAATGATGTGCGCTAAAACGCTATGGGCCATATGCATGAACACATTTTCCCATAGACATAGAATGGGTAAAACCCTTTGATGCATCTGGCCCTTAGCCTGATCCTGGCAGTCTTAATGGTTGGGAAAAGTTTTCTTTTCCCAAAACATTTTTAGGTCTCGCCTGTCGATGCGCATGCGCATCGAGCAAGCGAGAGTATTGGGACTTATCCACTCTTTATCCACTGCAAGGAATCGTGGCGATTCCTTGCAGTGCCCGTGACTTTTAAGCTCAATGCGCATGCGCATTGAGCTTAAAAGCGCGTGCACGTCCGTCTTGGTTTACCCGCTCCGCCCCCTCCCCTTCCCGCCGTGTCGCATTTCTCCTCCCCCCTCCCCTCTCCTCCGTCCGTCTTGTTAGTTTAATTTAACCCGCTCCGCCCCCTCCCCTTCCCACCGTGTCGCATTTCTCCTCCCCCTCCCCTCTCCTCCGTCCGTCTTGTTAGTTTAATTTAACCCGCTCCGCCCCCTCCCCTTCCCACCGTGTCGCATTTCTCCTCCCCCCTCCCCTCTCTTCCCTCCGTCTTGTTACGAGATGTATTTAGCGTAATGGGTTTTGGGCATACATTGAACTGTTGGCAAGGCAATTCCAATGGATTTTAGTTGCACATCGGCACTGATTGTATGCGTCCGCCACTGTCAGCTGAGTTTATTTTCTTCTTCAATTGGTTGAAATTCCAGTGTTTTTCTCTCTCTGTGCCGCGAAGGAAATAAGCCGTCTTGTTACGAGATGTATTTAGCGTAATGGGTTTTGGGCATACATTGAACTGTTGGCAAGGCAATTCCAATGGATTTTAGTTGCACATCGGCACTGATTGTATGCGTCCGCCACTGTCAGCTGAGTTTATTTTTTCTTCAATTGGTTGAAATTCCAGTGTTTTTCTCTCTCTGTGCCGCGAAGGAAATAAGCCGTTTGCAAACCGTAAACTGGATTTACCTCAGTAATGGGAGACAATTTTAGCAGGCGCATGTGACGCAGCCGTGACCTGTGACCATGTAAATATTTTAATCCATTTAGCCTTTGTTTTATTGCCCCTGCTCCCTGCCCAGGCTGGACCTTCACGCACCACAGCAGATTAGTGTTGGCCAGAATAAATGGCAGAATCATTATTCCAGCAGCTGCAGCGTCAGCCTTCTGCTTTCAGCGGTATTACCGCCTAATGCACCGTGATCGTGTTTATGTAGTGTCCGGCTTTCCTACTGCCAGGGCTGCACAAGGCTCATACGCTGTCTGCCTAGAAGCAAATGCTTCTATGCGCTGTGTCTTTTTGCTTGTTGGTTATAGTACCAGTATTTGCATAGCGCTTATCTTACATTTGCATGACATCGCAGCGCTTTTGGCACAGAGACCTTTTTCACACGCAGTGGCGCGGACCTTTTTCACACGCAGTGGCGCGGCACTGGGTCCGTGCGACATTGTGCAAGGAAGTTAAATGCCTCCTTCCCCTGGGCCGCGGGGGCACCTCGGGCGCTACTAATAGTCACGCCCCTGTCCGCATAGTTCTTTGATTACTCACCGACAGAAGTCACTGGGTTCTGGAGCCACTGTTTTGACAGGGGGACGAAGATCGTCACCGATGACATCACAATTGACATCATCACTGAGATCACCGGTGACGCCACGCGCCATATGTACAACAAAGTGTCTTCACATGGTAGTCTCCTGGGACGGAGGGTGGGCACATGGCCCAGATATTCCGCTGTACTCTTAGTATACATTTTTTCGCCCAAGTTATGTCGCACTTTTTCGATTCTCTGAAAGATATCCCGGCAGAGGTAGCCAATGACAGGCCGTCGTGTTGTCTGTTTATCTGCAGTTGCACGACGAACCGCTCTCCCCCCTGCGGTACATGCATATTAAACTGACGCACATTGCTAAGTGGGTCAGTGCTAAGTGTGCAGGTCCGCAGAGAGGGATATTATTTATTACCATGGGGGGGGGTCGTGATCAACTCGTGCCCTCTTCCGAATCAACGTTAAGCTGCACTAGTTTATATAGCGGACATTTTTCCACTGTCCTACATCCACCACCCCCTCACACCCCCTAACCCTCACCCTCACCACCTCACACACCCTCACTCACCCTCACACGCCCTCAAACACCCTCACTCACCCTCACACACCCACACCCTCACACACCCACTCACCCTCTCACACCTGCTGCACTCTCCTGCTCTCTAGAGATGTGGCCTAACGACCAGAGCTGCCATCTATGTCACGTAAATACAAAACATGTTGCATTCAAAATGCTATAGGTGTCACATTCGCGAAAGTTATAACTATTGGCGTTGTAAATGACAAAGCTATCAATTTAGCTATTTGGAAAACCAACAAATAAATAAAATATTTGTCATTTACAAGACCAATAGCTCCAACTTTTCTAATGCGAGACCTATTGCATTTCCAATGCTTGTTAGCTTTGCTTGTGTGCTGCAATGTACAGCACACATGCAAAGTTAGAAACCTTTTAAAACTATGTCTAAGCATAGTATTTTGTACTGGCAAGGTACCCTTCCAGTGCAAAGCCTGTGATTTGACATCACACACACACACACATACACACACACCCACCCTTTTACAATCGTGAAAGGGTGGGTTAGTGGAGCAAGGCAGCCTAAAGTGCGCCAGTGCAGGAGTAGAGAGAAACAGTGTCATATCATAATAGATATAGCCAGACCAACTCGCTCACACAGTTAGAAACCCAGTTACTGCGACATGAGCGAGAGGGTGAGGGGAGAGGGGGGGGGGGGTCATGAGACGTCTGGAGCAGTTGCGTGCAGAGCATATAGAATTGTTAGAGCGGCTCAGGTGTCACAATTATGCAGTTCACACGGCCCGCACACATGCATCAGCCGACAGAGCAGGCCGGTAACTGGCCTGGCTAATACGTCAGGACAATGACCGCGCCCCGATTGGAGCTATATGTACACCCACAGGTACGCTGCTGTATACACAACATGAAATACATAAGGCCATGACGGAACACTATGCCCAGCTATATCAAACTAGGAGACGCTGCACCGACCAGGCACTAGAAGGGTTCTTAGGATCCATACACGTGCCCACAGCCTCAGAGGAATACCAAGCAGTGCTTAATGATCAGCTTATATCAGAGGAAATTGAATATGCCATTGACACCATGGCCTTGGGAAAAACACCTGGACCGGACGGCCTGCCAGCAGAATACTATAAAGCTTATCGGGAGTCTCTTGTGCCAAAACCTCATGCATTTTTCACCGCTGCCCTAGAAAATGGGGAACTGCCCACTTCAATGTGTAAGGCATACCTGGTATACCTATTGAAACCTGGAAAAGACCCCACGGCCCTTGGGTCCTACAGGCCATTGGCTTTACTGAACACCGATTAAAAAATACTCGCCAAGGTATTATCTGACAGGTTGATGCCAGTGGTCCCCAAGTTAGTCCACATCGACCAGAACGGCTTAGTACCAGCGCGGAACATTTCACTCAACTTAAGACGTTTCTTCAGAGAGGCAACAAATGCTGTACTGGAGTGGCCTAGGGCAGGGTGCCTCATCTTAGACCTGGAGAAAGCCTTTGATTCCCTAAAGTGGCAACACCTGGCAGCAACCTTACTAAAATATGATCTAGGCCTGGGGTTCCTTCAACTGATCAATCTATTATACATAAACCCAACGGTCCGTGTGCGCTTTGTCAGAAGCCATCCCGGTGCGCAGAGGCACCAGGCAGGGTTGCTCGCTGTCTCCTCTCCTTTTCGCGCTCGCAATCGAGCCGCTGGCTGAAGCAATGCGCACTATAATGGGAGACGGCATACCTCTAGGGGATGCGGTACACCAGGTCTCTCTTTATGAGGACGACCTCCTAGTATATGTGAAAGACGTTGAGAATGTTCCTGGCCAGTTGTCACATCTACTACATACTTTTGCCGCAGTGTCTGGGCTACAGGTGAATGTTGGCAAATCATGTATTTATGCCTTTTGCGAGGGAGGCCGAAACCCACACTATAATATTGACGTCAGAGAGGTACAATGGAAGGAGGGCACCTTCTGCTATCTGGGCATCCAAATCTACTGTCAACCGAAAGATCTGTTTGATAGGAACCTGGGCAGAGCCGTAACAGCAGTTCGGTCACAGATGCGATTCTGGGGTAAGCTCTCGCTAACGCGATAGCGGGTAGGGTAGCTTTGGCAAAGATGGTAATCCTACCCAGGTTTTTATACTACTTTGCTAATCTACCACTATACATCCCTGCGTCCTTTTTTGTTACATTAAGTAAATTGGTCAGAGACTTCATATAGGGCAATACAAGGCATAGAATGGCGATGGCAAAACTATACTTACCTACAGATCAAGGGGGACTCGCAGCGCCATGCTTCGAGCACTATTATCTGGTGGCCCAGCTGCAATGGATAGCCCGTTGGCTGGCAGACAGAAATCTCGCAGACACGGCTACTACGTGACCGCCATATTCCCTAGCACAAGTCATTAGACTTTTTCACCCTGCTGTTAAATCAATGACTCCAACGCCATTGCTACTAGCAGTAGCACACAAATGTTTTCGTAGATCCCTCTACATCACCAGAGGCCTCGTCCCCTATTCACCAGCGATATCACAAGTGGGGTCCCGAGCGGGCTGGCAGTACTCACATCATAAACGATTGCGGACTGGTTAGAAAGAGACATTCAAATTCTAGGGGATCTCTACCGCAACGGAGCAATCATACCTTACACGACTCTGGTGGAGGAAGATGGGTTGCCACCAGGCCAATTTCTAACGCATCACTCACTACTAACTACCCTAGCGACCAGATGGAGAGATATGACTGCTGAGCAGCAGTCTCACTTTACCATACAATATCTACATGTCATGGAGAATGGCAGGCATCTCATCTGATGGTTCGCAGCCTCCTTTAGATCCCATACAGCGATAAGCCTTGACCCTGTCCACCACAAATGGGAGCTAGATCTGGGGCGACAGTTAGCTGATAAGGAATGGTCACAACTACTTGAGAGCCCGATACATATACCTAGAAATATGCAATTCAGGCAAATACAGCTATACATCATTCCCAGAGTGTACCTCACGCCTGCCCTGATAAATCGATAGTTTGACTGGACAGATGCGGCATGCCCAAGCGGTGCTACACCAGGAGCAGAACTGGTGCACATGCTGTGGAGCTGCACGCAAATGAGAGTGTACTGGAGAACAGTCACCAGAATATTGCGCACTTGCACAGGTCATGAATTACCCTTTGTCTGGCCAGTATATCTGCTGCACCAATTTAGGCGGACGGCTGCCACTAAAGTAGTGTCTAGGTTTCTAGATTTAGGGCTAATAGTAGCTAAAAGGCTTCTAACTAAGCGGTGGAAAGCGGCGGATCCGTCCGCATGTACGAGCCTGGCGCCACTCGTTGGCGTGGGCCAAAGCTGAAAGCACCTCCATTAGGCACGAGGAAACGTTAGGACTGCATCGGGAACCCATAGCAACAAGTTGGGGCGCCTCTTTAAAGAACTACACCAGCTAGAGGGCGGCGAGGGGGTAGATATAGTGAACCGCGCACAGCGCTAAAGGGAGCACCACGGTATTCCACAGACACGTATCGATTATCTAGCAATGTGAACAAGCATGGACCCCACACACATGCGGGCTGTTGAGTAATGCGGCAGCAAGGAAGGGGGAACATTACACCGATACACGCAAAGGAGAGGGGAAGACAACATGGGTAGGTCATTGTTTTTGTTGAATTTGTTGTTTTGTTCATACTTGATTCACCTGTGCATAAGATCACGTGTTGAAACAGGAAGAACGTTTGTATAGTATTATTTATCATCCATTACGATCTGCCATAGCTCTATACAACGCATAGAGATAACTGAAACCCTGGCAATGTATGTGTCTCTTTTCTGTTGAAGGGACAGCTGTCAGGACTCAATGGACAGGCTGTCATGCACTGTGTAAATGCGATCTGATGTTATGTTGCAGAGATAAGTAATACACAAACATGTGCTGATACGGCTATATTGAATGTATGTAAGGAAGACATAAATAACTGTTTCCCTGTACATTGTTACATCAAAACCAATAAAACAGATTTACACAAACAAAAAAATAATAGATATAATAGATATAGCCAGTGCCATAACAGAACTTGAGGGGGGTGGCCCTGAACAATACAGGGAGGCCCCCCACACACTCCGGACCCAGTCCGGAGCTCTCTGGCTAGGGGCTTGCTCCTGTGCACAGAGCTGAAGGGTCCCCGTGGAGCTTGTGGGCCCCCCTGCACCAAGGCGGCCGCGGGGGCTATTGTTACACCACTGGATTTGGCACTGTCCTGCTTTCTCCCTTTCAAGTAAGGCAGCACAGGAACTTTGGTTCCTGTGGTGTGCTACCTTGCGTTACGTCTAAGTAAATTTGCTCCCCAATGTCTCAAATCGTCATCACAACCAGCACCCTGAACACAACCAAGCACAAAGAAGGTCAAACCCTAACTCAAGTCTACTCCCAATGAAACTTAATCAGTGAGAAGCAATATGTATTTTTTAGAGCATTGGTAAATTTCTTGAAAAAAAAATGGTTGTCAACATTAATATATAAATAGGTCTAACGGGGGGCGGGGCGTTGCTGAGCGCCGATGGAGTAGGGAGCTTTGGCCACACTGTTGCCGGCGATCCCACATCCAGTGCCATCCTGAGGAAAATAAGGGGTCCTGAAGCAGGCAAGGCCTCTAAGTGCAATAGAGCAGCAGAAACGCAGGCACTGAGTCCCGAGCCCATAAGACACAAGAAAGGGCTGAAAAGGAAACCATAAGCGGGGTCGCGAGGAATGGCAAAATGACGCTCGTAGCTCGGAAATAACTTTGCCGTGGAGCTACAGAGGCGCAGGAACACAGAGGTCAATGATAAGAAGCCTTACGGGTCAGAAGCGCTGGGTGGTTAAGACTGTGGCAGCCAGACCGCCTAAAATCACTGAGAGACTGCAAATCGGTGAACTGAGGGCTCGGGCAGGAAAACCGTGAGGGCGGCAAGGTGGCGCCAGCAGTAGTGAGGAGGGTCCGGAGCCCAGCCACTGAGGCCCCTGGGCAGTGACTAAGCGAAACTCACAGGCAGTGGACGTTGGGAGTCCCGAAATCCTGGGGAAATATAGTGAGAGCGGAGAGGAGAGGACCCCCGGGTAGAGAGCGGACAGCAGGGCCATGACTGGGCCAGGGGCCGCCTAGCGGAGTCCCGAGAGCCGACGTACTGGCGCGGAGCAGGCTATTCAGAGAGACTGTGCCTACGAAGTGTTGTATGAAGGCTTCCCCCCACATCAAAGAGACAATAGAGCTGTCCCTGTTTCACGGAACAGGGAGTACAGCAGTCGTTACACTGGGGCCTGAGAGAGAGAGAGAGTGCGAGAAGGCAATGGCCCACCCTGCAGTACACAAAAGTCGGAGCGAGCTTGGGGAGTGAGCACGTCCCAGAAACAGGAGCAGAATGTCCGGTCACTGGCGAAGCCGATACACAGACGAATACCATGCCCGAGCATAAATAGCGGCGGGAATTAAGGAGTGGGCAGCGGTGGGAAATAGAGGAGGACCACAGTACTGGCACTGAATGGTGGAAAGCACAAGGCAGAGAACTAAGTAGCAGGAAAAAGACCATGGTGAGCCCCTGACTCCGGCACTGGCACTTCACCTAGCGCAATCTGAGCAACGTGGGGGATACGGAGCAGGCACAGAGCCAGGAGGAGAAGCTGTGGTGACCCACGCACCTGTATACCGTAGGGACTGCCTGGGGGACCACTTTGGGACAACAACACTTGCGATACCAAGGGCATGGGCCACAACAGAGCACGTGCTTCTAAGTGAAAGAAGCAGGCCCGAAGAGACAGGTAGCGCTGCTGGACTAGCCCGGCCATAAGGCCGTTGCCAACATGGGGAAGGTATCTAAAAGGCGGGACCCGGAGCAACAGGAACAGGCGGGACGACCCTAGGGGCTGGGGCCCAAAGACAATGGGTCGCAATGCTGTGAACGATGCCCCGGAGGACCCCTCCCTATACAACATACACCAGGCTATAGAGACCTCAAGAACGGCAGTGGAAACCAAAATTGACACCCTAGGAGAGGACCTGGGCCGGCTGAGATCACATCACAGGAAACTGGCGGAGCGAGTCACAGCAACCGAGGGCGAAGTCCAGGACATGAAGCCCCAGGTGACCACAAACACTCTTAGGCTCACAGACATGGAGAAGCGAGTCCATGCATTGGAACTCAGGGCCGAAGATGCCGAAAACTGGGCACAGCGTAACAACCTGCGCATAGTGGGCCTGCAGGAGAAAATTGAGGGAGACAACATGGTGTCCTACTTAGAAAATTGGATCCGTACGGAGGCGACAGAGGAAGGACTATCCCCATACTTTGCTCTGGAACAAGCACATAGAACAAGTAACTGGTGAACACCCCCACCCACTACGCCGGCCACACGCTTGACCCCGTCTTCTCCTCCAGCAAGCACATCTCCTTCAGCCACTCCACCGGACTTCATTGGACTGATCACAGCTGCGTCCACTTCAATTTCAGGAGAACCACGACCCACCACCACCCGCAACAGGCTCCCCGCAGGAGCTGGAACAAGATCACCGCCGACCAGCTCACCACCTCCCTCAGCCAGAACCCTCCCGCCAGCGCAACGGACCCCAACGAAGCTGCCCGCCACTTCACACAGTGGCTCACCAACTGCGCCGACAACCTTGCACCTCTGAAGAACCCACCCAGCAGACCCGGCAGCAAGAAAGCCTCATGGTTCACCAACAAACTCAAAACATCCAAGAAAAACTGCCGCACCATCGAAAAAGCCTGGCGCCACGACCAGACTACAGAAAACATGACAGCTCTCAAGAACGCCACCCGCATACACCACCAGCTGATCCGCACCACCAAAAGAACAACATTCAAAGAACAACTGGACAACAACACCCACAACAGCAAGGAACTCTTCAGCATTGTCAAAGAGCTCTCCAACCACAGCGCCGGAAACAACAACATCACACCCTCGCAAGACCTCTGCGACTCACTCGCCTCATTCTTCCACCGCAAGATCGCTGACATAAACAACAGCTTCGGCGCACCGACCACGCACCCAACCACCGAACCAACGCCCCCCACCACCACCCTCTGCAACTGGACCCCGGTCAACACCGAAGCCACCACCCGCATGATGAACACCATCCACTCCAGATCCCCTACCGACCCCTGCCCCCACCACGTCTTCAACAAGGCCGACTCCATCATCGCACCCCAACTCCGGGACATCATCAACATCTCCTTCACCACCGCCACCTTCCCGGAGAGCTGGAAGCATGCCGAGCTCAGCGCCCTCCTGAAGAAACCGACAGCGGACCCCACCGACCTCAAGAATTTCCGCCCCATCTCGCTCCTCCCTTTTTCTGCCAAAGTCATCAAGAAGACAGTCAACAAACAGCTCGCCGCCTTCCTCGAGACGAACGGATCTCTCGGCCCCTCACAGTCCGGTATCCGAGCCAACCAGAGCACCGAGACCGCTCTCATCGCAGCCACCGACGACATCAGATCCCTGCTCGAAAACGGGGAAACAGCTGCCCTCATCCTCCTGGCCCTCTCTGCAGCGTTCAACACAGTTTGCCACCGCACACTAATACAGCGCCTCAGCAACACCGGAATCCAAGAGAAGGCACTGGAGTGGATCATCTCGTTCCTCGCTGGAAGAACCCAGAGAGTCCGCCTCCCCCGTTCCGATCTGCAGCCACCAAAGTCATCTGGGCCATACCTCACGGATCCTCGCTCAGCCCCACCCTCTTCAACGTCTACATGAGCTCCCTCGCGGCTATCGCAAGCCAACACAACCTTAACATAATTTCCTGTGCCGACGACACCCAACGGATCCTCTCCCTCACCAACGACCCCGCCACCGGCAGAGCCAGCCTACACGAAGGAATGAAAGACGTCGCCGAGTGGATGAAGAACAGCCGCCTGAAACTTAACTCAGACAAGACGGAAGTCCTCATCCTGGGATCATCCCTTTCCGCCTGGGACGACTCCTCGTGGCCCCCTGCCCTGGGCACCACCCCCAAGCCAACGGACCATGCACGAAACCTGGGCTTCATCCTGGACTCCTCCTTCTCGATGACCAAACAAGTCAACGCCGTCTCGTCATCCTGTTTCAACACCCTGCGCATGCTCCAAAAGATCTTTCGATGGATCCCCACCGAAACCTGGAAGACGGTCACCCAGGCACTTGTCACCAGCCGACTGGACTACGGGAACACCCTCTACGCGGGAACCACAGCCAAACTACAGAATAGACTCCAGCGCATACAGAACGCCTCCGCACGACTCGTCCTGGACATCCCCCCCCACAAGCACATCTCCGCCCACCTCAGAGACCTGCACTGGCTCCCCGTCAGCAAGAGGATCACGTTCAGACTCCTCACCCATGCACACAAGGCTCTCCACGACCTGGGCCCCAAGTACCTCAACAACCGCCTCACTTTCTACACACCCACCCGCCAGCTGCGATCGACCAGCCTCGCCCTCGTCACCGTACCACGCATTCGCAGAGCCACCGCCGAAGGAAGATCCTTCTCCTTCCTGGCGGCCAAGACATGGAATTCCCTCCCCATCCACCTACGGCTGACCCAGGACCATCTCTCCTTCAGGAAGCAACTCAAGACCTGGCTTTTTGAGCAGTAACGGACCCCTCCCCCCAGCGCCTTGAGACCCTAGCGGGTGAGTAGCGCACTATATAAATTAACTGATTGATTGATTGATAGATAGAGTCCCAGCTAGAGCACCCCCGCCTGGAAGGACACTGAGACCAGTGGTGGCACGCCTGTTATTTTATAAGGACAGGGACCACGTGCTGGGGCAGGCCCGACAGAGATGGCAATTCAAAGTGGACAATAGAACTTTTAGAATGTTCCCGGACTTCTCCAGGTAGGTCCAAAAACAGAGAGCATCATATGTCGCCGTTAAAAGGAAACTCCGGCACATGATCATACAATACTACTCCATGGTGTTCCCTGCCAAATTGAGAATAATATCTCCTGACGGGACAAAGTGCTTCAATACGCCACAGGAAGTGTGGGATTGGATCGACCAGCATGCTCCACAGGACTGGAATGGCTTGAGGCAAGAACTGCAAGAACAGGACGCGGCCCGTCATAGAGGAAGAGGAGGAAAACCTACAAGCCTACCCACAGCTGTGGAGATGCAACGGGAAAGAGACAGAGCAGTGGCAGCGATAGCATTCCTCAGTGCACATGGAAGACAAGACACCACATCACTGTCTGTGGACGACCCAAGGAATTCAGACTCGGAACACAGCTCTAGCACAGTGGGAGAAGCCAGCTAAGAACTCCCAGTGGTGACTCTTAGATCTGCAGATGAAATCATCTGAACTCAGCGGGGCACGCAATGATAGTAGGGGAAATTACACATAGGGGACCTCGGGGAGCTGAGGACATGTTATAAGGGGCTGAAAGGATCCAGGATCTGATTCTGGCAAGATATATTCACCGAATTGGGGGACCCTGGGGGTGGGGGGGTTGACATTGCTCTTTTCTAAACTGAGCATCTGACCCGTCACTACCCGAACTTTGGACTATATCTAAAGACGCACGCAAGTGCACAGTTTGGATGAGGTAGAGAATCTCACTTGTCCTGGGGAGGGGGAGTTGGGGTGTTTATAAAGTTTTATGTTGGGATCACTGCAGGACGACAGAAATAGATTTGATGATTGTAAGCTGTAGACACACTTGTTTATCCCAATTTTCGGAGAACCCCCGAAGCAATACAGGTGGAGGAAAGGGATAGAAAGCAACAATGAGTAAAATAATGACATATAACCTGTTGTCCTGGAATGCCCGGGGTATGCACTCCATCTATAAGCGACATCAAATCTTTTCACTCCTGAGTAGACGAGGGGTTCACATGGCCATGGTACAGGAGACTCACACCCTGGCCTCAGAGGGCAATGCACTGCAGAGGAGATGGAGGGGCCAAGAATACTACACCTCGTTCTCAGCATTCGCGAGGGGGGTACTGATCTGGATACGGGTGGGGTGCCTTTCCAGCACACTGGGCACAAGATTGACCTGGATGGCCAATACCTGATTGTCACGGGTAGGCTGGACTGTCAGGATCTAACACTAATCAATATGTACAGGCCGAACACTGACCAGGTTGCCTTCCTGGAGATGTTGTCCGGTATCGGGTGCCATACATGACTGGCTCAGTCATGGGGGGAGAATTAATTGTATGGAAAACCCTGAGTTGGTCAGATCCCATACTCCGCTTCGGGATTTCCCAGTGTATAGGACAGCTAAAGCATTTAGAGAGTGGCAGACCCAATGGTAGTTGGAGGATAGTTTGAGGTGCACACATCCACTAGATAGAGAATACTCACACCTCTCACATGCCCATGAACTGCATGTACAGTTGGATACCTTTCTATGTTCACCTGACATGCACACCTTGATGCAAGGAGGGGAGTATCTGACACGTACAATATCGGACCATAACCCACTCCTGACAAGACCACAATGGGGGATATAGCCTCAACCAATCCCTACTTGGCGCCTCAAACCGGAGGCGCTGGAGGACCCGTGTCCATCCAGGAGACCAGGGAGCACATCACATCCTACTTTACTGACTACGCCCACTCCACTAATTCCAGGCTGACAGAGTGGGAAGCCTTTAAGGCTATAATCAGGGGGAGGTGCATGGCAACATCTATAGGGGTACGGCGGACACTACTTACGGACGTGGAAAGGGCAGACCAAGCACTGAGAGAGATAGAGATGCGACACCCTGAACACCCGGAGCTCTGCCAGGAGCTCCTCGATGGAAAAGAGGAAGTGCAAGCCCAGGAAGAACGTTTGAGGTGCTTCGACTATAAAAAATACACGGATCAAACCCACGTGGAAAGAGATAAGGTGGGCAGGCTGCTGGCGTGGCTGGCCAACCCGTCCCGCAGAGGGAATAACATTATAGAAATAGCTGACCAAGCGGGCCACTCCCTTTATAGACAGGCTGAAATAAATAATAGATTCCTAGAATATTACAAACATCTGTATAAGAGCTCAGGGCCCGAGGGGAAGAGGGAGCACTAGATTACCTGGCTGAGCTTCCCCTCCATACTTTATCAGAGGAAGAGGCTGACCAACTGGGGGCTGAGATCTCGGAACATGAGGTTAGAGTAGCTATCAAAGAATTAGTTAGAGGCAAGAACCCGGGCAAGGATGGACTCCCTATGGAGATCTACACTACATATGTGGAGGAGTTGGCTCCCAAGCTGGTAGAGTTATATGCAACGGCTGGGGAGGAGGGAATCCTACCAAAAACCACTCGAGAAGCGGTGGTGATCCCACTGCTTAAACCCAATAAGTCCCCTGTTGACTGTACAGCCTATAGGCCTCTGTCGATGCTTAACCTCGACTTTAAAATACTAAGCAAACTGCTGGCGACAATACTTTTTCCACATATGACTTCTCTGGTCCACCCGGACCAGGCAGGATTCATACCAGGTAGAAACAGGACTCTGAATATAAGACGGCTCCTTTCCATCTTAGACTTGGGCAGGAACGAGGAACAGGAAGAAACAATATTCACCATAGTTATAGAAAAGGCCTTTGACAGCCTGGAGTGAGAATTTCTCTATGACGTCTTAGCGAAAATGGGAGTGGGTCAGGGATTCCTACGCTGGGTATGACTGCTGTACTCGAGCCCCCTGGCTGGGGTGTGCACGGGCCGTACAATCTTGGATCAGTACCAGGTAGAGAGGGGCATGTGACAGGGGTGCCCTCTTTCCCCCTTGTTATTTGCATTGGCTGTGGAGCCACTGGCCTGCGTAGCACGGACCGGCAGCAGATACAGGGGCTTACGGCTGGGAGGACAAGTACACCACATAGCGTTGTACGCCAATAACCTCCTGTTGTTCCCGAAGAACCTTGGGGAGGAGCTGAGAGGGACTAGAGATATGATGGATAAGTGCGGGTCCCTTTCAGGATTGAGGGTTAATTGGCAGAAGTCTCAACTCTTTCCGATAGTGGCGGACCGACGGCCACCTGAGCGACTGGGAGATTTACAGTGGGAACCCAGTTGTTTTAGATACTTGGGGGTGAAAATCTTTCATTCGCCCCTGAATATACAGGAAGGAAGTATGGGAGGAGCAATGAGGGCATTGAAGGACAACATGGCCTTCTGGGGGAAACTCCCTGTGTCTGTAGTGGGGAGGATCTCCTCCTTAAAAATGGTGACCATCCCCAGATTGTTGTACTTTTTTACCACACTGCCAGTGTGGATTCCCAAGGCATGATTTAGAGAGCTAGACACATGCCTATCGGCCTTCATCTTGGCGACTGGAAGGATGAGAGTGCCCCTGACAACTCTAAAGTGATCATCGGCAGAGGTCGGCCTGGCTGTCCCAGAGTTTAAGGCATACTATCTGGCAGGGCAACTACAGAGACTCACGCAGTCGATAGCAGGGACTAGCCCCATGCACAAACCACTGCTGCCTGCTGGTCCTCTGCTGCCTTTGTGCTCCAGTTGGCACCAAAGCAAGGCATCTAATTTGAGACCAGATCCAACCAAGAGCTTCAACGCACATCAGGACACTTTTTCCTGTCAGCACAGAGACTTTAAAACTCCCTTTTTCGCTGAGGACCCCATTGGTGCTTCTGTCTCGTTTGGCATCAAAACCAGCATCAGTCAGAGACCACCTTCTATTGCCTGGTCTGAGGACTCAGAGAACCCCATCCTTCAAAAGCTTGAGGAGGAACTTGATGAGCGACAGAGACAGATTTTCTACCATCCCCTTACGAGGTAGATCTTTTCAATCACTGTAGAGAATTTGCCCGGGAAAAGCAAGCATGCTTATGAGGAACATGCTGGTACTGGATTACTCCTCCCAGCCTGAACCACCCAAGAGGCCCAGAGACCAAGCTACCAGTCCTCCATCTCCCTCTCCACCACCTCCTTCCCACCACCTCCACTTTCATCCCTACCATCACCACCTCCTCCAGATTCCCCACGTGACTCACCGCTGTCCTACACTGACACTGGTAGTCCCAATCCCTATCCCCCAGCAGAGGACTACAACACTCCCTTTTAACCACAGAAGACACATGGGAGGACTAAAATACAGACCACCCTCTAGGGATCAAGATATAGAGCATGTTCCGTTCATGTGCCCCCCAACAACACCACAGCATGCCACAATATAGGAGGCAATCCAAAACCACCTCCCTCAACCAGACCCAGTTGTACCAGAGGCAGCAGCAAGCCTACCACCAGCATGGGGGTAAATAGTACATTCAGGGTACTTTCCAAGGTAACAACTTGAACAAAGGCGGGGGTAAAGGAACTCCTGATAAGGGAGACTCTGCCTCCAAATATTGACTAGGCCCACATCACACAACTCTTGTCGGAGAGATTGCAAGGGTTCCTTCCACGCTGGGTGTAAATCACCTCAAACCATGATCATTGCCTAGAACACCTTTCAATCCCACTAAACATTGCATCCCACACCTTAATTCTGAGCACTTTAACCTATTACATGAAGAAGTTCAGGCACTGCAGAAAGGTGCCATAGAGCTAGTGCCTCTGCGTCTACTCCCTTTATTTCCCCATGCCCAAGAAAGATGGCTACCTCAGGCCAATCCTTGACCTCAAGCCTGTCAACAATTACAGTTTCAGAACATATGTGTAAAGAAGATTCAGTTCCAATTTCCTTTCTTTCTTCTTTCTTTATTTCACAGGAGCCAAGCAATGCACAGTTGACTCTTCCTAACAGAGTCAAGCTTCTCTCTCTGCCCTTCCTAGAATCTTCCCTCCACATTCCAAATTCTACACAGCAAACTCTACACATCTCCTTTTGCAATACAATTATAACAATATTCAAACAATAATAAAACATAAAAGTATTACACGAAGATCAGAATATCCATAGCAGAAAAACATACAAGAATTGAACAAAATGAAAGCATCAGTAATATAATCACATCATAGCAAATTATCAATAACAGCGTAAATCACTCATCGCTGGGCAATCCCAAAGGTTGATTTACTTTACATACATTTCCAAAACTCCACGTAGACCCATCAGATAGAACCACCACATTGCTTTTCACTTCTTTTATTCTCTGTGGTTCCGTGAATCTACTCTCTCCTTTACACACAATTCCACCCTTCCTTACTACCAACTAATCTCTTTCTTTCAACCACTGTGCCTTTACCCTTTGAGTATAATCCTAATACTTCTTAGTTTTGTCCTGAAAACTTGAGACTCTCTTTTTGATGATTTTACGATCCACACTTACATCAGCAGTACCACATAACCACACCGGGCAATCCTTCCTTCCTGGCTCTCTTCCCTTCAATGAAACGAAAGGTGACACCCCAGTCACTGAATGCGGTGTTGTCCTATGTACCCAGATCATTTTCCTTAATTCATTCTTCCAGGGAAGTAGGTTAATTAGTGAAAGTTGAATATTCTCCATAACCATCCTGTTGACCCTTTCAACCAATCCATTGGCCTGTGGCCTGAACAAAGCCACTCTTTCATGAATAATGCCCACCCAGGAAAGATAACCAAACATTTAAAGGGAAATTCATTGGACCCCATTCTCTGAAACCAAGGTCTTAGGAATCCCTTCCTCTATAAAGACCCTAAAAAATGTAATTACATTAGCGGTTGTGATCTGTTCTAAAGTTTCCATAGACACCACTTAGTATGATAGTCTACTATAATCAATAGCACAAGTGCACTTTAGTAATTGCTGCTAGATGTCAAACATGGTACATGTTCACTGAAACAATTTTCATTTTAATTATGGTATTTTAAATCTGGATTTTAAATTGGGGGTAGTGTAGGTGGGTAGCTGATATCTAGAAAGATGCGCCATTAGACGTATTGGATTGGTATAATCGAGTCCATAGCTGCTATTTGTAAGCCATTGTATTAGTGCGCTTTAACTATTGTACTTTATTTATGATATGAATTTTAAAATTTGGGAAAGTGCAGGTCATTCTATCGAGATCACTTCTTAATTTTTTTTTCTAAATTAAGTGATGTCTTATGTAATACTAGCAGCCCATCCCGACCTTGTCCGGGAGCAATCAGGCTTCCCCGACCCCCGCCCGCCCTGACATTGTCCAGCAGCCCGGGACTCCGCCCGCCCCGACATTGTCCAGCAGCTCGGGCCCCCCGCCTGCCCCGACCCCCGCCTGCCCCGACCCCCGCCTGCCCCGACATTGTCCGTGGGTCCCCCTGAGCCTTACCTCAGCCGCCGCTCCTTCCCCGTTCTCCTCAGTTCACCGCTCCACCGCTCCTTGCCGCTCCTCACCGCTCCTCCCGCCTGTCCGCCGCTGGTCACCGCTCCTCCCCCGCGCCATGTCCGCCGCTCCTCCTTGCGCTCCTGGACGCCGCTCCTCCCCGCGCTCCTGACGTCAGCACGAAGGTCGCGGCCGGCGCTACTTCGAAGGGACTTTTTTTTTTAAGGTACAATTTTTAAATAACGCATATTTTTATAGTTTATATAGCCTATGTCCATCTGCACACCTTGACGATTAAAATGATGTATCGGGTGTGTGGATTGGCGCTGTGGTTCCCGAGTTTACCCGCCTCAAAGGTTCAAAGTTCTTGCTTTATAATAGTAGTATAGATGGAACCAAAATATAATGTACCTTGTTATTATTTTTAATCTAATGCATTATATATGCCATGATATGTAAAAGACATGATTTTAGCTAGATCAAATTGGTATAATTAGGCTTTTGTCGTAATCCAAATGATTTTTTCTTTTATTCCTGTTTATTGATTATTATTATTCAACAATAAAGAATTTCGGGGGGGTTGGCTAGCCAGCAATGATGGCGGTCGGCTGCCGATAGAGCTCCGGAGTCACCCGGGGATTAGATCCTGATACTGGGCCTCCGAGGGAGCCCAGACGTGCTTACAGGTGTCGGGAGTGGTGCGGATGCCCCGGGAGTGGCCCGACGGGCAGAAATACTCAGAGGTGGCCTGAGACGCGGTAGTTGTGAAACGAGGCCTGCTGCGGTGTCCCGCGTTTGCCAGCCGGGCGCTCGAGCAGAGGCGGAAGTGAAGGGAGACACGGGCAGCCCAGACGGAAGCGACCATGAGAGATACCAGCGTACGGTCGCTCCGTCGTGTCTGATGGCTGAGGAGCTCCGACTGACGCCGAGATCCTGAAGAGACACTGCTGCGGGATTGGAGGTGTGCCGAGGCGATTCTAGGAGGGATTGCAGCACGACTACGATGGGCCGCGAGGCTGAAATGACCCATGGTGCCTGCTTTCAGCCCTGGGACAGGTGAGCCCCGCAAACAGTAAATATCCTGGGACATAGGGCAGACAATTGAAGAAGAGGCAGTGAGTTCCGGAGGGGGGAGTGTGAACCATCTCCTGCTTCGCGGGGGCCCCCCCTTTCCCCCCCACTGAATATGCGGCGGTTCCCCGACCTGTAGTGCTGTGAACCGGAGGCCTGCGTGGGAGTGCATGATCATCGGGAGATGGCCTGGAGCAGGAGGAGCGGCTGATGGCCCGCAGCGAGCTGGGACGGAGTGACTGGGTCCTCAAGGCAAAATACTGTGAGTGGCAGGTAGGAGACGTGCTAGGGCGAGCACCTGAACCTTGCAAGTGAAGGCCTGAGTGCGAGGTCCTGGTTGTGGTGGATCCCCTCCCGACTATTGGGGGATAGGTCGTGTACTTGCGAACGACCAGCTGGCCAGTGTGGCGACCCCCCTTCCCCCGGCACCCGTCGAGGGGTGGCTACAAAGGAAACTTTGTATGTGGAATGACACTGATGGCGATCCACTAGTTACATAGCCCTTGGGCTTGACGGAGCCCTCGTGGGCGGACACCCCGTTGCTTTCCCCCGTCATTGCACTCTTGCTCCTTCATACCTGGCCGGCCTTCATCTTGATTGGACGCCCTTGCCTTGCTGTGACGTAGTTGGTGCCACTGGGAGTCGCCCACCCTAGTGGGGAGCCATCTTGGAGACGGTTTATATTGAAGGAGCGGCCAACTTCTGGAGAAGAACAGGAAACACCCCCTCCCCCTTCTTTTAGTCGCCATGGTTCGGAAAGGGGCCAAAGGCCTAGAGAGCCTGGAAGACCTGGAGACGGCACGGGCTGAGTCGGGTGTTGGAGATGGACGGACCCCACCTGGGGCTGCTGGAACAGGCAATGGTGGGGAACCACCTGCGGAAAAGTTAGACTTGATTTTGAAAGAAATAAGAGACTCCAGAGCAGCGATAGAACAGCAGCTGGGGGCCCTGACTACAAACCTGTCCCTTTTGAAAGCAGATCATGGGAAATTGGCAGATAAAGTTAAGGATCAGAGCCTCGCCCTTGTAGATCTTACACCGACGGTGGCAGACCACTCTTCCTCCATACAACAACTCCAACAGCAGGTGACCTCACTGATGGATCGGGTGGAAGATGCGGAGGGGAGAAACCAACACAATAATATACGCGTCATAGGTCTGCCGACACGCTGTGAGGGAAATCGTGCAGCGGACTATATGGAGCAATGGTTCCGAGACCATGTCGCCACTGAAGGCCTGTCTCCGTACTTCTGTGTGGAGCGAGCACATAGGATCCCGACTGGCCGCCCTCGACCTGGCCGGCCGCCCCAGCCGCTGATAGTGAAGATCCTTAATTATAGGGACCGTGATGTCTTATTGCAGAAAGCTCGAGAGAAATCACTAATCCAATTTGAAAATCACAGAGTATCCTTATATCCGGATTATACCACTATGGTCCAGAAGCAGCGCTCGTCGTACCAACAGGTAAAGAGAAGGCTACAGAAGGCCGGACTGAAGTATGCACTCCTCTTCCCTGCCCAGTTGAAGGTTATCCACAAACAGAAGACACCTTTTTTTTAAAGTCCCTCAGATGTGGAAGAATTGCTGGAGGTGATGGACTTCGCAGATAGCCAGGACTCTGCTCGGGAACGGTCCGGTCAGATTCCGGAGGACGAGTCCGGCCGGGAGGAGAAAGGGTCCTTTGAGCCCGGTGGGAGGAATGGACGCTCGGGCCCGTCGCGGAGGCAACAGAAAAAGGATCAACTAGGAGCGCTAGCGGCAGCGGGTGCCTTCCTTGAGAATACCGAAAAGATTGGAACTGACTCAGAGGACAGTACAATTCATTCTGATTCTGATAACAGTGCTGTTCTGTTTCTCACCATCACACCCAGAGCTGCTGCTGATATATTAGACAATTGAGGATGATGGCGAACCAACGTGACATGGGAACACGAAGAACACATAAGTGGTATCCTTTATATAACAATAGTCACAATAGTTGGTCTAATTATAGCGATTCATGATGTACAATGCACTGAAAATTAGAGGTCTGTTGTGGGATAGGGGAATATATATTTCTATATCTAGAATATGTTCTTCAAGTGTTGGGCGTTGCTGGTGAGCCAAGTCGACACATGCACCCCATATGACCAATTATTTCTTCTGTGAACCTTCCCCCATTCCCTTACCACTTGATACCATACATCCTGGTTCCCCAGGATGACCTGCCGTTGAGCAAGAGGAGCTGGACATGAACATTGAACCGTTGGTGCTAAAGCTCAGCCACCCCCCCCCCATTTTCGTATGCACCATGATTTGGAATGCTATGTTTGTTATTCTAATGTTGGGCCCAGCATTGTTTAGAGGCTGTGCCGAGTTTGGTTGGGTTTTCAATTTGGTTTCAGGGTATAGGGACTCCTGGTCGCTACATGCAGTAGATGATACAACAGGGCTACAGTTATTCTTTTACGTGATAGACGACACACATGGCTGAAACTGCAGGGACATACCAATTTCTCACCTGGAATGTGTGAGGGTTAGGGGCAATTCAAAAGCGTCATCGAATCCACTCATTTCTCCTTAGACACCGTACTCAGATTGCATTCCTTCAGGAGTTCCATCTTACTGACAAGAGTCACAGAAATTTAAAAATAAATGGGGAGGCACGGTCTACTCCACGACATACTCAGCCTTTTCTAGGGGAGCACCTATATGGGTCCGTCACGGGGTACCATTTGTGGAGGTGGAGAGGAAGGTGAATGACCAAGGCAGGTACATCATAGTGAAGGGTACACTGGATGGGAGGTTGATAGTCTTAGGAAGTGTATATGCACCGAATTACGATCAGGATAAGTTTCTGCACAAATTAGGCTTGGCACTAGCGGACTGGGTTGAGATATCCTGGGTGTTGGGAGGAGATTGGAATGCGGTCTTAGATTTGAATATGGGAAGGTCACACCACCCCTACAGGCTGCTGGAGCTACCAAGTTGACCGACCTCTTCGCTTCATGGGTTGTAGGTTGGATGTTATTAGATACATGGTGGGAGTTGTACCCCACCCACAAAGAATACTCGTTTTATTCTCCACTGCATAATTTACATACTAGAATTGACCGGTTCTTGTGTTCAAGGTCGATAATCACCAAAGTGGAAAAATCAGAATATTTGGCAAAAACTTTCTCCGGCCATAGACCCTTAACTATTACTCTCCTCTGGGGCAGGGTGCCGACTCCGGTGCCCACCTGGAGACTTAACCCTTCTCTCCTAGAGGATCCCCCCTTTCGTGCATCTTTATCTGATGCTCTCACTGACTACTTTAGAGTGAACTGGGATTCTGCCTCTTCGAATTTGGTGGTCTGGGATGCCATGAAGGTTGTGATCAGGGGTGCAGCAATAGGCAAATTGGTGGGGGCTAGACAGGAGATCCATAAGAAACTCTGTGAGGTAGAGGACCGGTTGAAGGTCCTAGAGTGGGAGGCAAGTCTTGACCCTGGGAAGAGGGGATGTCTACAGATGGGGTACATTGACCATGCGGAGGTTTTGGAAACACTGCGAGTGATAGATCACAAAGAATATTTATGTTGTCAACACACAGAAGCTGGTAAGTCTGGCACGTTATTGGCTAGGTTGGTACGTGACCAGCCAGACCCACCGACAATAACCCAAATAGGGATATGTCAAATACTTTGGTCTGCACACAAGCAGAGGTAAATCAAGCTTTTTGCACCCACTTGAGTGGCCTCTATGCGCCCATAGGCCTGGAGGACCCAGTGCAAATTGCCGAATTCCTGAACGATCTTCCCTTGCCGGTCCTATCAGAGGACACACAAAAGACGCTCGAGGGCCCTATTACGCAACACGAAATTACCGCTGGAGCCTCAATCGTAATAAAACGCCCGGTATGGATGGGTTACCGGTAGAATTCTATTCGACTTATTCGGATATCCTCGTTCCGGTTCTTGAAAAGGTGTACAAAGTGGCGTTCAAGGAAGGGCACTTACCGGAATCTACTATGCAGGCCTTGGTTACGTCCATACCTAAACCTGGCAGAGATACTCTAGACATGGCCAATTATAGACCTCTCTCCTTGCTCTCAACGGAAAACAAGATCCTTAGTAAGGCCCTAGCCATGCCAATTCAGTCTCATCTCACTACACTTATACATCAGGACCAGTGCGGTTTCCTTCCAGGGCGTAGTACCTCATTGAACACATGTAGATTGCATGCCTTGATGTCAGCCTCGCCTCCGGACCTACAGTGGGCGGGCTGTATAGCGCTTGACTTGAAACAAGCATTTGACTCTCTCTCCTGGTCCTTCATGTTCGAATCGCTGAAACGCTTCGGTTTTCCGGGCACCTTCATACGTTGGATACGCTTATTGTATACTAACCCTACAGCTAGGACTAGGGTATGTCTCCGAATGCTACGCGGTGCATAGGGGTATTTGGCAGGGCTGCCCCCTATCCCCGATCTTATTTGTGCTGGCACTGGAACCTTTGGCGTTGGCACTTCGAGGCGCCTTGGACCGAATGGGCATCCCAGTAGGGGGGACATACCATTTGATATCTATCTATGCTGATGATATTATGTTATACTTACGTGACCTGGAGGCAGATCACACAGCGATCTCCAACATCTTCCAGCAATTTGAAATGGTGTCGGGCCTAGCTATTAATCCTGGAAAATCGGTTGGGTTCTTCTTTACGGAAGGACTGCAATCTTCTCATATCCTATTTGGAACATGCTCGATTCCGGTGGCCCCTGTTTCCTTTAAATATTTAGGCATACAAGTATACAGGAAGCCTGAGGACCAAATAGACGGGAATATCAAACGCGCCATTACACGACTCCGCGGCAGCGTGGGATTCTGGACTTCACTACCACTGTCCGTAATGGGCAGAGTTGCTATTTCTAAAATGATTATGCTTCCCCACTTGTATTATTTCGTGAATATACCTGTGATCTTTCCCCAACATAGGCTCTTCATCAACCTTATTTGGGGCACTGGTCGGAGACGTATCAGTCTGCGTAAACTCCAATTGGGAACCACACTAGGGGGACTTGGGGTGCCGGACTACAGGGGCTATTATTATGCCAGCCAGCTGCAGTGGTTGTTATATTGGAGTGTGGGCAAGAATCTGCATGAGATTGCCTTTACGAGGGAGCACCTGGACCGTGGGGAACTTCATTCCCTATTATTGCCGAAAGCCCGGATCCCCCCGAATTGTTCTCCTCTCCTACACACAGCATTAACATGCTGGAAGAAAGTCCTGTCATATACATCTACTATACCACCTTACGCGTCGAACATCCCATTATTGGGCATTCCTACACCGCAAGACTTTGGACGGACAATAGGGTTGAAGAAGTAGGAGCCTTTTTTGGTGACGAAACGATATTAGATCACAACTCCTTCCTGCAGGTTACGGGAGCCCCTCCAGGACTATACCTATTACATGCATGGTATCTCATTATATAAGGGACACGTGGGCACCTTTAAGACTAAAACCCAAACAACATGAACTGGTCTATTTGCTGTATTACATGGGGGAGGGGGGACATCTTGTACGTTGGCTCTACACTGGGATCAGGGAACACGCTGCAATCCCGCTTACGACACTTGGAACGACCTGGGCTCAGAATTCTGGTTTGGAACTCACAGACAGGACATAGCAGCTTATACTGGAGCACCCGAAAAGGGTATCACGTAATGCTAAATTCAGGTTTATTCAGACAATGGTGCTCCGCAGAGCATATCTAATGCCCAAGCGCATACATCGTATGTTCCCAGACTCCCCACATTGCTGCCCCCGGTGCCAAGGTGAAGAAGCTGATTTCATTCACATGTTGTGGTCCTGCCCGCGTTTACTGAACTATTGGGCAGAACTATGCCAGACGCTTCACACTGTTACACAATTGCCTGTTCCGAAGGAAGTCCTGTATTGTTTAACAGGGGTGCGTAAGAGACCTAAGTCATTGAAGGTTCAGCTAAAATACCTAGACCTGGCCCTGATTCTGGCGATTAGATGCATAACGATGAGATGGAAGTCCCCAAGGCCTCCTAGGTTGACTACATGGCATTCAGATCTGGTACAGTGGAGTCCGGCAAAGGGTGCGGCCATAAGGAGAGAAGAAGAGAGAGGTCATAGAAAGCAGCCCATAGCGATGGTATGGGACGCAATGGTGGTGAAATTGGAAGGAATAGATCCAGTCATCCCTCTGGTAGCTGCCTCACAATAGCCTGTTCAGTGGAGGAGACGTTGGCTGAAGGGTTGCCCCCCCCCCATAGGAAGGTGCACAGGAAAATTATATCCCGAAACAGCAGTTGGACGGTCATTATTGTTTAAGCCTAAGAGAATCACATGGCTGAGTCTGAAGCGACCAGGAGTGGGTGGGTTAGAGGGAGGGGGGAATGTTGGGGATGATGTTTATTGCATTGAGAATAATACTATTCCTGTATGAGTGATTTTATAAGCTGTAGTCAGTGTGAGGAACTGACAGTTGCTGATGATGGAATTAGGATTTACAAAAAGGGGGTGGTGATGAACAGAGTGTCTGAGTTAAACAGACCACTCTTACCCAGTCCAAAGATCAGGGCTTGATCCATCACCGTTATTTATCTCACTGCCCCATCCCGGCTCAGAACCTGGCTATATGCAAATCAGTCTGTCCCTGGCCCAGTGCATCATGGGAACAGGGCAGACTAAACTACCAAGCCAATTCTTCACCAGAAAGGAGACAAGCTACCGGGGACCGGTTTCTGGCATTTCAGCCTTCTTCGGCCCGGCTTGCTTGAATCCTGATGGAGCAGTGAGAAAGGGACTCATGTCTGAGTATACCCTGCCACACCTATAGTGGCCAAAAACGATTTACAAAAAGGGGGTGGTGATGAACAGAGTGTCTGAGTTAAACAGACCACTCTTACCCAGTCCAAAGATCAGGGCTTGATCCATCACCGTTATTTATCTCACTGCCCCATCCCGGCTCAGAACCTGGCTATATGCAAATCAGTCTGTCCCTGGCCCAGTGCATCATGGGAACAGGGCAGACTAAACTACCAAGCCAATTCTTCACCAGAAAGGAGACAAGCTACCGGGGACCGGTTTCTGGCATTTCAGCCTTCTTCGGCCCGGCTTGCTTGAATCCTGATGGAGCAGTGAGAAAGGGACTCATGTCTGAGTATACCCTGCCACACCTATAGTGGCCAAAAACGATTTACAAAAAGGGGGTGGTGATGAACAGAGTGTCTGAGTTAAACAGACCACTCTTACCCAGTCCAAAGATCAGGGCTTGATCCATCACCGTTATTTATCTCACTGCCCCATCCCGGCTCAGAACCTGGCTATATGCAAATCAGTCTGTCCCTGGCCCAGTGCATCATGGGAACAGGGCAGACTAAACTACCAAGCCAATTCTTCACCAGAAAGGAGACAAGCTACCGGAGACCGGTTTCTGGCATTTCAGCCTTCTTCGGCCAGGCTTGCTTGAATCCTGATGGAGCAGTGAGAAAGGGACTGGGACAGGAACAGACTAATTTGCATACAGCCAGGTTCTGAAACTGGGATGGTGCAGTGAGCTAAAAAACGGTGTTGGATCTAGCCCTGATCTCTTGACTGGGTGAGAGTATTCTGTTTAATTCAGAGACTCTGTCCCTCACCAACCTTTGTTGTAAATATTTTTGTCCACCCTAAGCGTGGAAGGGTATACTCAGATGTGAGTCCCTTGCTCATTGCACCATCAGGATTCAAGCAAGCCGGGCCGAAGAGGCTGAAATGCCAGAAACCGGTCCCCGGTAGCTTGTTTCCTTCCCAGTGTAAGAATTGGCTTTTGTAGTTTGGTTTGCCCTGTTCCCATCATGCACTGGGACAGGAACAGACTAATTTGCATACAGCCAGGTTCTGAAACTGGGATGGTGCAGTGAGCTAAAAAACGGTGTTGGATCTAGCCCTGATCTCTTGACTGGGTGAGAGTATTCTGTTTAATTCAGAGACTCTGTCCCTCACCAACCTTTGTTGTAAATATTTTTGTCCACCCTAAGTGTGGAAGGGTATACTCAGATGTGAGTCCCTTGCTCATTGCACCATCAGGATTCAAGCAAGCCGGGCCGAAGAGGCTGAAATGCCAGAAACCGGTCCCCGGTAGCTTGTTTCCTTCCCAGTGTAAGAATTGGCTTTTGTAGTTTGGTTTGCCCTGTTCCCATCACGCACTGAGACAGGAACAGACTAATTTGCATACAGCCAGGTTCTGAAACTGGGATGGTGCAGTGAGCTAAAAAACGGTGTTGGATCTAGCCCTGATCTCTTGACTGGGTGAGAGTATTCTGTTTAATTCAGAGACTCTGTCCCTCACCAACCTTTGTTGTAAATATTTTTGTCCACCCTAAGCGTGGAAGGGTATACTCAGATGTGAGTCCCTTGCTCATTGCACCATCAGGATTCAAGCAAGCCGGGCCGAAGAGGCTGAAATGCCAGAAACCGGTCCCCGGTAGCTTGTTTCCTTCCCAGTGTAAGAATTGGCTTTTGTAGTTTGGTTTGCCCTGTTCCCATCATGCACTGGGACAGGAACAGACTAATTTGCATACAGCCAGGTTCTGAAACTGGGATGGTGCAGTGAGCTAAAAAACGGTGTTGGATCTAGCCCTGATCTCTTGACTGGGTGAGAGTATTCTGTTTAATTCAGAGACTCTGTCCCTCACCAACCTTTGTTGTAAATATTTTTGTCCACCCTAAGCGTGGAAGGGTATACTCAGATGTGAGTCCCTTGCTCATTGCACCATCAGGATTCAAGCAAGCCGGGCCGAAGAGGCTGAAATGCCAGAAACCGGTCCCCGGTAGCTTGTTTCCTTCCCAGTGTAAGAATTGGCTTTTGTAGTTTGGTTTGCCCTGTTCCCATCATGCACTGGGACAGGAACAGACTAATTTGCATACAGCCAGGTTCTGAAACTGGGATGGTGCAGTGAGCTAAAAAACGGTGTTGGATCTAGCCCTGATCTCTTGACTGGGTGAGAGTATTCTGTTTAATTCAGAGACTCTGTCCCTCACCAACCTTTGTTGTAAATATTTTTGTCCACCCTAAGCGTGGAAGGGTATACTCAGATGTGAGTCCCTTGCTCATTGCACCATCAGGATTCAAGCAAGCCGGGCCGAAGAGGCTGAAATGCCAGAAACCGGTCCCCGGTAGCTTGTTTCCTTCCCAGTGTAAGAATTGGCTTTTGTAGTTTGGTTTGCCCTGTTCCCATCATGCACTGGGACAGGAACAGACTAATTTGCATACAGCCAGGTTCTGAAACTGGGATGGTGCAGTGAGCTAAAAAACGGTGTTGGATCTAGCCCTGATCTCTTGACTGGGTGAGAGTATTCTGTTTAATTCAGAGACTCTGTCCCTCACCAACCTTTGTTGTAAATATTTTTGTCCACCCTAAGCGTGGAAGGGTATACTCAGATGTGAGTCCCTTGCTCATTGCACCATCAGGATTCAAGCAAGCCGGGCCGAAGAGGCTGAAATGCCAGAAACCGGTCCCCGGTAGCTTGTTTCCTTCCCAGTGTAAGAATTGGCTTTTGTAGTTTGGTTTGCCCTGTTCCCATCATGCACTGGGACAGGAACAGACTAATTTGCATACAGCCAGGTTCTGAAACTGGGATGGTGCAGTGAGCTAAAAAACGGTGTTGGATCTAGCCCTGATCTCTTGACTGGGTGAGAGTATTCTGTTTAATTCAGAGACTCTGTCCCTCACCAACCTTTGTTGTAAATATTTTTGTCCACCCTAAGCGTGGAAGGGTATACTCAGATGTGAGTCCCTTGCTCATTGCACCATCAGGATTCAAGCAAGCCGGGCCGAAGAGGCTGAAATGCCAGAAACCGGTCCCCGGTAGCTTGTTTCCTTCCCAGTGTAAGAATTGGCTTTTGTAGTTTGGTTTGCCCTGTTCCCATCATGCACTGGGACAGGAACAGACTAATTTGCATACAGCCAGGTTCTGAAACTGGGATGGTGCAGTGAGCTAAAAAACGGTGTTGGATCTAGCCCTGATCTCTTGACTGGGTGAGAGTATTCTGTTTAATTCAGAGACTCTGTCCCTCACCAACCTTTGTTGTAAATATTTTTGTCCACCCTAAGCGTGGAAGGGTATACTCAGATGTGAGTCCCTTGCTCATTGCACCATCAGGATTCAAGCAAGCCGGGCCGAAGAGGCTGAAATGCCAGAAACCGGTCCCCGGTAGCTTGTTTCCTTCCCAGTGTAAGAATTGGCTTTTGTAGTTTGGTTTGCCCTGTTCCCATCATGCACTGGGACAGGAACAGACTAATTTGCATACAGCCAGGTTCTGAAACTGGGATGGTGCAGTGAGCTAAAAAACGGTGTTGGATCTAGCCCTGATCTCTTGACTGGGTGAGAGTATTCTGTTTAATTCAGAGACTCTGTCCCTCACCAACCTTTGTTGTAAATATTTTTGTCCACCCTAAGCGTGGAAGGGTATACTCAGATGTGAGTCCCTTGCTCATTGCACCATCAGGATTCAAGCAAGCCGGGCCGAAGAGGCTGGAATGCCAGAAACCGGTCCCCGGTACCTTGTTTCCTTCCCAGTGTAAGAATTGGCTTTTGTAGTTTGGTTTGCCCTGTTCCCATCATGCACTGGGACAGGAACAGACTAATTTGCATACAGCCAGGTTCTGAAACTGGGATGGTGCAGTGAGCTAAAAAACGGTGTTGGATCTAGCCCTGATCTCTTGACTGGGTGAGAGTATTCTGTTTAATTCAGAGACTCTGTCCCTCACCAACCTTTGTTGTAAATATTTTTGTCCACCCTAAGCGTGGAAGGGTATACTCAGATGTGAGTCCCTTGCTCATTGCACCATCAGGATTCAAGCAAGCCGGGCCGAAGAGGCTGAAATGCCAGAAACCGGTCCCCGGTAGCTTGTTTCCTTCCCAGTGTAAGAATTGGCTTTTGTAGTTTGGTTTGCCCTGTTCCCATCATGCACTGGGACAGGAACAGACTAATTTGCATACAGCCAGGTTCTGAAACTGGGATGGTGCAGTGAGCTAAAAAACGGTGTTGGATCTAGCCCTGATCTCTTGACTGGGTGAGAGTATTCTGTTTAATTCAGAGACTCTGTC
This sequence comes from Lissotriton vulgaris, assembly GCF_964263255.1. Lineage (NCBI taxonomy): Eukaryota > Metazoa > Chordata > Amphibia > Caudata > Salamandridae > Lissotriton > Lissotriton vulgaris. Next base: position 1,048,234,113 of record NC_141685.1, read on the forward strand.
CCTCACCCACCTTTGTTGTAAATATTTTTGTCCACCCTAAGCGTGGAAGGGTATACTCAGATGTGAGTCCCTTGCTCATTGCACCATCAGGATTCAAGCAAGCCGGGCCGAAGAGGCTGGAATGCCAGAAACCGGTCCCCGGTAGCTTGTTTCCTTCCCAGTGTAAGAATTGGCTTTTGTAGTTTGGTTTGCCCTGTTCCCATCATGCACTGGGACAGGAACAGACTAATTTGCATACAGCCAGGTTCTGAAACTGGGATGGTGCAGTGAGCTAAAAAACGGTATTGGATCTAGCCCTGATCTCTTGACTGGGTGAGAGTATTCTGTTTAATTCAGAGACTCTGTCCCTCACCAACCTTTGTTGTAAATATTTTTGTCCACCCTAAGCGTGGAAGGGTATACTCAGATGTGAGTCCCTTGCTCATTGCACCATCAGGATTCAAGCAAGCCGGGCCGAAGAGGCTGAAATGCCAGAAACCGGTCCCCGGTAGCTTGTTTCCTTCCCAGTGTAAGAATTGGCTTTTGTAGTTTGGTTTGCCCTGTTCCCATCATGCACTGGGACAGGAACAGACTAATTTGCATACAGCCAGGTTCTGAAACTGGGATGGTGCAGTGAGCTAAAAAACGGTGTTGGATCTAGCCCTGATCTCTTGACTGGGTGAGAGTATTCTGTTTAATTCAGAGACTCTGTCCCTCACCAACCTTTGTTGTAAATATTTTTGTCCACCCTAAGCGTGGAAGGGTATACTCAGATGTGAGTCCCTTGCTCATTGCACCATCAGGATTCAAGCAAGCCGGGCCGAAGAGGCTGAAATGCCAGAAACCGGTCCCCGGTAGCTTGTTTCCTTCCCAGTGTAAGAATTGGCTTTTGTAGTTTGGTTTGCCCTGTTCCCATCATGCACTGGGACAGGAACAGACTAATTTGCATACAGCCAGGTTCTGAAACTGGGATGGTGCAGTGAGCTAAAAAACGGTGTTGGATCTAGCCCTGATCTCTTGACTGGGTGAGAGTATTCTGTTTAATTCAGAGACTCTGTCCCTCACCAACCTTTGTTGTAAATATTTTTGTCCACCCTAAGCGTGGAAGGGTATACTCAGATGTGAGTCCCTTGCTCATTGCACCATCAGGATTCAAGCAAGCCGGGCCTAAGAGGCTGAAATGCCAGAAACCGGTCCCCGGTAGCTTGTTTCCTTCCCAGTGTAAGAATTGGCTTTTGTAGTTTGGTTTGCCCTGTTCCCATCATGCACTGGGACAGGAACAGACTAATTTGCATACAGCCAGGTTCTGAAACTGGGATGGTGCAGTGAGCTAAAAAACGGTGTTGGATCTAGCCCTGATCTCTTGACTGGGTGAGAGTATTCTGTTTAATTCAGAGACTCTGTCCCTCACCAACCTTTGTTGTAAATATTTTTGTCCACCCTAAGCGTGGAAGGGTATACTCAGGTGTGAGTCCCTTGCTCATTGCACCATCAGGATTCAAGCAAGCCGGGCCGAAGTGGCTGAAATGCCAGAAACCGGTCCCCGGTAGCTTGTTTCCTTCCCAGTGTAAGAATTGGCTTTTGTAGTTTGGTTTGCCCTGTTCCCATCATGCACTGGGACAGGAACAGACTAATTTGCATACAGCCAGGTTCTGAAACTGGGATGGTGCAGTGAGCTAAAAAACGGTGTTGGATCTAGCCCTGATCTCTTGACTGGGTGAGAGTATTCTGTTTAATTCAGAGACTCTGTCCCTCACCAACCTTTGTTGTAACTATGATGATGGAATTAGGCCTGTTCATTTCTACCTTCTTTACGAAATCTATTAAGAGATTGTATTTCTATACGGGTATATGTCAAACAGAAGATTCCCCTTGGGTTGTTCAAATGAGAAGACAGCAAATCTTACAAGCTACCATACAAATATCAATCATACGTCAAGATTCAAAAAGTGGAGCAATGTGAAATTGAACAAAACAGTTCTGTCAAAATACATAAAATTAGTGTGCACAATTTATTCAAATATATAAAACCACCAACTAAAAACAAGCAAATGTTAAAAAGCAATTTAAAATAGATTTTGGGAACACAGACAATAAATGGAACAAATCAAATAAAACATATAACCCTAAACAGTTCCTAATGTGAAAAAGACGATGTCACCATGGGAGCCAATTTCTAATTATATTAGAAATTGGCTTCCATGGTGACATCGTCTTCTGAACACAGGGGACGAAGAAATCCCTTCATAATTTTAACTCAAGGCTGACCTCTTATGGCTGCTGTTGTCACTAAAAGATAAACGGCCTCACGGAAGGTTTGAGAACTTATCCTATTGTTACTTGTGCGGACTACATATTTGTAGCTGATATATTTTGTGTACCTACAAGGACGTTTCTTCTGATACTTATTTTGGGATTACAGATATTAAATATTCCTGATGAAGGCGGCTACACCACTATTGTCCGTCGAAACGCGTTGAGAGTAATAGGGAGGAGTGCAATATATATATCTACAAAGGACGATTCCAACTGTGGTGGAATTTCTACCTTTATTTTTGCACCCCCCCTTTTTCACATTAGGAACTGTTTAGGGTTATATGTTGTATTTGATTTGTTCCATTTATTGTCTGTGTTCCCAAAATCTATTTTAAATTGCTTTTTAACATTTGCTTGTTTTTAGTTGGTGTTTTTATATATTTGAATAAATTGTGCCCACTAATTTTATGTATTTTGACAGAACTGTTTTGTTCAATTTCACATTGCTCCACTTTTTGAATCTTGACGTATGATTGATATTTGTATGGTAGCTTGTAAGATTTGCTGTCTTCTCATTTGAACAATCTAAGGGGAATCTTCTGTTTGACATATAGTCATTTTGGTACCCTATCCCTTTGGTGCTGGGGTCCCTCTCTCTTTTATTAGAGTTTCTATACGGGTAGACAGGAGTTTATATGTGATAACAAAAACATAAATTTACTGTACTAAGTATATATCCTGATACAAATGTAAGATCTTACTACGGTCACTAATAAAGAGTTTGAAAGAAAAAAAACAATAAAGAATTTCCTGCTCCATCCATTCCAGGTCATGAATAAGACTGATGCACTCTCCTCTTTGTCATGCTTCTTCCTGGATGTCCTTTATGAGCTGAAGCAACAATTTGATTCCAAACACCAGCAGGAGGAGCAATCTGACTCCTTCTCAACACCTTATCGACAACAACACTCAACTCATCCCTGAATTTGTAGAATTCCTTTAGATCACAGTTCAAAACATCATCTTCCTACCAACCTTGAACTATCTACAGCTCACTTCAGACAAAACCAAATACTCGTCCATAGCTAATTTCCATTCCTCACAACCTAGGGCCATTACCCTGTCTTCACATTCCGCACTCACCTCACTTTCTCCAAATTCTCCTTCCAACATCTCCCTCTCCTTGTATTCTCCATCATTCACAGGCAACCTGGATAAATAATCTGCAACAACGTTCCTACAACCGTTCATATATTCTACTTCAAAATTGTAGTCAAGAACCGATAACATCCATCTCAATACCCTTGGTGTGATACCTTCTAATCCACAACCACCTTTGAATATGTAAGTAAGTGGATTATGGTCAGTTTGTATCTTAAAAGGGATACCCTACACGTAAAACTTGAAATTTTTGATGCCCCAACAGCAGGTGAAAGCTTCTCTCTCAATGACCGAGGAAGAAGCTTCCGCGCCTCTGAACCTCCTCAATGCGAATGCTATCACCCGCTTCTCACTATTCACACACTCCATCAAACTGCCCCAATCCAACACCACTTGCATCAGTTGCGATGTACGTTTTTCCTGATACTTCGAAGTGTCTTAAGGTAGGCGCCAGTGCTATGCACTCCTTAATCTTTCTAAAAGATTCCTTACAATCCTCACTCCAGCCAAACAACTTTTCTTGCCATAATCACTCTCAATGGTTCAACATTATCTGTGAAATTCTTAACATATTATGAAAAATACTCAGCGAAACCAAGAAAAGATCTCAACTCATCTTTGTTGGTTCTGGTGTGTTTACAATCACCTTACAATACTCTCCTTGGGTCTTACTCTATTCGCATTTAAGACATGTCCTAAATATGTCATTTCCCTTTTTCTCAACTGATATTTCTCTCTTTTAATAATGAACCCATGGTTCTCCAATCTTCTCATTACCTCATCAAACAGCACATCGTGATCTTTTTTATCCTTTCCTAATATAAGTATGTCGCCCTGGAAGCACATCACTCGACTAATGTCTCCAAATATGTTTTTCATCACCCTATAAAGACAGCAGAGGCTGATGCTAATCCAAATGGCATTCTCTTATAACGGAACGCCCCCAAAGGTGTTACAAAGGACGTTAAATGAAGTGACCCTTCATATAAGTTCATGTGATGGTAAGCAGACGACATGTCTAGGACACTAAAGATAGATCCACCCCCCCCCATCACAGCAATGGTCTCAGACATATTAGGAAGGGGTTGCCTGTCCACCGATATACTCTTGTTCAGATCACATAAGTCCACACATAACTGAATTTCCCCCCTTCCTTTGGTGCTACCATTATAGGGGCCAACCATTCCGATGCTTCAATTGGCTCAATTATGTTTTGTTCCAATAGTTTATCTAACTCCTTACGTAAGGGCTCCCTCATCATATTTTGTACATTCCTTACCTTGTGCACAACAGGTCTAACTCCTTTCTTCAATATTATCTCATTGGAAAATCCCTTCAACAAACCCAATTCATCCGTAAACACCTTAGGGTACTTTGACATAATGAGACCTACATCAACATCTTTGACTTCGACCCTTTTTGCTGGTTCCACCACCATCACCGGTTCTTTGGCATTTGAATTTATCACAATATTCAAGTCTCTCTGATGAAGACAGCCCAAAAGGTCTGACCTAAAGTTAGTTACATACACACGTCCAAAAACACCCTCAGACTTAAACTTGTGAGTCATTCACTTCATTCCCAGAATTTCAATTCTTACACCGCCATAGCCCACTGCCTTTATATCAGGTTCATTTGAGGGCAAATTTTCATCCAATCCACTCTAGAGACTCTAGAGATTAATGTGTACAAACTTCCTGGCTCTGCAAGTACCTTAAACATTTTACCACCAACCGAAATCACACAATGTGGCTTCTCTAATCTATCAACACTCTCCAACTTTACCCTTTCTTTTATTTTCGGTTCCGTTTCCTTTTCCTTTATGCTGATATCGTCTTCTCCATCAATAGAAAAGAGAATATCATGGACATCTTCCCACACGTCATCGATATGTGGTCCATCCTCTTGTATCTTTTTACCATGTACATTCATTCAACATACTTTGGCAAAATGTCCCTTGATTCCACAATTTTTACATATCACATTTCTTGCCACATATCTTAAACTAGAAGATATGTGCCCTGGAGCTCCACACCTAAAACATTTTAATTTCCTGGAACTTCTCTCATAACGCTTAGTAGTGTTATCTAAATTATTCCACGGTTCTTTCTGAATAGCCATTTTCCTGTTCACAACACTTCCCTGAGTCTTTGATTTTATCTTGTTTTCATTCAATACTTCAGCAACCACTTTACGCTGATCACTATCCTCCATTTCTGTTATCCATTGTGCAGTATGCTCCGTACTTTTTGCAATTTGTATAGTCTCTCCCAAATTATTCTCTTTCATCAAAAGTTTCTCTTTCACATTATTACTTTTTGTACACCTGACTATTTGGTCTTGTATTAATGGATCTGTTAATTGTTCAAACTTACAAGACACTGCCAATCCCCTTCATTCAGCTTCATAGAATGCAATGTCTTCATCTACTCGTTGCACCCCGGTAAAGAACTTATGGCACTCAAGAACCACGTTGGTTTTCGGTGTAAACTGCAAATCCAACATTTGTAAGGGCATTTCATAGACATTGCTTGGCTGACCATCCCCCATCCCCAAAGACCACTCTGGGAGTTCTTCATACACTCTTCTGCCTTCTACACCTAAATGGTGTAATAAGATTGGCTGTCTACGCAATGGCCCATATTTATTCCCTCCACTTGCCAAAATATAAGTTAAAAATAACTTCTTCCACTGTGTTCGTGGTTCGGGGGGATCGCCAACTAAAATAATAACACAACATAACAAATCCCGAAAGTTTGACTTGTTCTAGGATTTACTATTGCTAAAGACTATTCCTCTAAGGTCTTTTCCTCTAATTTTCGATTCCCAGAAGGCAACACGCTGAGTCAAGAGGATAGGGAAAATGCTTGGCACGTCGTGAGTTCCAAGCAAGTAGATTTATTGATGTCGCCTTCCTTGCAATAAAATCAGCCTTCAATTCGAGGATATCATCAGATGCGGGCATACGCGATGGAATATAATTGTTTATATGTTGCTAGGCTATGTTTAGCTATACACGGCTTTGCGCAGTCAATCGTTACGCGCCAACCCTCTTGAGCCTCACAGCTCCACAAGCTCTCCCTCGCACAGACAATGCTCGCGGTCATGGCTTCACAAGCCCTCACTTGCGCAGACAATACTCACAGTTGACTAGTGCGGCTTCACAAGCTTTTCCTCACACACATAATGCGTGCGCGCCCAACCTCACAGTTAATCGGCTCCCTGCTGTGCAGTTGACTCGTACGGCCTCACAATACTTGCAACCGCCACACAACAATAAGTAAAATATTGGTACCTGCAAAACGATAAAGTAGAGATTGCAGTCTCAACAGCTCTCACAGCGGGGCGTGGCCCAGCCGCAAAGCAAAATGGCTGCGGGCTAGAGGAGCTCCGTCATCGATGACTTTCTCCTGTCTATCAGTCACATAGTTCTGGCTCCAACTGCGTTTTAAAAATGCATATATTCTCGCTGTCACCACCCCGCTGTGCGACGAAGGCGTGGGCTGCACGTCGGCCAGAGTGAAGTCGGTGGAAAACTGAGGCCTGATCGGCATTCCCCTGCCGAAAGCTGCGGCGCGAGTGACTGGGTGTGGCAACAGGGGCTGGCGAATGGCACCAATGCAAAGCCGCGGTTGCGGCCAGAGACCGGCCCAGTGCGAAGTGAGGCCCGTGGTCTGCGGGGGACACCACAACCTCCCCGAGGGCGGCGTTGGAGAGGTGCTGGCGGCATCGAAAGGCCATTGCACACGCCCGCGCGGAAACAAGGTAAGCGCCCCTGGCTGCGCTGCCGACGGGGCTCCGTAGTTTCAGGCCTGGCGTGGCTGGGTGCGGCGGGGTGGGCGGCCCGGCCGGAGTGTGGCTCTTGATTCTCCTCCCACCCCTGACCTCCGCGGCCACCTCCTGCAGAGACTCATCCTGGGCGATAGATTACATAGCCGGAGGGGGGCGCAATCCCACTGACACTGGCCTCGAGGATCTGGGATTGTGCCCGACCGGTAGTTGCCCCACACGGCGGCATGGGAGAGACAGGTGGTGATGGGGACATGCATCCACCAAAGCCTGCCTCCTTGAGACCTGGACAACGGCGAACACCCAGGACGGACTCCCTCCAACTGCCCATGCACTGGATCGATTGATTAACTGCTGGGAATGTGCCCAGGACAGTGAGACAACAACAGGGTGCTCACCGCTCGCTTTATATAGCGCCACTCTGATTCTGCCTGCCCTCTACCTGAGTCGCCCCTGGAGTCCTGGGGTTGGCACTGTGTTGCGTGGGGCCCTCGCGACTTGGTCTGCAGCCGAACAGCCAATTCCCCGGTGGCCACCACACCTCACCTCCTCCTGTCGTTGACTGTGCCAGGACCTGGGAATCATGGGTGCCCATAGAGGTTGTGGATCCTACGGGCTGGTGTATTACTGTGAGGATGTCGGGTCCAGGGGACCAAAAGGAATATAGACCAACAAACTTGATAAGTATACTTGCCCAAAGTCGATGCTACCAGATCCACAGCAGGTGGACGCCACCTCAAAGACTCCAGAAGGGGCTGCCACAGACCTGATGCTCCAGGACATTCTAGACGCCATGTCTGGAGTAAGGGTGTCCTTTGAGAAAAAGATGGACACTATCGCCATGGAGGTAACGCTCCTCAGAGCAGACCTCATGAAAAGCGAAGAGAAGGTTAAGCAACTGGAACTCACTACCTCCAGTCTGGTAGAAGACACACCCAGCTGCAGCGTGAAGTCAACAAACTGCAGACCTTCTGGAAACACGCGGAGGAGAAGCTGGACGACTATGAAGGGAGCACCCGCCGCAACAACGTGCGCATAATCGGGGTCCCAGAGAAAGCGTAAGGGCAGGCAGTGGGTCTCCTTGTGGAAGACCTCATCCTTACTCACCTCCGGCCCAAGGGACTCTCCAAGTTTTTTGTGGTCGAAAGGGCACACAGAGTCCCGGGTGGGAAGCCAAAGGCTGGAGCACCGCCCTGGCCGATCTTGGCCAGACTACTAAGCTTCCGTGATCGAGACGTAATCCTCCAGACCTCCAGGAATACCCCGCCGCTCCGCTATGAGAACTCGGAGATCTCCTTCTTCCCGGATTTTACCCTCACTGTGCAGACACAGAGACGATCCCTTTTGGCAGTCAAGAAGAAACTCCGGGATAGGGGGGTTAAATAAGCAATGTTGTTCCCAGCCCGCCTCCGGGTTGAGGCGGTTGGTAGAGCTTGCTTCTTTGATCGTCCGGAAGATGCTGCGGACTGGCTTGAGGGCTGGAGAGGTGTGGAAGATCATAACGCTCACAGATGAGTGCCCCCGAACAGCCCTTTGACTCTGACTGTCTCCGAACTGTAAGATGCACATACTGAGATTCTTGAAGGATGGTTGGGCTAATGCTGGCAGGTTCTGAGCACGTAGGGACCCGGTGGGGGCCTGACCTTACAAAGAGGGAAACCGTATTGACAATTCTATTGGCGTATAAACCTAAAGTAGGAGCCTAGATGTTCTTGTCCACTAGGGGAGTGTTCACGTGGGAACTGCCTCCGCCCCCAAGTTAAACTACAGTTAGTTACCAGTTCGGGCGACAGGCACTCTGCATAGTGTTTGATGGGCAGTTTAAGGCCCAGAGTGCAGGAGAGCAGGGTGGGGGATGTTGGTTTGGAATTGGGAAATTTGTTTTGTTTTTCTTTGTTCTTTATTTACACATGTCGACTGATCTATTCTTCGAGCTGGAGCAAATGGGTACGAACTCTTTCCGTAATGCTGGGGACCCACAGTGGCAGACACTTTAAACTGTTAAGCGGGAACGTCAATGGTCTGGGAGACAAGCTCAAACGCAGTATAGTCCTGCAACATGTCAAACTGCATTCCTCTGAGGCGGTGCTCCTCAAGGAGACGCACCTGGTTGGTAACTCCTGTAAAGCACTAGACAGATGGGACTATAGACTTGTGACAATCGGTGTATGTCCCCCCGGGGACATCAGAGCCTGACGTTCAAAGATCTGGGTGTGCTCTTACTCTAATTCCCTGAGGGCGTTTGGTAATGGGTGGAGACTTTAATTCTGTGATCTTGGGACTTCTGGACCGCCACACCCCAAGGGATATTGGATCTTCACTAAAGGTGGCTCCCCGACTTCCTGGATGCACTGGGATTGGTGGACGTGTGGCGCACGTTCTACCCGGACGCCATCCAGCAGACGCCTTTTATTCTGGTGCACATGGGAGCCTCTCCCGTATTGACTATTTATTGACCACGGTGGCCCATATTGCAGAGGTGCAGGAAGCTAGACACATGGCGAGGGGAATATCAGACCACTCTCCACTCTGGCCACATCGGGTCATGGGGAGGGGCAGGTTGGGAGGGTCGCGCCCATTAACCCCGGTTACCTCCATAACCCAGCTGTTAAGAAAACACTCCTCCAGACAATTGTTAACTATTTTTGTGACAACGAGGGCATGGTCCAGTCCGCTCAGGTCCTGTGGGAAGCGTTCAAGACGGTGCTCAGGGGGCAGGTCCTGTTCACGATTGCTGGGACTTGGAAAGACAAGCAGAAAGAACTGGTACAGGTAGAGAGTGAGATTCTCCGCCTTGAGGAAACTGAGGCAGATGACTTCTCACCGGAGATGATCAAGACCCTGAAGCTCAAATGAGATGAGTATAGAACCATTGCCACAGACATGGCCAAAAAGCTAGGAAGCGAGAAATACGTTAAGTTATATGATCTTGGAGATAGGGCCGGGAAACTGCTGGCCTGTCTGGATAAAAAAGATGTGGCTAATCAGCTGGGCCCCGAATTGATAGACGAGAAGGGGCTGACAGTGACCGACCCACATGCAAGATCACATTCATTTGCCGCTTATTACCACTCTGTGTACAGTTCGACCTCCGCTCTCTCCGTTGCTGACTCTGAGGAGCTCCTCAGGGAATTCAGATGCCGGCGCTCACTACAGACGAAAGGGATGCACTCGATGGCTCCCTCATGGACGACGAGCTGGCACAAGCCATCTGGGCCCGTTGTTGTGGCAGGGCCGCAGGCCCCAATGGACTACCGATTGAGCTATATAAACTGAAGCCAGACGCTGTTGCTCCCCACCTGCACCCTATGTTCAATGAGAGCCGACAGAAGGGGCACCTTAGGTACAACCAGCGTATAGCCACAATAGTAACGATCCATAAGGCGGAGAAACCCAGGAATCAATGCACTTCTTACAGACCTTTCTCCTTATTAAACGCCAAACCTAATATCCTAGCCAAAGTGCTAGCAAGCCACCTAGTGCAAGTGATCTGTAAGCTGATACGCCCCAATCAATCAGGTTTTATGCCCATCGTAATACGGTGTTGAACCTACGACGCCTTCACAGTGTCCTTGAAAGACTTGACACAATTCAAGAAGCGGCAGTAGTGGTCTCATTGGATGCCCCCATGACTTTCGACATGATAAAGTGGTCTTACCTCTTCACTGTGCTGATGAAAATGAGCTTCGGACCTGGCTTTATTGGCTGGGTGCGGCTCCTATATTCTGAGCCCCTGGCGCAAGTGGTAGTAAATAATAACAAATCGGAGGCCTTTTGTCTGGGTCAGGGGACCCGTCAGGGATGTCCCCTCTCTCCTCTCCTTTTCGCCCTCTTCCTAGAACACCTAGCGGTGTGGATCCGTTGGTGTCACTCCATCCGAGAGCTCAAGTGGACGGCGGGATGGGAGGACCGTATCTCATTATACGTGGACAACATCCTCTTATTTCTGGCCTCCCCCAAGTCGTCCCTACGAGTCATGCTCGACATCTTTACCGTCTTTGGGAGATATGCTGGGTGCAGGATTAACTGGGGTAAGTCCCTCCTGTATGTTCTCAGCGGCGATCCCCCCCCTGCCTCACTACTGTCCCACGCAAATAGGAAAAAAGGGCTTCCGCAACATGGGCATATTTATCACAGCGGACCCCAGGCTCTGATACAAGCACAATCTCCTCCCCCCACTCAATAGACTAAAGAGTGATGTCGCCACCTGGAAGAAACCTCCGCTCTCGCTATTTGGAAGGGCAGCATTATTCAAAATGATGTAACTAGCGTGTATCCTATACGCCCTGCAAAATTCCCTTGACTTAGTTCCAGCCAGATACTTTGGCGAGATTGAGAGTCTGCAGAGAGATCTGCTATGGGACGGACGGCAATGCATAGCACTACAGAATTTGGTCCTGGGTTGGTATGACGGGGGTATTAGTTTACAAGACATAAAACGATACTACTGGGCCACACACCTGGTGGCCATCAACCACTGTGTATATCAACAGGGGAATGACCCAGCATATATAATGGACAAGGGGCTGTTACCGGGAGGCACTTACTACAGAGCTCTCTACTCCAGGCCCCAGAGACATCGGCCCCAGACCGACCAATCACTCAGTGGCAATCTGGCATATTGTATCATGGGGTGGGACAAAAAATTCACACTGGCTACCCTTCTATGGGACTCGGAATGATTGGGTACATTGGGCACCAACAAGGGGTTTGACAAGTGGGACTTGATCGGAATCTCAACTATTGGACACCTTTGAAAAAACGGTGCAATGAAACAGTTCTCCGCCCTGCAGCAGAGCCATGAGCTCGTAGATTCGGAGCTCTTCAGATATCTGCAAATCAGACATGCACTATGGTCAAACCTACCCAAAGACACCTCCCTACCTGACGCTTCACCTTTAGAGGACAGACTCTTAGACAGCTACCTGCCAGATGGGGTTATATCTTTGCCATATAAAAAACTGATCAACAACACTCCAGATCCTCTGATGCTCTTGAGGTGCCGCTGGGAGGGAGATGGATTGGAGAGAGATGATGAGTGGCAGGTGGCCCTGGCCTCCCCGAGGGAGGTTGCAACCTCTTCTAGACTGCACCTGGTCCAGATAAAGATCCTCTATCGGGTCTATGTTTCTAGCCTAACCCTGGTTAAAATGGGAAAGGTAGATGGTGGCAGATGTAGACGTGGATGTGGGCAGCTCGGCTCGTTTATGCACATTCTATGGGAATGCCCCCTTATCCAGTCCTACTGGTCACAAGTGCACAAATGTATGAGTTATATATCGGGGTAACCATACAGCCAGAGGCCAAAAGGTGTCTTTTGAATATTTGGGAGCCCACTGACCTTAATAGCAGAGACAAACTCTGGGCTACGCGCTGGGAGAGATGATAGCCAAATGAAACATTGCACTGGTGTGGGGAGCGGGAGACCCACCCAGGGTGGACTCTTGGAAAAAGGACATGGTCTGGTGTATGTTCAGGGCAAAGACGGCATACATCTCCAGAAGATGTCCCAAGAAACGGGCCTCTACATGGAACAAATGGAACACCTACTGTGGGAGTATCTGTGCTCCCCCCCTTGATCCTGTGTCAGACGAACAACTTACACCATACTCATTGTTGTTAGCCACATTTACCTGTATATGTATGCTTATGATTGCTCTAGACTCAAACTAAGTGTACATTTTTAATGCTTATCAAGTCGACTCTGATGGTTAATAAAAAGAATTATAAAAAAAACAGCTCTCACAGCACCCACGGTTGTAGGTCCGGCCAATTAAAATTCATGATTATTTCATCCTCTATAGTTCCGATTCGGTTTCCATCCACATTTTATGTCCAGGGGTGAGAATGCCTGTTGTCTGTCCCCTGCCAGACCAGCGTGTTGCTATGTAAAGAAGAATCTGTTACAATTTCCTTTCTTTCTTCACACAGTTGACTCTTCCTAACAGAGTCAAGCTTCTCTCTCTGCCCTTCCTAGAATCTTCCTTACACATTCCAAATTCTACACAGCAAACTCTACAATATCCTTTTAACTACATTGCAGGATATATGCCTCTGCTGCAGCTAGGTGACGTCAAGAATACACCATACCTGAAGGACGCCTAATTTCACATACCCATTCATTCAGCTCATTGATGCTACCTCAGCTTCCTCAGTAAGTGGGCAGCTCTACCAATTGAGGGCTTTGTCCTTCGGAGTCAGTAGTGCCCCATAAGTCTTCACCAAATGTCTAGCAGTGGTAGCCACCCACCTTGGAAGGGGGAGGCATTCACATGTTCCCCTACCGAGATGATTGGCTGATCTAGAGCACAGTCAGGAAGCAGTGCCTAACCCACACCCAAGCTACCATTTCCCTGCTCCACAGCTTGGGATGTACCATAAATGCCACCAAATCCCATCTTCCATCCCTTCAGGTTCAGCCCTTTCTGGCTTACATTCGAAATGTTGTCAGTGCCAAATCGTACCCAAACAAACAGAGGGTAGTGACATTTCAGGAGCTACTGCCTCTTTTACAGCCACATCGTTCTCTCAGTCAGGACGGTAATGCGTCTCTTAGGGATGATAGCCTCAGGGAGCCATAGTCACCCATGCCAACCTCCACATGCCTCCGTTACAGTGTTCAGAGGCAGTGGGTTGCTGGAAAGATCTAGCGTTGAAAAGGGCCGGCACCCATTGCTCTCTGCAGTTGTGGACCAGCAACAACCTGTTGTAAGGCAGGCCCTTTATGTACCCTATTCCACAAGTGTGAGAAGCTGGCCTGGTATATTGTATTGTATTGTAATTGCATTTATATAGCGCTTACTACCCCTGACGAGGCGTCAAAGCGCTTTTTCGGCAAGTAGCACGCTACTCCGGGACCCATAGAGGATTAGTGTTGAATTAGTATAGTGAAACATGCAAGTACATTTTAAGTGGTGGATAGATTAGTCAGTTAATTGAATTTGAAAAGATAGCAGAAGGATAGAGGAGGACAAAGATTTGTATTTATATAGCGCTTGTTGACGCACACTGTTCAGGAAGCCTACAAAGGATTAGTGGTGAATTAATGTGGTGAAATATGAAGTAATTTCAGTGGTGGATATTAGTCAGTTACTTGGAGTGAGAAAGATAGCGGAGGGATAAAAGGGGAAGAAAAATATGCATTCATATAGCACTTGTTACCCCTGATGGGTGTTGAAGCGCTTTTCTGGCGAGTGGCACGCCACTCTGGAACCCATAAAGGATTTCTGTTGAAAATTAGTATAGCAAAATAAAATATAAAGTCATTTGAGTAGTGGATATGTAATTCAGTTATTTGGGTAGTATATTAGTATAGTTTAATATGGAATTTGAGAAGTGAACATGTTAGTCTGTTAATTTCGATTGAAAAAGATAGTGGAGGGATAAAAGAGTGAAGGATTTTTTTGTAATTTTCTTTTGTTTAGGTCTTAGCAGTAGGAAGAGACTTTTGGATGAGTAAAAAGGAGTTTTGAAGGGGAGGACTCAGAGGGAAGAGTTTAGAAAGGTTTGTATTAGGGGATCGGTATAGTAAAAGAGGTGTCAGATGATGCAAGGAGGGGTAGAGTAGGAGAGAGTCTAGAAAGGGTTATTTTGGCAATCATAGTAGTGGTATGGAGTTTGGGATAAATGAGAGAGTGGATGTACTTGATATATTGATAGATGTATAGGATGAGAGATAGGGTAGTGCATTGGAAGCAGTAGTAGAAGAAGTTTGAGATGAGTCGGAAGGTTGGGCTACAAGATATATTGAGCGAAGTATAGGCTGAGAAATAGGGTAGTGCATTGGAAATGCTAAATTAGAAGAAAGTCATAAATACATAGATCCATAATTACATTGAAAGTATATAGATACATAAAGGAGGTAAGTTTATGTAGATTAAAGATATTGATAGAGGCACAGGATGAGAAATAGGTTAGTGCATTGGATATGCTTTTTCAGGAGAAAAGTAACAGACACACAGATCCAAGTACATGGAAGGTACATAGATGTACAATGGAAGTATGTACATGTAGACCAAAGATGATTTTTATTTATTTATTATTATTATTTTTTCTCTCAACAACATAATTATTTGACATCTTTATACAAAGTAATACACAAAGATATGTGCATATCTATAGTGAAAAAATGCTTGTATACAGAGGGATATGCTGTAAATTTCTGTTTGCGTATGGTGCTTTTGTGGGGAAGAGCCAAATCTTGAGTAGCTTTCTGAAGATAAGGTGGCTGTCGGTGGACCTTATGTTGGGGTGTAAAGAGTTCCATAGTTTGGCTGCTTGAACAGAGAAGGATGTGCCACCCATGGTTTTTTCTTGTATGGTATGATTTTGAGGCGAGATGCTCCTTTAGAGCGGAGGTTCCTTTGTTGAATGTGTTTGGTGATTTTATTCCTGATGAAGAGTGGTCCCATTCCATGTATTGCTTTGTGGGTGATACAAAGCACCTTGAACGTGGATCTTCTGGCAACCGGGAACCAATGCAGGGCTTTCAAGGCAGGGGAGATGTAGTCTTGCGGTTTGATATGCAAGAGTAGTCTGGCAGCCGAGTTCTGAATCCGTTGTAGTCTTTTCATGGTTGGTAAAGGTGATCCGTGGTAGAGGCTATTGGCATAACCGAGTTTGGACAGAACAAGGGAGATGGTAGCTTGGACCTTGTGTGGAAATCCCAAATGAGGGAAAATTCGTCGAGCGTTTTTATAGTAGCAAAGCTTGATCTTGCTAGTTTATCCACTTGGGCATTCATCGACAGCTTGGAGTCCATGGTCATTCCAAGGTTTCTTACTTCCTTCGATACTTTAGGCAGTGATCCCAGTTCATCAGGCCATGCGGCAAGCGGGTTGTAATGTTCCCAATCGCAACAGGTGAGTATTTCAGTTTTTGAAGCATTCAATTTGAGATGGCTCCAGGTCATCCACTGATCCACGGCTCCGAGACTGCTGAAAATTGATGATTTTCCAATGTCTTTGGGGCATTCCAGTTGAAGGAGTATTTGCGTGTCATCTGCATAGTTATAGCACATAAGGTGAAATTTATTGATCAGTACTGGTAATGACTTCATGTAGATGTTGAAAAGCATGGGCGGGATGATAGAACCTTGAGGGGCCCCTGCTTTTCTGGAGTACGGTTTGGACAAGAAAGGTGGGGTATGGATGACATTAGTTCTGTTTCGAAGGTAGGACGCGATCCAGTCTAGAGCAGTTCCCTCTATGCCGGCTTCATAGAGTCTTTGTTTCAGAGTGTCATGGTCAACCATGTTAGAGGCAGCTGAGAGGTCCAAGAAGAGTAGCGCAGCAACCCCGTAGCGGTCAACTGTATTCTTTAGGTCATCCCAGATGGCAAGGAGGGCAGATTCAGTGCCTCTTCCCGGATGGAATCCTGTTTGGAAGTCTGAAAGTATGTCATTCTCTTCAATGAATTGGGACATCTGTGCGAACGCTGCTCTTTCTATCAGTTTGCCCAGGAACGGTCCATTTGTAATGGGCCTGTAGTTGTCAGGGTTCAGCGGTTCCAAGTTTGTTTTCTTCAGTAAAGGTGTATGTATGACTTTTTGAGTTCTTCTGGAAATATTCCAGTACGTTGTGAATCGTTGATTACTCTTCTTACTGGAGTGGCAGCAGAGGTTGTTGAAAGTATTTATAAAAATGTGTATTTATTATATAATATTTTCTGTAAAATGAAATACACAGTGGCCCGGGGGGGGGGGGGGGGTGGACCAAACTATGTACTAAGAAAGTGGTTTAAGAAACATGACTCGAGTCAGGACGATGTCGAGAGGACGTTGAATTGCTGGGGAGCCATAGAACCACCCAAGGTAAGTAGATAGGGACCTCACAGAGTGTGTGCAATGTGGGAACACAACCGTGGGCTCCGTACAAGTATATGTGCAAGCTGCGGTTGGATTCTTAAAGATTAAGGACCATTCCCAGTGGACCCTGAAGAAACCCAGAGGAAGACAGAAGGTTGGAGAGCCACCACCCCCATGGATACCCTAGTACCCACATTACCTACACCAGGGAAGCCGGTGCATATGTGTGAAGTGGTGTTAGAAACCGCAGTCGAACCCAATGGAGAACTTCAGTAAAGTGCTGCTGTTGGAAGAGGAGAAAGTGTCTGTGGGAATCCAAATGTGCATTCTTGAAGAATAGTAGCTGAAAGCAGAGGGGACAGAGTCTATGTCACTCTGGAGTGACCAGGAGACTTGGAAGACGAATGCCCTTCGATGTCGGGTGCTTCAGGAAAGATCATGGTGACTTTGACTCTGCAGCTGTGATGACCAGACGACGCTGAGGAAGACCTGAGGAAGACCAGGACCCGCATACGAGCTGTCCCACAAAGGATGTTGAGTGCTGAGGGGTTGGTGTCCGGTGGGAGCACCAACAAGCCTTGGCAAAGACAACTTACGCAGGAAGTCAAGAAGGTGCACGGTTAGGAGCAGCAAGGTCCAGGAGACTCACCACAAGCAGGTTAGTCAGAGCAGGCCCCAAGCAATCAGGAGAGGCTAAGGAAAACAAAGGTGACCCTCAAATGGACCCACAGGCTGGGGGCACAGAAGTTGTGAGAGGACCTCAATCAGCTTACCAAAAGGAGCAGGCCACGGTGCCCAGGAGGTGGTGTGGCTGAAGATCTTGGTGGAAGCCATTGCCATAGGCTGGGGCTACTTGGAGCCCAATGCACTTGTCGCAAAGTTGCCAACAAGCATTTGCACTTGCAAAAGTATGAGGTGCACAGGCATTCAGCTAATGCAGCCCCCACAAGGGGTTCTGGCCTCAAACTCGGTGAGAGGACAGCTCAGCCTCGAGGGACATTAGAAACCCCCACCTGTGTTGTTGAACCCTTCGGTGTCCGCAGGAGCTCGGGATCAGCAGACCTGTCAGCAGTGTTGAGGTGCCTGCGAATGCAGGAAAGTGACTCCTTTACTTCAAGGGAGATTCCCTCAAGTGTCTTTGATGCTCCACCGGTCCTGCACAGATCCTGTATGGTGCACAGGCACAGACGATATTGCAGACTGAAAGGGAGACAAAGTCAGGCCGAAACGAAGTCCAGAGTGCTCAGATGGTAGAAGTGCCTTATTTTCAGTTCTGAATCTTATCCCACGATGAATCTAGGGAACTACACCCAGGTAAGCCCTTAAGTACCCTAGGGAAAGGGTTGGGAAGATTCAGGAGACCCTCACAGGGGAGGGTCTGGATAGGGGGAGGTTACTCCCATGTCCTTTGTCTAGTTTTGTGCCACAGTGGGAGCCAACAGCTCTCAGGACTGGTTTGAACTGGACTATGCACAGGGACACCAAATGTGCCCCTCATGCAGACTTTCAGGCGCTGGCCAGCGCAGCCACCCGGTCCCAATGCACTAAACCCTGTCTGGGAGGTTGTCACACCTCCCTGTGACAGGTTGCCTATTGTTCCACCTCCCTCTGCTCGAGCTTGGCTCAGCAGCAGGAGGGCAGAAATGTGTCTCTGGTCAGCAGCAACCGTTTTGTGCTGTCTGGGACTATAAGGTTGGCACCAGGAACACTAAGAGCCTAACGGAGGGCTCTTCCAGTGCTTGGAATCATACCTCCCACACCGTTTACGGTGTGGGAGGTATGATTCCAACATGTTTGTTACCAAACATGATAGGATTCGTTGCAGCTGTTTTCGAGATGGTCATCCCATAATTACGCAGTGCCTCTCTATATTGTATATAGCTGCTTTACTGGCAACCCGGTAGAATGGACTCCGTAGGTTGCTGGAGTGTCCTGCTCATGCAGGGGCACGCTCTCACTTAGAACCAAGCACCCGGCCTTCAGGATTGCAAAGCCCTGCTATAGGGGTGACATAGGTTTTAAGTGCAGTGACCCTTCAATATAGTAAACCTATATCTTTGGTAAGTGGGGCATGTACCAACTTACACAGGTTGCAATGGCAGGCCTGTAGTTCCATTTTGAATGGTCTCTCATGGGTGGCACAATACATGCTGCAGTTCATGGGAGACCTCTTGGGTACCTATGCCCTGGGTACATGGGTACCATATACTAAGGACTGACAATGATACCCCAGTATCCAATCTGGGATGTACCTAAGTACTGAACACACAATTTAGGGAGAAAGCAGATAAGACCAGGGTCCTGATTAGAAGGATCCCGGTCTGACTATTCAAAACACAGCTTAGTACCAGGCAAAAAGTGGGGGTAACCATGCAGAAGGATCCTACCTTCCTACAACAAGGGACCATCAACACGGGCGAATCACTCACAGACTGGGGTGTTTGTCTCCTAGACATAACAGTCCAGGACGCACTCAACCCAGTGGCAGGGGGTTCGCGTATGCTGTGGCAGTGTTTAGTGGCTTTCTTGCTTTTTAAACTGTAATTTTTAAAACTGTTCAATTTTTGCTCACCTCTGCTGCCTACTTTCCTCCTTCATCCCCCAGCTCCCCTAGCCTCGTTCCGGCACAGCTGAGTGCCGTTTAAAACCGGAGGGCTGACGGGGTTGCTGGCGCCATATTGGAAAGGGCAGTTGAGGCTTGGTTAGCGCTGCAGCTATCGCGCTCCTAAACCATTTAAGGGACGCCCCATGCGCATGCGCAGCGGACGCACTAAACCCAGTGGCAGGGGGTTCGCGTATGCTGTGGCAGTGTTTGGTGGCTCTCTTGCTTTTTAAACTGTAATTTTTAAAACTGTTCATTTTTTGCTCACCTCTGCTGCCTACTTTCCTCCTTCATCCCCCAGCTCCCCTAGCCTCGTTCCGGCACAGCTGAGTGCCGTTTGAAACCGGAAGGCTGACGGGGTTGCTGGCGCCATATTGGAAAGGGCAGTTGAGGCTGGGTTAGCGCTGCAGCTATCGCGCTCCTAACCCATTTAAGGGACGCCCATGCGCACGCGCAGCGGACGCACTCAACCCAGTGGCAGGGGGTTCGCGTATACTGTGGCAGTGTTTGATGGCTCTCTTGCTTTTTAAACTGCAATTTTTAAAACTGTTAATTTTTTTGCTCACCTCTGCTGCCTACTTTCCTCCTTCATCCCCCAGCTCCCCTAGCCTCATTCCGGCACGGCTGAGTGCCGTTTGAAACCGGAGGGCTGACGGGGTTGCTGGCGCTATATTGGAAAGGGCAGTTGAGGTTTGGTTAGCGCTGCAGCTATCGCGCTCCTAACCCATTTAAGGGACGCCCCATGCGCATGCGCAGCGGACGCACTAAACCCAGTGGCAGGGGGTTCGCGTATGCTGTGGCAGTGTTTGGTGGCTCTCTTGCTTTTTAAACTGTAATTTTTAAAACTGTTCATTTTTTGCTCACCTCTGCTGCCTACTTTCCTCCTTCATCCCCCAGCTCCCCTAGCCTCGTTCCGGCACGGCTGAGTGCCGTTTGAAACCGGAAGGCTGACGGGGTTGCTGGCGCCATATTGGAAAGGGCAGTTGAGGCTTGGTTAGCGCTGCAGCTATCGCGCTCCTAACCCATTTAAGGGACGCCCCATGCGCACGCGCAGCGGACGCACTCAACCCAGTGGCAGGGGGTTCGCGTATGCTGTGGCAGTGTTTGGTGTCCCTCTTGCTTTTTAAACTGTAATTTTTAAAACTGTTCATTTTTTTGCTCACCTCTGCTGCCTACTTTCCTCCTTCATCCCCCAGCTCCCCTAGCCTTGTTCCGGCACGGCTGAGTGCCGTTTGAAACCGGAGGACTGACGGGGTTGCTGGCGCCATATTAGAAAGGGCAGTTGAGGCTTGGTTAGCGCTGGAGCTATAACGCTCCTAACCCATTTAAGGGACGCCCCATGCGCACGCGCGCAGCGGGCGTGCTGGCGGCCCCCTGATGGCGCGCCAAAGGCAAGCCCGTCTGCGCCCCTGTCCGCGGCCGGCCGGGGCTAGGGGCCTACCACTATGCCCGTTTTCTAACTTATTCCCGAGAGCAACTTTGCTCAGTTCAAGGCCCCTGGCCGCTAAGTGCCTCTACCATTGAGTACATTGACAATCTCGGCCTTAGCCAAGCCAACTCCTCTCCTGCCCTGCCTCCCCACATGCCACCTCCATCAACCCCTCTAACGACTGCAGCTGGCCCCCCTGCCCTGCCCTGTCCTGCACTGGCCATCTCAGCCTTCCTCCTTAACACCAGGTCGGCCGTCAAGCATCATCTGGAACTATTTATCTTTTTAGACACTGTTAAACCAGATCTCTTGTTTCTTACAGAAACCTGGTTCTGCCCAGACTCGTTGCCTAATGTGCTAGCGGCCCTCCCTTCTTCTTATTATGTCCTACGCGCCGACCGGCCCGTGGGAAAGGCCGGAGGCGGTGTTGCCCTGGTTGTCTGCTCTGGACTCCATTTCCAACTGTTATCATCTCCTTCCATTATGGCGGTCGACTGTTTAGTTATTCGGTCGGCCTCCTTTCTCACCCCCATTACGTGTGTACTTGTTTATCGCCCCCCTCAGCAGACACCGTATTTCATCTCTGCTATCCAGGATTTACTGGCAACTCTAGCAGTGAACAACTCGTCTGTTTTACTGCTGGGGGATTTAAAATTTTGGCCCTCTGACCCGGCTGAGGACGCGATGTCGAAAGAATTCACTGAACTCCTCCCCAGTCTAAACTTTCTATCACACATTCGTACCTCGACCCATGTCCGAGGTCATATTCTGGACCAGCTCTGGTCACTCAATATACCTGTCTCCCCCCTTGTTGTCACACCTTGTTCCTGGTCCCCCTCTTCCCAGAAATACCTGGGTCGCAACTGGAACCAGGTAGATGTACCCTCTCTTTGTTCCTCCCTCCTAGCTTCCTGTCCCACTCTTACTGACCTGTCCCCTTTATCCCAAGCAGACACCATTAACAACTGGTTGTCCACAGCGTGTGACCAAGTGGCCCCGCTCAGACGCGTCAGAACCAGGCGTGTACATGACGCCAACAGATGGTTCAACGCAGAGCTTAAGGATAAGAAACTTACTGTGCGGCAGGCAGAGCGCGCTTGGAGACGCGCTTACTGCCCCGCACGGAAACTGCAGTACATTTCCGTATCCAATGAATATAAAAAAGCCATTCTCCCTATTCTTAAGAAGCCTGGCGCCGACCTGACTTCCCTTCCCAAATACCGCCCCATCTTCCTTCTCCCGTTCTTGGGTAAAGTCCTCGAAAGCCACGTCACTAAAGTTCTGAGTGCTTTTATGGAGGATAGCGGCAGCTTAGCCCCCTGCCAGGCGGGCTTTCGTCCATCACACTCCCCTGAAAAGGTAGTTATTTCCGTCATGGACAAGCTCAGAGAGGGGATGGATGTCAACGTGCCCCAGGCACTGGACCTCCTTGATTTTTCCGCCGCCTTCGACACGGTTGATCATTCCATCCTTCTTTCCCGTGTCGAGGCGGCCTGCATTAGGGGGCTTACCTCCTTTCTGAGTGGCCGCACGCAGGCCGTCCATCTGGTCGACTTTTCCGCACCCCCATGTAAGGTTCAATCTGGCGTTCCTCAGGGCTCTTCCCTTTCCCCTCTCCTTTTTAATTTATACATTTTTCCTCTCATTTTTAGTTTACAGCAGATGGAGGTGACAGTCTTCAATTACGCCGATGACCTCCAGCTCATTTTTAACCTTTCTTCCTCCCCTGAGTCCATTCACAATTTCCAATTGGTTATGATTTTTATCAGGGACTGGATGAACTGCAACCACCTTAAGTTAAATCCAGATAAAACTGAACTACTACTCACAGGTGGCAGCTCCAGTCCCTGGACCCCATTGTTTTGGCCTCCTTCCTTGGGTACCCCTCCCTCACCTTCCTCCTCAGTCAAGACACTCTCAACAACCACCTCACTCTTCATTCCCAGATCAGCTCAGTGGTGTCATCCTGCTTTTTAGTTCTTCGCACCATTCGTAAGATATCTCGTTTTTTTCCCTTTTCTGCTCTCAAATTGATCCTATTGGCCATGGTCTTGTCACGCCTCGACTACGGCAACATCTTGTACAATGGGGTCCCTGCCTATGATCTTCGGTGCCTTCAAATGGTCCAAAACCAGGCTGCTCGTCTCATTTATGGCCTCCCGAAATTCCACCACGTCAATCCTTTACTTAAATCCCTGCACTGGCTCCCTTTTCGGGAGCGCGCCCTCTTCAAGATGGGTTGCACGACCTTCCAGGCTCCCACTGGAACTGCTCCAGCCTTTATTAATTTGGCAATCAAAATTTATGCTCCCAGTAGGGAGCTGCGCTCCTCTACCCAGTTCCTTCTGACTGTACCCCGTTTCAGGAAGAAAAAATCTAGAGGGCGTGAAGTTTTCCGTCCTTGCACTCACCTTCTTAAACACCCTTCCCTGCACTATTAGATCCACATTCTCCTATCTTGACTTTCGTAAAGTCTTGAAGACTCTACTCTTCTCACAAGCTTTTCCGTCCTAAGTATCCACCCTTTGCCCTCCTGGGTCTGCATCCATAGCGCCAAGGAACCGCCTGTAGTCGTGCGCTCAATAAATACTTTAACTTCAACTTCAACTTCAGGGTCTTCTGTGGGCCTCACCAAAGAGGTCTCCACATCAACCATCTGAAACTTCTGGCCATCTAGCTAGCTTTCAAATCCGTCTTTCCGGACACTCAAGGCAAGATAGTCTTGATGTGACTGGACAACATGACTCACATGCACTATCTACACAAACAGGGAACCATACATTCCTCGCAGGTTTTAGAACTAGTGCAGTGAATTTGGCATTGGGCGATTTTCCATCTCATACATCTCCTAGCGGAGTATCTCCCAGGGGTGCACAGCAACTTTGGAGGCCTACTCAGCAAGATGCATCAACAAGTCCATGAGTGAGAACTCCACCCAGAAGTCCTTCTCCTATCTCCTGTTCTTCCATCATTGTAGTGTTCTAAAGATAGACCTCCATGCGACTGACGAAAATGCAAAATGCCAAAATTTTGCTTTCAGGTTTCTGCACCCTCACTCCATGGGCAATGCTCTATGGATGAACTGGTCAAGAATCTTCGCCTAAACCTTTCCTTTTCTCTCACTTCTGTGTGCAGTGAAGAAGCTTCAGCAACATCTCTCATTCCCAACCTGATTGCACCCACCATGGCCAGTCAACCGTAGATCTCAACCCTCTTTGAAATGTCTGTCACTCACCACGTGAAGCTCCCCAACAGGCCAGATCTTCTCACACAGACTCATGGCATGGTGAGACCCCCAGGCAGCTCAACCTAACAATATGGCTCCTGAGGTCTGAGAATTTGGTTACCTCAATATACTACAGGAACGCATATACATTCTAAAGGAAGCCCAGAGGCCCATAATGCAGGCCTTTTATGTGGCAAAGTGGAAAAGGTTTTCCCACTATTCCTTCTCAAATCACTAAGACCTCCTTAAACTTGTGGTCCTAGAGGTTATATCCTACCTCCTGTATTTACAAAAATCAGGACTAGCCTACACTTCTTTATGCCAGCATCTAGCTGCCATCACACCATATATGAAGAACCGAGAAGACACCTGACTTTTCAAAATCCCTGTCATCAAAACTCTCAAGAAAGACCATAAAAGGGCAATCCTACCCAGGGTCCCACCAGCTCCAGCCTGGAACCTTAATATTGTCCTTACCAGGCTCATGGGCCCTCTTTTTGAACTGCTACATTGTTGCCCTCTTTAATGTCCCTCATGGAAGATCGCCTTTCTCGTAGCTATTACATAGCTTAGACGTATTGCAGGCTGTTCCACTAGAGGAGCCTTTCCTTCAAGTCAATAATGATAGAGTCATCTTAGGACTAACCCTAGGTTCTTACCAAAGCTTGTGTCACCTTTCCATCTCAACCAAACTATAGCTATTATAGTCTTCTTTCCTTACCCAGACTTTGTTGCCCGAAAGCTTACTTCACACACTTGACGTTAAACGTGCCATAATGTACTACATCGAACAAACCCAGCAGCTGATTGTTGCCTTTTTTAAACCTAATAAAGGTCATCCTATATCAAAGGCAGGTATGGCCGTGTGTGTCGTCAAATGTATCCATTAACCTGTGAACAATTGGTCCTTGACAACAGAGAATATAAGTATGTAATAATTATAGGCCACAATGAACTCTATAACAAGAAGAAAGTCCAGCCGGACTTAGAATTTAATTCAATGTATTGAAAATGTACTCAAATCAGACGAACAAACAATAAAGCAGTGGGACACAGTCCTGCATCCACGATGCTGCACATACATTCAAACATACAATTACAGTGGTATTTCAGGCAATTAGAGATCGTGAGCAAGGAGATTGTTTAGCGTACACTTGCTTCACATATGCGGGAAACATACAGTTTTGGCACATAGTAGTACACTTATTGTTTAACCCACATTTAGGCCCCGATGTAGGTAAAATTGATTTACCGATTTTAAATTACCGAATTTTACCGATTCGGTAATTTAAAATCGGTAAATCAATGGGTCCGATATGTAGGTATTCCAGATGTGCTGGAATACCGAATCGGATGAATTCGGTATTTACCGATTCGGTAAATACCGAATCGGTAATGCCCATTCATTCCTATGGGCTTTGAAGCCCATAGGAATGAATGGACATTACCGATTCGGTATTTACCGAATCGGTAAATACCGAATTTCTCAAGGGTGCAGGGGGTGTCACTTTGACACCCTCTGGCACCCCCAAAACAGGCACGGGTGCCATGTGGCAGGCATACCTGCCCTAAGGGCAGGTCTGCCTGTCACATGGCATAGGTGTGCATGCACACATGTGCATGCACACCGGAATCGTTATTTTACCATCAAATAGGATTTGATGGTAAAATACCGATTCGTTAAGGCTCCTGGGACTCTGAAGAGTCCCACCTACATATGGGTGGCTCCGAATCGGTAAAATTACCGAATCGGTATTTTACCGAATCGGTAACTTTACCGAATCGGTAAAGTTACCGATTCTGTATTTTACAGAATCGGTAACTTTACCGATTCGGTAAAGTTACCGATTCGGTAAAATAGTGCACCTACATGTCAAATCATGTATACCGATCGGTAACGGCCGAAAATACCGATTTTCGGCCGTTACCGACCGACCTACATCGGGCCCATAGTGTTGACGGCGTTTC
This sequence comes from Lissotriton vulgaris, assembly GCF_964263255.1. Taxonomy (NCBI): domain Eukaryota; kingdom Metazoa; phylum Chordata; class Amphibia; order Caudata; family Salamandridae; genus Lissotriton; species Lissotriton vulgaris. Next base: position 1,048,260,328 of record NC_141685.1, read on the forward strand.
GATCCAATTGTGTTAATGGATCATCATCAGGACTTTCAATGTCAGCCTGAATGTAGACAGCCTGTATTGACAGGAAGGAAGGGAACAAGTAACAATATATTTAACCAGCTGTAATACTCAACAGTTTTAAGGTGACCTCATGCCAGTTTAAGGTGCTTCAAAACATTCAGGTGACAGTGTCTCATAACCAGTGTCAAACATGTTCGTCGCGGTGGTAAGCATTACATGTCAGGGTATTTCAAGTGGCAAGCCAGTAGTGTGTGCCGACCGGTAAGACAGTGAAGAACTATCACTTGGTGTGTGCGAATTACTCCAATTGGTCACATTGTGATTTTATCGGGGTGCTGCAGAAGTGAACCAGCATGCAGCACATTTATGTCAGGTGGTGCCACGACGCGTCTAATAACATAAGAAACAACCAATGCAATAACCAGGGGAGTAAAATGAGAGCCTTGTAGCCAGGGAATTGGCCCATCATTTACCTGGAGATTGTCCAGACCGAGGATAAGGGTAGGAGGGAATAGGTTGACGTCTGTGGTATAGTTCTATAAAAAGAGAATTGCGTGGGTGTTAATAATGCCTGTTGGTGGCCGAGTTACACCGACTTCAATGATTAAATTGGATCACATGCGACAGGCAACTGGAGACGCTTACCTAATATCAGAAATTAGCCCAGGAAGGCAGTTGTAGGACAGTGATATGACCAACAAGGTTAGGCGATATCAGGGAGGATGGTCATCTTTCCTAAAAAACGGGGGATGAAGATTAACACTAATCTTCATCCCCCGTTTTTTAGGAAAGATGACCATCATATCACTGTCCTACAACTGCCTTCCTGGGCTAATTTCTGATATTAGGTAAGCGTCTCCAGTTGCCTGTCGCATGTGATCCAATTTAATCATTGAAGTCGGTGTAACTCGGCCACCAAGAGGCATTATTAACACCCACGCAATTCTCTTTTTATAGACCTATACCACAGACGTCAACCTATTCCCTCCTACCCTTATCCTCAGTCTGGACAATCTCCAGGTAAATGATGGGCCAATTTCCTGGCTACAAGGCTCTCATTTTACTCCCCTGGTTATTGCATCGGTTGTTTCTTACGTTATTAGACGCGTCGTGGCACCACCTGACATGCATGTGCTGCATGCTGGTTCACTTCCGCAGCACCCCGATAAAATCACAATGTGACCAATTGGAGTAATTCGCACACACCAAGTGATAGTTCTTCACTGTCTTACCGGTCGGCACACACTACTGGCTTGCCACTTGAAATACCCTTACATGTAATGCTTACCACCGCGACGAACATGTTTGACACTGGTTATGAGACCCTGTCACCTGAACGTTTTGAAGCACCTTAAACTGGCATGAGGTCACCTTAAAACTGTTGAGTATTACAGCTGGTTAAATATATTGTTACTTGTTCCCTTCCTTCCTGTCAATACAGGCTGTCTACATTCAGGCTGACATTGAAAGTCCTGATGATGTGTACATTTTCAATACATTGAATTAAATTCTAAGTCCGGCTGGACTTTCTTCTTGTTATAGAGTTCATTGTGGCCTATAATTATTACATAGTTATATTCTCTGTTGTCAAGGACCAATTGTTCACAGGTTAATTGATACCCCAGGTCCTTGGTTACCTAGTGGGTTCCCTTGTTTTTTATAAAAGTCAAATGTATCCAGACATACTTCCTTAAAGCCTTGAGAGCCTTACCTGCCCCCACTCCACTCGTAAGAAGAGCCCAACAATGACTTTCCTAGGGAATATATCTACAGCTGACATTTTTAATGCAGCTACATGATCAACTCTACACACCTTTACCAAATATTACTGTGTGGACATTCTCACGCCAACAAGCTCAAGTGGACCAAACAGTTTTAAGGACTTTGGGCCCGATGTAGGTAGCCCTTTACCGATCGGAATTGGCCGAAAATACTGATTTTCGGCCGTTTCCGATCGGTAAAGGGCTATCGAGATGTAGGGGCACATTTTCGGTAATTTTACCGAATCGTTATCATTACCGAATCGGTAAATTTACCGAATCGGTAATATTTACCGATTCGGTAATGATAACGATTCGGTAAAATTACCGAAAATGCAATGTAGGTAGCCAATGTTCCATCAGCACATGGCTTACAGAATCGGTATTTTACCATGGAATACAAATCCATGGTAAAATACCGATTCCTGTGTACATGCACATCTGTGCATGTACACATGTGCCATGTGACAGACAGACGTGCCCTTAGGGCATGTCTGTGTGCCACATTGCACACATGCCCGTTTTGGGGGTGCTAGAGGGTGTCAAAGTGACACCCCCTGCACCCTTGCCAAATTCGGTATTTACCGATTCGGTAAATACCGATTCGGTATTTGACTTTAATCCTATGGGCTTCAAAGGCCCATAGGATTCAATAGCAAATACCGATTCGGTATTTACCGAATCGGTAAATACCGAATTTGTAAGGAATCGGTAACGATTCCAGATGTTGGGACCTACATCCCATTTACCGATTTTGAAATACCGAATCGGTAAAATTCGGTATTTCAAATTCGGTAAATGGGATTTACCTACATCGGGCCCTTTGTTTCAGACATCAGCACCATCCATTGGCTGACAACTACTTATGGGAGCACTACTTGCCATATTAGGCAGAGCATGTGTATCTACAGCCACACATGCTATCAACGGAGCTGTTACTTACCCTGTAAGCCTCTGTTTGTACTGTAGTCCTATTGATTCACCTGCGCCCGTCCACATCTGCTACAGATATCCTCACCTTTAACATCTTTTTTCTAATATACACCACACACGTGGCCAGCACACTGTCCTGCATATCATTCTATGCTTACTCTTACTAGCTGGGCGGTAAACAATTTAATGGAGCTTGTGTCCATGCCAACTTAGTGAGGAGGTACATAATACCCAGTGATTCGAAAGACTTCTTTAAACATTACAAGAAAAGTTTAAAGAGACACGGCTGCGCAGCCGTGAAAGTGAAAGCGAAGTGAAAGCGATGACATGGCCGCACGGCCGTGAGACGCGCTCTTTGGTGGGGGTGGGGGAGGGAAGGGGCAGTTGTGAGAGGCGCCGTGAGCCATGACAAAAGGCAGGAATATAAATACTAATGACATAGATTACCTTAACCTTTTTTACATGCACTTTAAACAAAAGTCTAAACGAGACAAAGTCGATAGACTGAATCACCTTTATTCCTCCACTGTAATTAGCTTGAATGAAAACAAACAAAAAAAAAACGAGACTGGTCGGGTTTCAAGTACCCGCAGAAAATTGCTGCTATGTGCACGTTTTACTATGCTTTCATCCACCGGGCGATGGTGTGAATGCCAAACTGAAAACCGATTCTGATTTCAGCTGCCTACACAATAAAAACAACACTGAAAATGAAAGATGCACGAGAAAACAAGTCGGAGCCACAACTGTATGGACATGACGTTTGTGTGTGCTTCAGGGATTGTAAGGCACTAACAGCCCGCGAGTGGCGTGCAAAAATGATTTTTAAAAAAAGCTCCGGCATTGCGCAGAGGGGGGCGGGGGAAAGCATGCCTTTGAAGTTTGAAGCTCTCGGCATTGCTGTGGCGGGTCTGATGCGATGATGCGACAAATGGTGGTTTGTGATGTGGCTGGTGTGGCGGGGGCGGGGGAGCGGAAGGGATTCCTTTGAAGTCTGATGCTTCTGATGCCTGGCTCAGGGAGCAAATGGGTGCGAGGCTGATGGTTTTGACGTGCACGCGCGTGTCACACGAGTGCATCACATTAACTGGACGTAATCCGCACTTGGTAGAGATTTTGTTTTACCTACTATATATTCGCCTATTAATCCCTGCGGTGATTCGAAAGACTTCTTTAAACAAGCATTTGCAATGCAATCAGTCTCGCCTTTGGGACCTTATACGCATTTAGCCATGCACCACATTATCCTTCCGTTTTCTGTGTCACTTTGGATCATTTAAGCAACAGAGAAGCTGTAAAAGTGTTGCAAAAGCTTCAACACGATGCACACAGAAGAGAAACAAGCACGCTTATAAGCATATAACCACAATGCTTGGAATTGAAAAAATAGACAGTAGTGGGCTTGCTTGCAAGCTGTTATTTTCTTCACCAGAACATTTCAACACTTTCAGACATGACCTGAGACGTGACTGCCTGAGATGTTAATGGGGGGCTTGCCAATTTTCATCATATTTTAAAGAAGGTTCATGTGGGGGTCTGCCTTTTATTCAAGGCACAGATTTCACATGAGAGGCAGCAATAAGTGTTAATGAGCGGAGAGGGCGGATTAAGTGAACTGGATAGGCGGTAGGTGGTGATGGGCAACGGCTAGAAGCTGAACAACACCGTAAGGCTTGCAAGAAATAAATACTAAACAAGCACAAGGCTGAAAACAGTCTTTAAAATGTACATCTACCATAAAGTGGCAAACGAACAAACTGCGTGCACCTTCTGATTAAATGTGTGCATAGAGTTCTTTTGAGAACTTGTCATTATTCTAAAGAGTGTGTAAATTGTGCTTAAAGTACACACACCAGACACACTTCATATTTGGTCTGCATTCTGTCGCTGGCTTGGCCAGGTGGTATCCCACCTTTCCACTAGACCAAGCGGGGCACAGTAGACTTTCTGTATGGAAGAAGTGCGGAACATGTAATGAAGTAAATAATAATTACAATAAAAAGACTGTCCATGAGGACGTAACTGCAGTTTTATGCGTTTTTTTTCTCCTGCAGTTTTATGTAGTGCAAATTCGACCTGAAGGTATTGGAGCGCTGTACATGAGCACCAGTTCCAACACGGACACATAAATCCCGGAACTGTGCTGCTCACGTCTGAAGCTACACAAGCTTTGACTGGCAGCGTGTGTTGCTGAACACTGTTGTGAAGCTTTAAGCAGAAACAGCTGTTCAACAGTCAGAGGTGAGCTCTCTTCAGCTTGCCTCTAAAATACAAGAAAACATTGGAGCACGCACACCGCAAGTCGGCCTGGAGCGCGCCTTGGAAGAGACGCGGGAGGACAGGAGCGTGATGCCGTGAGCGTGCACGTTGGCGTTCCCTGCGGCTCGCGTGTTCACAGACCGGTGTCTGCTCGTGCACCAGTCTGTACCACTTGGGAGGCCTTCACACTAGGCGAGCCCTAAAAACGAGTTGCACACTCATGTAGCTTTGACATGTTTTCAGTTAGGAGAAAGGAGTGCATGCAAAAAATGTAAAGCATTGTGTCTTGGTAAGAATCACGACCAAAACGATTCTTCGAAAGGAATGTGTATGAAGTGAGAACCGACTATTCCAGAGTTTATCCTAGGACTTTGTCAGGGAAGAAAAATGAAATGTGTGATGGAGTGTAGACGTTTTTGAACGTTTCCCATGAAATCATGAAAACTATTTTAAACAATAAAATGTGATTATGCAAAACTAATGTTAAAGTATTCGAAATCGATTTTTATGTAATAAAAGGCCAGAGAGGTGTGAGGTAGAGAAGGGGATTGGGTAGCCAGGAGGCTAAAATGCCCCTGGTGTTTATGGCTTCTCCCTCTTGCCCCTTTGAAGACCACAGTATATCAATGGATTGTGATTACCTCCGTGAGAGTCGCCTTTTTTTATCATAGCTCGCTTTGTTACTGTCGCTTTATGATGTGTTTTGACTTATGTATGGATCCTGGGAGTTAGGAACTTACTTCTTAAGAACTGCGACTCTATGGTTATTACTTAGGTTAATCGCTAGGGCATTAAAAGGGTTTCTAGGACCAGTATTACTATTCTATTAACAAGTGTATTTGGAATCTTTACATCTCATAATTTCTCCAAAGGAAGGTTATACAAGGTTGCTAATTTTTGGACACAGACATGGGGCAAATACCTTTATCTCTCAGTTGACACTAACCCTAAAGGAAGGTATGGGGACAAAAAGAAGAGCAGCTCGTCTAGAGATTGTTACCCAAAGCCATCATAATTAGTATTTGGGGTTTAAGTTTAGCAATGCGACAATAAAGTTACATTTTATTTTCAGGAAACTGTGAAGCATGGGTTAGGCAATCAATTGAGCGCAATTCTATTAAATGACAATGCTGACCTTTTAACATGCAAAATGTAACATGAATCCTGATCTTATGTTATTTCATGAGGTTTGCCTTTGGTCTAAGTTTGGGCTATACAACATCACATAAATACACTTAGTTTAATAAATAAGATCAAGATATGTTTTCCTAAAAAGCTGAGATGCAGCACCTGGTCCAGTCTATGCATAACTTAAAATAATTCTTTTTTATCAGTGAGCGCCTGTCCACTTTTAACTACCAACATTCCTCACAGCACATTTATTCCTTTGTCAGTCCTCAACAGCCCACACCTCTCAATCGGCACCAACCCCACACTCGCCACCTACCCCACACTGCACCCACACTTATCACCAACCACTTGTTATCAGCCCAATTGCCATCACTTAACGTAGACTTCCAAGCATATTTGTAAGTGTAAACTTCCGTTATCTTATGCCAATGTTCTTCAATTTTACCATCTATTACTAACTAACTTAGCCATCTAACACTCGCTGCAATTGCCCTTTAAGCCTAACCCAACAAACACACAACATATTTCAGCAAGGCTACATGCACATTTGTGACCTAAAGAGTGCAGGGTCCCCTGCACCCACAGTTCAAAACTACCAGGTCACCTGCACCCACAAGACTGCTAGGACCTCTGCACCCACAAGTCACTACTACTGCCTGGGCCCCTGCACACACAAGTAACTACTACTGCATGGGCCCCTGCACCCACAAGTCACTACTACTGCATGGGTCCCTGCACCCACAAGTCACTACTACTGCATGGGTCCCTGCACCCACAAGTCACTACTACTACTGGGGCCCCTGCACCCGCAAGTCACTACTACTGCCTGGGCCCCTGCACCCGCAAGTCACAACTGCCTGGGCCCCTGAACCCACAAGCCACAACTGCCTGGGCCCCTGCACCCGCACGTCACTACTACTGCATCGGTCCCTGCACCCACAAGTCACTTCTACTGCCTGGGCCCCTGCATCCTCTAGTCACAACTGCCTGGGGCCCTGCATCTGCAAGTCACCACTGTCAGGTCCCCTGCACCCGCAAGTCACCACTGTCAGGTCCCCTGCACCCGCAAGTCACCACTGCTAGGTCCCCTGCACCCACAAATCACAACTGACAGATTCTCGGTACAGCGCCTGCAATGCCTGCAGCACCCTGTGCACAGACCACCTCCACCACTCCCTCGTGTCACTCACTGCCGGGATAGCTGCAGGGCGGGGGCCCCGCCTCTGGAAGGCACCGTCCACGAACACACCTAACTTGCTGAGGCAGCGAAGACAGAAGTGCGGCTCCTGAAAGAAGAGCTGCAGGTGGCGTGGAGAGATGAAGCTCGAGTGGCCCATGTTCACGTCCACCGAGCCCTGCGAAGAGTTGTGGCCTTGACACTCTACACAAGGATGAAAGACTCCAAGCAGTAGAATGTGAAGGGGAAGAGGGCTCCAGTGTTTCAGGGTGAGAAGAGAGAAAGTACTCAAATAGTTTGATGGTGAAAGTAATTGGAGATAGCTAGGAGCACAGCTGACACTTCACATTACCCTTTAATTCCCCTCTCTCTGAGTTCCTACCACTCGCCTCAGTATTCACTACACAGTGACGCCCAGCTGCCGCATGAGAAACTCCAGGCTGTGACCCTCCAGGCAGGCAAAGGCCGAGCCCTCGCACACCCCGCCGCAGCCCGAGCTGGGCAGCAGGCGTCAGGGGGCTGAGCGCAGAGCCAGCAGGGCCCGGGCTCCAGTGTCCTCCCCGGCCTTTGCCATGCTCAGTGCTGGGAAAGCGGTGGTGCTGCTGTTGCTGGCAGGTCCCCTGGGCGCGCGGAGCCGGGAAGGGGAGGCAGCGGCTCAGCCGTGTCACAGATGGGAGGAGGCTGGACCCCGGCGCTGCTCATCCGGAGTAAGCAGCAAAAAACAACCCTGGATCCTGCCACAGGGATCTGGAGCTGCCGCTGCAGACCCAAACGGAAACAGCACATGCACAGGGAGACATAGACTGGAGTACGCCTTGGAAGAAACGCGGGAGGACAGGAGCGTGACACCGTCAGCGTGCACGTTGGCGCTCCCTGCCGTTCTCGCGTTCACAGACCGGTGTCTGCTCGTGCACCGGTCTGTACCACTTGGGAGGCCTTCACAACGACAAAAAGGCTCGCCAGCGGCAGCGCGCTTCGCGCTGCAACGCAGGCGAGCCCTAAAAAAGTCTAATAAAGGGAGCCCAAGAGAGACATGTTTAGCCTGCAGGTCACTGGTTTGAAAGCTAACAGGGGCGGCTCAGCCTGTCATCTTGTTGAAATCGATTGAACGGGGAGCATTGAATTTAGGTGACAGTAATTTGCAGTGCTAAAAATCAGGTAGCAAACGCTACATACATTCAGATAATAAAACAGTCAAAAGGTGTTGCTTGTTGTTGGGGGTCCGTCCAATCCATTAATTGGTTACATTGTTAACATTCAGTTCGTACACATCCCTGATGCAGACATAGTGCTGGGTGTGCTGCTGCAGTTAAATGTGTAAATAGAAACGTATGCCTGCACCGAGGCAGGTTGCACCTGTACAGCGCTGGTATTCACTCACACCGTGCTGCACATAGGGATGTTCTCGCCAGATGGGAACAGGTGTTAGGGGGAGGTTGGTCGGGCCCCTATTAATAATAATATTAATAATACACGTACCTCCCCCTATTTCTGTGTGACAGCCTCTCTCAGTTCTCGCCCTCCTCCTGAGAATTCCCCTGTGAAAAGTGCGCACTCCCTCAGCCAGGTAAGAGGTGCCCACATACCTCAGCAGGGTACAGGTGGGGGTGCACCTGCCTCACGGACGCTCCTTCCCAGGCACCTCTGTGGCCGTGACCTGTGGGTGCTACGCCTGCCCTGTGTGGACCAGACTCCCAGGCTGAGTTAGACACAGGTGCGTGGCACCTGTCCTGTGTGGACACTGAGCGGACGCCGATCCCAGACTGCACACCGCTACTAGCCCGTCCTCTGCTAGGACCTGCTCCATGTCTGCACATGGGTACGATCTGACTTCTACGTGGACACTACTGTAAGTGGAGAAGTGTGGCTCAAATGGTTAGAGCGGCAGATCCTGATGCAGAGGTCTGGTCCGGGACCAGGGTTCAATACCTGCCTCGGCGGGTCTTGGGCTCATTTTCCTCATACCTGATAATTCTCGCCTCGCTGCCTATTCTAATCATGGGTCCCACTCTGCAACTCTGGGCAATAGCTTGCTTAATCTCTACAAAGGCCCAACAGCGCTGGGATGCCTGACTTCACCTTGGGGGTGCCCAGGAGTGGACATTCCAAAGGGAAAAACCAGGAAGGGTTCCTAAGCGGTATACGGACAGCGCCGGGACACCTCCGTTGGAGGTAGCTGTGCGCTTTACAAATGGCATTTACTTGCAGCCTGCACAAATGTACCCCGTGCCTGTCCTGCTGCGTGGACCACGGCACGCAGCCTGCACAGAAGAGCCCTGTACCTGCCCTGCTGGACCACAGCGCACGGCCTGCACAGAGGTGCCCTGTACCTGCCCTGCGTTGACCACGGTGCGCGGCCTGCGCAGAGGTGCCCTGTACCTGCCCTGCGTGACCACGGGGTATGGCCTGCACAGAGGTGCCCTGCACCTGCCCTGCGTGGATCCCGGTGTGCACCCTGCACAAAAGTGCCCTGTACCTGTCCTGCTGCATATACCATGGGCGCTGCCTGCACAGAGGTGCCCTGTGCCTGTACTACGATGATACTTTGCCTCGCCTGCACTAAAGTACTCGAAACATGTCCTTCTGCACAAATACTTCATATGCTCAGAGATGCTCTAAACCTGTCCTACTTTATGAATAATTTATCCCAGCCTGCACAGAGATATTTCAAGCCTGTCCTGTGTGGAAGGACCGTTGCCACATCCTGCACAATCGAGCAGGCCACAGTATCTTTCTGCTGGGAAAATCTCCAAGATCACACAGATTTGCTCTGAGGCTGTTCTGTTTGAAAAGTGCAGCAGTCAGTACACAAAGCCACTTGCCTGGCACCGTTCTGCGGGGACCACGTGGTTACTTCTCTCTGCCCTGCTGCAATCCAGCATCTCTGAGCAAGTTATGTGTGGAAATGCATCAGTGTGCCCCCTACCCTGGCACAGCACCCAGCCCGCACAAGTGTGCGTCGTACCCGTGAGGCATCCTTCCAGTACTGTGGGGCGCGTGTGCCTGTGCTGTGTAGTGAATACTGCGTGGAGACTTCACCTAGCCTGCACCAAGTCTGCTCATCTGTGGTAAGGACCTGATCTTCATGGATAATTACTTCACTCAACTTGCACCAGCCTGCTTACAAGACCCGTGCTGAAAGGAAACTCTCTCAGCCTGTGGTGTAGAAAGCCGTTCGGTGCCTGACCTGCGTGGACACCTGTGCTCGCCTTCTGTGCCCCTCTCCCCCACACCCCCCCCCCCAACCTGGACACTGCTCCCAGCCTGCTTACAGGACCTGTGCTGAGAGGAAACTCTCCCAGCCTGTAGGGTAGACAGCCATTCTGCGCGGACACCTCAATCAACCTGTGCGCGCCGTCTGTGCCCCCCCTGCTTCCAATGGACACTGCTCCTGGCCTCCATTCATGATCTGTGCTGAGAAGAAACTCTCTCAGCCTGAACACAGCCGCCCTGTGCTTGTTCTGCGTCAACCCTGCACACAGGTGCCACTAACTGTTCTATGTGGAACGGTGTCCATCCTGCAAGCAGCTCTTCTGAACGTGTCCTGCTGCCTGCGTGGGCAGATCTGCTCCCAACTACTGTGCCTGACCTACGTGCACTCTGTTCCCAGCCTGCACACACGTGCCAAGTAAGTGCCTGTTCTGTGTTGTGCGCCTCTCCGGTGTGGACGCTGCTCCCAGCCTGTCCCCTGGCACCTGCCCTGCGTGTTCACTGCTCTCAGCCATGATAATTCAACTTCTGGCCCGCCCCATTCGTGACGGACAGTGCCACCGTGGCAACCACTGTCGCCTGGTTGCGACTCAGTGCCACATGACGGCAGTGGCACACAGATTGGGAACTGCTGCAATACACTGTCCTGTGCAGCCACCGCCAGCCAGGTCTTTCTAACTGGCTCCCAACAGCTGGGAAAATATCAACAAATTGTTCTTTCATTTCGGTAGCGTGAGCTTGGTCCACGCCGGACCAGTCCAGGGCCCATCGCCGGGTCTTGGAAAGTCGCACACATGAGGTGGTTATTTGGCCTCATCATGGCCTGGGCTGGTCTTTCTCCAAAAATATATTGATAGGAATGCTTACCAGTCCTAAGCAGTTACGTTGCAGATAACTGTGAACCAGTGGGACACTTGAAGTTGGTAACTAACTTCTATGCTCCGGGCTGCAGCTTCGATGTTCCATCTTTTCGGCGGCAGGCGAACTTGGGGAAGGGGCACCAATCATCTACGCCCCTCCTCAGTCACGAGTGGTGACGGCGTGGGCGTGGCGCCGAAAGTGTGCGCTGCCTGCGTACACCCTGCCAGTGAGCACACGCATTCCTAAATTCCCCCAGGCAACAGCAGTCCATAAAAGAACCTCTGCCATTCGTGAGATGAGGTGCTGTGGTGGAAGTGCCGGGGTGACCTTCGTGAAGAGCCTGGAGTTGGCAATGAGCACCGCTCCCCAACGAGGGGCTGGCATGGAGGTCGCATGCTGAATGGGCGCTCTGGCAGCCGGGGCTCCGCGCCGCTTGGGCAGGGGGTGACATTTGTGGTAATCGGTGAGAAGTAGGAGTGTTGGTGTGGAAGCGACTGCAGCATGTGGGCAAGCGGGCCTCCAAGTTCCAGTTTGTGGCCTCCTACCAGGAGCTGATGCTGGAGTGCAACAACAAATGGTAAGTCTGGGGGTGTGGTAGTCATGGGGGAGGGGCCCGAGGGGTATATCTGTATGGAAGAATGTGAAGTTAAAGCGAACTGTGGGCAATGATCTGTGCTATCGACGTGTAATTAATATGCTTCTGTTTGTGTTGGGTGGTGTTGGCATGTAGCGTCTGGGCGGCCTTGAGTGGTATTATAACAGGGACTGTATGCGCGAAGGTGAAACTGCATGCATATGTGCACATGGCTGTCCGTGCGTGTCCACAGACCACAGTCTGCTCGTGCCCCGGTCTGTCTCCCTTGAGAGGCATTTCAACAACAATAGGTCTCGAGAGCGAGACCTAAAAAAGAAACAGGTTAGAGATTTCTGAGCCCAACACTAGATGGCAGTAGTATGCAGAGCATTAGAATGCAAGCTACAAACAGATGTTTACAGGGTAAGTAACATATTCCTTTTTTGCACTATTTCCGGATTAGGGAATTGATTTCATACCTCACCAGAGGTGTCAGACAGAAAATATTTTCGTAATGGTTCTATTTAACAACCAATAAGTAAGAGCTCTGCCTCAACTGCTTCTGTTTAATAAATGTTGCTAATCGATCCATGCAATTAGCAAAAATGTACTTGTTATCATATCAGATCTAGTTTTGGATATGTTGATCTCACTTTCTAAACTGTGATGCCAATTAGCTCGTTAAACATCATCCAAGCAAATGTACCACAGAGGCAATCCTCAAGACTTGATGTGTAGAGGTCTTCTAAATTGTGTATTCTTAGAGTAATTTGTGTGTCATTGACATAATTGTAGTGCATGAGATTAAAGGATTTGATCAGATCTGGTAAGGGGGTTAAGTAAAGATAAAATAGAAAAAAGGAGATGATGGGTCTTTGTGGGATGCCGCAGTGCTGGGTGTGACGGGTTGAAGTAAAAGGCAGCAGGAAATACAGGCTTTACCTATCCTTGAGGTATGAGGCATTTCCACTTTAGAGCATTCTTGTGTATACCTAGATGCTGAAGTCAAAGTAATAACGTGGTAGACAGTGTTGAAAGCGGCAAATAAATCCAGAAGCAGTAGGGAAGCAACACTGTTTTTGTCCACAGGAAGTTTTAGGTCGTGCCATATGACAAGGCAGACTCTGTCTGCCTTGTCTAAGTCTAGATTATTGATCCAGCAAGTTATTTTCCTCAGCAAAGTTGGAGAGTTGGTGGAAGACTAGTCTGTCAGTCAATTTAACCAGGAATGGGACATTAGACATTCATCTGTTTATTGATGGCTTAGAAGGATGAAGGATTTATGTTTTGAGAAGTGGTTTGATGTAGGAGTCTTCAACTCTGATGGGAAGGATCCATGTTCCAAGGACTTGTTTACTATGCTCCTGGCTACATCCCTGACAGGTTATCAGGTGAATAACTTTAGAAAAATCTTTTGTGGGTTGGATTTAATGGCAATCCTGATAGCCTGTTTGCGATGATAACATAGTGGAATTCTTATTCGCAGACCATGTTGAAGGTGGTAAGAGACGGTTGATTTGTAGTGCCTGTAATGTGGTGGTTTCAAGGGTGTGTTAGTTGCTTTATCCTTGAGAGTCCTGTAGTTTTTCAATATCTGAGATGAGCTCTTTGGAGATTTTGTTGCAAAAGACTTGAGATTGTTGAATTTCCAAGTTGTAACACTGCCAGACCTTGTGCAGTTCCTTCGATGATCATACTGTTTTTGAAAGTGAATGTCAAAACCTGTTATGGTGGGAGCCCTCCCACCATAACAGGTTTTGACAATCACTTTCATGGGGCACAGGGCAAGCAGGAGATATTGGATCCTAAATCATAGTGGTTGGGGCTGTCTACTGGGCTGTCATAAGGTCCCTTCTACTATGGTGCTGCAAACTGTGCCAACTACACCACTATCGCACTTGACTCTCAGAACATTGAGCTGGTCAAAGCTTCTCAGGGAGTTAGTGTGCATAGCAGAGTCGTGGCACTTAAACAATCATGCAATAGGCACAATAAGTGATTATCCAGCCTAGTGTTTTTTAAGAAAAGAGAAGTACTCTAATCACACATCAAAATGTAATACAGCACAGTAGGAAATCTGCCGTTTCTGCATGGTCACTCTAGATGTTTTTGCCATTAGATGGACCCTATGTTTTTGCTGGCTTAGAACACTGTGCACATTACCCCCGCTGACTAGTAGTAAAGTGGCTGTGCTGTTCTTTTAAACGTGGTTCATTTGGCAAACATCTAATTGACATATTTACCTTTCCTATAAGTCCCTAGTATATAGCAAAACGTGTACCCAGATACTGAAAGTTAAATGCCACTAGTGAAACGCAGCACCTATTGTGCCATCTACTACAGTGGCAGTGCAAAAATGGCTCTAGGCCAACCACTGTGACCTGACTGTAGCACTGTAAAAGCTGCAATTCAACCTATCAAAATAAATCCTTCTGACAGGTAAAAACCTCATTTTGAAATATGATCAAGGCATCCCCATATAGGCCTTGCAGCCCAGAAGGCAAATGACCTTACAGTGACTAGCACCCAAAGGCTGTTTTCACTATGGCAGGCCTAGCTGTCCCATGTAGAAACCGGTTTACATATTAAAATGGTAATACTGTATCTCAGGAATTAGACCAGCTACAAAAAGTAACTAAACAACTATTTTTAATAGTTACTAAAATCCAATTGAATGATGAATTCAGAATTTTAATACATATCGAGTAAAAGTAATTTTTAGAAAGCTACTTTTCCCTGCCTTGAGTTCCAGGAGGCTAATTTGCATTGGCGGTCTAGGTTCTCCCAGCCAGTAATTAGACTTGAATAGATATGATGTGTGCCCCAGGACCACACAATAAGCTGACATGAATGGGCAGAGATGTCTCCTCAGAACCCCACAGCAGTTGCTGTGTGGTGGCTGGATGCATATTCTTTGACATCACAGTGTTAAATCATGCTTGGATTTCAAAACCTGCTTGGCAGATCTGCTGGTTACCCATATAACACTTGGGGCACATTTGAAAGGTGAGAGAACATGATGCCAAGACAATTCTTGTGGATCCGCTGTCTGGTTGATGAAGGACTCTGCTTTTGTCCTACCAGACATCTGTGTCTGGGTTTATTATGGGTAAACTGGATTTTAGTTCTAGGTGTAGGTGGATACTAGATTCATGGTAGCACACTCCCACACACACACTGAGCCCTCAGAGCCCACCAAGGTTTAGTGGGTGTTCGCCAAAGTGGGCTGGCCCTAGGAACTATTGCCCCATGGGTTAGGGGTCCCCAGTAGTCAGTCCCACCTATTAGCTAGTGGCAGGCATATACATGGCCCCTCCAGGTACTGACTTTAGAACACTCCTGGATCTGAGCAACATTAGAACAGGACTGGACCTTCTGTCTGTAATCTGTGAGGAGCTCCCATGGACTTACCTGCTCCCTATTGTACCCAGGACAAATAAGTGGACTCCGAGGTCAAAAGGCTCACATCTTGTTGAAGCTGTAGGGATACAAGATGCTAGAAGAGCCCTTTTGCATGAAGTACCCAGCTGGCCAGTGGCAACTCAACCTGGACTGGACCCTGCTCTTGGCCTCAGTCTGCCCCCCCTCTTTGTCTCTCAATGCCTCTTTTGAGGTCCTGGGGGACTTTAGAAGCACACTCATGTGTTGTATTGGGACTTAAAGGACTGAGGCACAGATGTATATCTTGGCAGAGAGGGATTTCAGTCACAACAGCAGCGGAGTTCCCTCCAAAAACAAGACTATTGTCCACCCATCCAATTTAAAGGGGGGCAGAACATTGTCTGACTATGGCAGAGGCTACTCAGCCTCAGCTGTGGTCAGTGTTCTCCGATGCCAAATGGAGTAAGGTTTGGTTATATTCCGCTTGGCTAATTTAGATGGACGGATATCTAGCTGTTTTTCAATGCCCGTCATCACCAGGAAAAACCTGAGGTAAGGGGCATAGACAATGCCCCCTCGCATTAGGAGGGAACTTCCATGACGAGGGGGCAATGTTTTTTTATTTAAAAAAAGAAAATCCAATTTTTAGATTTCCTTTTTGAAATATTTTTTTTGTACGTTTCCCGCACGACTCCGTCATGTTTAATGGAGTCGGCAAATTTACAATACATTGCCAGGCACAGCATTGACACCACTTCCTATCAATGCTTGAAAGAAATTTCTGTCGAGCCGGCAGACATTTAAAAAGTTGACAGGAGGCACCTTCGTCAGTGTGATGGAGTAATTTACTTTATCACCCTAACGGAGGATGAGCCACCTGCCAAAAAATAAATCGGACCCTAAGCCAGTAGCAAAACCTTTGACCAGGACGAACTTGGTTGGTGTATTGTAAAGCGCTCTGATATCCCTCGGGGTCTTGTTCGCTCTATATAAAACGTTGTAAATATATAAATAAATAAATTCGATCCATGATCCATCGTAGTCAGCCACAAATTGTTCTAAAGTCCTGGTGTACTGTGACCATTGACTATCATTGGTGCACTGTTGGTGCTATTTTTACTTAATACCTAAACAATTCATATCTCTTGTTCCCTTTAGTGGATGTTTGTCATTTTGATGTAATTTTGTTTATTAATTTTTAGTCTATTGTTCTAATTTGGTTTGGATTTTAATTGTTTTGTATTTTGACTTTATTACTGTTTTGGGACTGCATAACTAGTTTACACATTGCCCTAAGTTAAGCCTATAGACTCTGTGCTATAGCTACCAGAAGGTTGTGCTCACGTTAATTTGGTGACTTGGGTTGATCACTCTTGGGTGGTGATTATTCCTTTAGGTGGGTAGTAATTCACACCAAATAATAATTCAATTTCTTACAGGTATATAAAGAAGAAGTAGCACTACTGGGTTGCACCCTAAGGGGTCTATGGGATTCACTAGACAGAGAAAGGAGATGTTTTAGAATTGAGTACAGATGTTGGCTCACTATTGAAAAGTGAAGCAGCTTTCCTGTAATCTAAGATCCTGAAGTCAGTCTGCAGTATTTGAATAGATCGTTCTGTAATGTGGGTTGCTGTTGTCTTTTTACCACAAGATCAGTGTAGTGAATTCACCTTAAATGTTTTAAGGCTTTTGTTTTATCTGATTGTGGTGTAAGCTCAGATCTTCAAAGCACAGTTGTGCAGCTGTTAGTCGCACAGGGCAAGTAGTTAGGCTCACGATCACCAGGGCTCATTTTGGCAGCCACGCCTCCTTCTCTTCACTTGGACTGGTGATGATTAAAGAAGCTTGGGGAAGGTGCTCTGAACACCAAGTTCCTGTATTCACCTAGGGGAATCCTTTCCTTCTGGCATGGGTGCTGGGGTGAGGTCCCTTGGTATGGCGAAGTCAGAGTCAACGGAGGTTCCCCATTTTACTGTATGTTGGGCGTACTGGTGAATTTTCTCTGACTGCTTATGGTCTTATTTAGAGTTTGGTGAATGGGATACTCTGTTAAAACCTGGTGGATTTCCAGTCTGCCATATTGCAAGTGCTACAAACTAGAATGCACTTGTAATACGGTGAACAGGACTTCCTCAACGTTTGTTACTCAGTCTCCCGTCCGCCAAACTCAAAATAAAACCCTTAGTTGGACAGGGAGGTCTGGAGACCCTCAGGTTTATGCAGGTCGGCTCAGGACACAAACTGCTTCTTCTGGGACGCTCCTTTCTAGGAGTCAGCGACTGGATTTTTCCAGGTCAGTCAGACAGCTCCTAGGCGAAACATGCCCATTCTCCCCTCTTAATAGATAGGGTTCCGGGCATCAGGCAGACGCCAGAGACAGCTTCTCAAGCTGGCTTTGCAGCTTTCAGGTAATTGGAAGATTGCAAAACCAGCCCTATATCTTTGAGTACTCTGCAGAGTACCCACAATCTTGGAACTGGAGCGACGGTGGAAGGCTTTGGTACTACTTTTTTACACAGTTTCCCGACAGAGGGCTTGTGGTGGTTTCTTTTCATAACGTTGTCGTCTTTCTGTAGTGCAGACAGTTCTTTGTCTAAGGTGAATGTTCCCACAAGAGGTAGTAATAATTCTGGCTCAAAGCACGAGTACCATCACACAAGCACAGTGAGAGTGAAGCTCTGCACCTTGCTATCATCATCCTTCTTGGGTGAGCCACTCAGGAAGCTGAAAGGTCCAGGTTTTCACTAACATCATCTCCCTCTAACATCTGAATCTGCTGAATCATCCATTCTCCTGCCATCGCCCAAATGACAGCACCCATGAAGTGCTAATATGCAAAGCCTGCTCAATAGGCCCTGTAGAATTTTGGAAAGGTAGTCCTGTTGCCTCCCCTCCACACTTTAGTGTCTGGGTCTCCATCTGCCAGCTCAGGAATGCAGTTAATGCATCTTCACTGTCTGAGAAGGCAGCATAATTACCTACTTGTTGTACAGTGTTGAACCAGGGTCATTCCAAAATGGATTCTACTGACAATAGCTTACATACACTCACAACCAACATGGAGTCTTCAGTCAGGCACCATACATGACAGCGCAGAGTCTTTTCATAACACACTAGTGGAACTTCACATGGGTGGGCCGATATGCATCACACTCTCTTTTGGAACACCAAAAAAGGCATCTCTAAGTACTGCAATACAAAAATGGCATGCTGCCACAACCATATGTTTCAGTCAGAAAGAAAGCATTGGGTAGGGTGATTTAGAAAACCTTAGATATTACATCCAGTAAGGCATCTTTAAACATACTGTTGCCTGGAGGTGGTCTATAGATTAGGAGGCAGGAAGAACTAAAAGTTGGGGCGGAGTGACATCTTTCCAGCATGGATTGGGGAGAACACCTTCATGATACCTGAGTGCAGCGTCATCACTGAGCCAGGTTTCCTTGATGAAGATGAGGTCTAGTAGTGCTTGTAAGATTCATGTTTAGGTGACTTTTATTCATGGGTCTTGCATTGAAGAGTAGGTATTTTAATACTTTTGATTCTTTTTCCTTTTTTTGTTGAAGTGCCGTGGAGGTGGAGGCTGCAGGCGAGGGAAGGGAGGGCCAGGGAGGTAGGATAGGCAGGATCAATCATTATCATAACATGGCGTAAAATTTAGTTGTTTATAGAAATTTTTATGATTTATTTTATAATGATTGGTAATCACCGAGCTTGCAGTCAACCACACTGCCCTTTTACAAATGTTTTTCAGTTTATAATGTACATAATTACAATATCTGCAAAAAATGAAGAATTTACTGCAACTATCAAAATCAATAGTATGTTTTCAAATTAACTGACATTGCATAGTAAAGTCACAGCAGGAGCCTTCAAAAATGTCTAATACAGACATAAAAATAATTCCAAACTTCCCACCATCTAGCCATCCCCTTTCCTACTAAGAATAACTTCATAAAACGTCGTAATCACCATAGTCAGGATCAAAAACCTTGATCTAAACATAAACCACTTGGTGGCTAACTCTTTCCCATCCCAGTGCTAAATCCTTTTTTAGGTCTCGCGACCTATCGATGCGCGCAAGCGCATCGAGCGTAGCGAGAATTCATGTGGCGAAAACATCTTCAAACCAAAGGGCTTTCAGCCCCGCGGTTTTCATGCAGTGCCCGTGTACATGCACGCGCATCGCATCCAAGCCCAGCCCAGTCCTCCCCTAGCAGCACTCCTCCCACGCCAGCAACTCCCCCCTCCCACACCAGCACCTCCCCTCTCTCGCATTCGCGCCATCCGGCTTCTCCTCCCCTAGCAGCACTCCTCCCACACCAGCATCTCCCCCCTCCCACACCAGCACCTCCCCTCTCTCGCATTCACGCCCACCCACCAGGCTCTCCCGCCCCCATCAGGCTTCCCTCCCAATCCGCCTGCCTCCCCTCGCGCATTCACGCTCCCCCTCCAGGCTCTCCCGCCCCCATCCGGCTTCTCGCATCGCACTCTCTCCTCCCCCCTCCCTTCTCGTATTTTCTTGTTTTCATTCCTGTTCGCCAATGCTACTTTGAATCCATTCTAAACAGGCAAAAGCACTTGTGTGTGTTTTAAAAGCATGCCATGGCTTCAATGTGCGATGGCATTGCACAGGCTTATAGCCACAAGTTGAACGTGTCACTTTACCTATCCCGGTACATTCAGTTTCTGAATTTAAGGGCAAATAAGTTACATGTTCTGGTTGTGGCTCCACACTAGTGTTAACATTCTTGACTTCAGACATGCAGTTAGTGGGAGACGGGTCCACAGCGCAAAAGTGATAATCTGTTCGTCTTTTTCATCATTGCTCAAGCAGTAAAGATGCTGACATAGGCTTTGATTACAGGCAGAGTTCTTGAGATTACTCAGCAAGAAAGGGGCCACGAGACAGACCTGATCACCGGCGTTCATGTGCTCTTGGAAGACTCTCAGCGGCTCTGTCTCTCGTGCACACACGCACTTATCTCACAAGCACATTCCATTCTCTCTCTCCAGCACCTCCCCTCTCTCGCATTCACGCCCACCCACCAGGCTCTCCCGCCCCCATCAGGCTTCCCTCCCAATCCGCCTGCCTCCCCTCGCGCATTCACGCTCCCCCTCCAGGCTCTCCCGCCCCCATCCGGCTTCCCTCGTAATCTGCCTGCCTCCCCTCGCTCGCATTCCCGACCCAGGCTCTCCCGGCGGCTTTCGTTTTCCGCTTGATTGCCTTCCCTGCTGCTGCTCGCATCGCACTCTCTCCTCCCCCCTCCCTTCTCGTATTTTCTTGTTTTCATTCCTGTTCGCCAATGCTACTTTGAATCCATTCTAAACAGGCAAAAGCACTTGTGTGTGTTTTAAAAGCATGCCATGGCTTCAATGTGCGATGGCATTGCACAGGCTTATAGCCACAAGTTGAACGTGTCACTTTACCTATCCCGGTACATTCAGTTTCTGAATTTAAGGGCAAATAAGTTACATGTTCTGGTTGTGGCTCCACACTAGTGTTAACATTCTTGACTTCAGACATGCAGTTAGTGGGAGACGGGTCCACAGCGCAAAAGTGATAATCTGTTCGTCTTTTTCATCATTGCTCAAGCAGTAAAGATGCTGACATAGGCTTTGATTACAGGCAGAGTTCTTAAGATTACTCAGCAAGAAAGGGGCCACGAGACAGACCTGATCACCGGCGTTCATGTGCTCTTGGAAGACTCTCAGCGGCTCTGTCTCTCGTGCACACACACACTTATCTCACAAGCACATTCCATTCTCTCTCTCCAGCACCTCCCCTCTCTCGCATTCACGCCCACCCACCAGGCTCTCCCGCCCTCATCAGGCTTCCCTCCCAATCCGCCTGCCTCCCCTCGCGCATTCACGTTCCCCCTCCAGGCTCTCCCGCCCCCATCCGGCTTCCCTCGTAATCTGCCTGCCTCCCCTCGCTCGCATTCCCGACCCAGGCTCTCCCGGCGGCTTTCGTTTTCCGCTTGATTGCCTTCCCTGCTGCTGATCGCATCGCACTCTCTCCTCCCCCCTCCCTTCTCGTATTTTCTTGTTTTCATTCCTGTTCGCCAATGCTACTTTGAATCCATTCTAAACAGGCAAAAGCACTTGTGTGTGTTTTAAAAGCATGCCATGGCTTCAATGTGCGATGGCATTGCACAGGCTTATAGCCACAAGTTGAACGTGTCACTTTACCTATCCCGGTACATTCAGTTTCTGAATTTAAGGGCAAATAAGTTACATGTTCTGGTTGTGGCTCCACACTAGTGTTAACATTCTTGACTTCAGACATGCAGTTAGTGGGAGACGGGTCCACAGCGCAAAAGTGATAATCTGTTCGTCTTTTTCATCATTGCTCAAGCAGTAAAGATGCTGACATAGGCTTTGATTACAGGCAGAGTTCTTAAGATTACTCAGCAAGAAAGGGGCCACGAGACAGACCTGATCACCGGCGTTCATGTGCTCTTGGAAGACTCTCAGCGGCTCTGTCTCTCGTGCACACACGCACTTATCTCACAAGCACATTCCATTCTCTCTCTCCAGCACCTCCCCTCTCTCGCATTCACGCCCACCCACCAGGCTCTCCCGCCCCCATCAGGCTTCCCTCCCAATCCGCCTGCCTCCCCTCGCGCATTCACGCTCCCCCTCCAGGCTCTCCCGCCCCCATCCGGCTTCCCTCGTAATCTGCCTGCCTCCCCTCGCTCGCATTCCCGACCCAGGCTCTCCCGGCGGCTTTCGTTTTCCGCTTGATTGCCTTCCCTGCTGCTGCTCGCATCGCACTCTCTCCTCCCCCCTCCCTTCTCGTATTTTCTTGTTTTCATTCCTGTTCGCCAATGCTACTTTGAATCCATTCTAAACAGGCAAAAGCACTTGTGTGTGTTTTAAAAGCATGCCATGGCTTCAATGTGCGATGGCATTGCACAGGCTTATAGCCACAAGTTGAACGTGTCACTTTACCTATCCCGGTACATTCAGTTTCTGAATTTAAGGGCAAATAAGTTACATGTTCTGGTTGTGGCTCCACACTAGTGTTAACATTCTTGACTTCAGACATGCAGTTAGTGGGAGACGGGTCCACAGCGCAAAAGTGATAATCTGTTCGTCTTTTTCATCATTGCTCAAGCAGTAAAGATGCTGACATAGGCTTTGATTACAGGCAGAGTTCTTAAGATTACTCAGCAAGAAAGGGGCCACGAGACAGACCTGATCACCGGCGTTCATGTGCTCTTGGAAGACTCTCAGCGGCTCTGTCTCTCGTGCACACACACACTTATCTCACAAGCACATTCCATTCTCTCTCTCCAGCACCTCCCCTCTCTCGCATTCACGCCCACCCACCAGGCTCTCCCGCCCCCATCAGGCTTCCCTCCCAATCCGCCTGCCTCCCCTCGCGCATTCACGTTCCCCCTCCAGGCTCTCCCGCCCCCATCCGGCTTCCCTCGTAATCTGCCTGCCTCCCCTCGCTCGCATTCCCGACCCAGGCTCTCCCGGCGGCTTTCGTTTTCCGCTTGATTGCCTTCCCTGCTGCTGATCGCATCGCACTCTCTCCTCCCCCCTCCCTTCTCGTATTTTCTTGTTTTCATTCCTGTTCGCCAATGCTACTTTGAATCCATTCTAAACAGGCAAAAGCACTTGTGTGTGTTTTAAAAGCATGCCATGGCTTCAATGTGCGATGGCATTGCACAGGCTTATAGCCACAAGTTGAACGTGTCACTTTACCTATCCCGGTACATTCAGTTTCTGAATTTAAGGGCAAATAAGTTACATGTTCTGGTTGTGGCTCCACACTAGTGTTAACATTCTTGACTTCAGACATGCAGTTAGTGGGAGACGGGTCCACAGCGCAAAAGTGATAATCTGTTCGTC
This sequence comes from Lissotriton vulgaris, assembly GCF_964263255.1. Lineage (NCBI taxonomy): Eukaryota > Metazoa > Chordata > Amphibia > Caudata > Salamandridae > Lissotriton > Lissotriton vulgaris. The sequence continues at coordinate 1,048,283,489 of NC_141685.1, forward strand.
TTTTTCATCATTGCTCAAGCAGTAAAGATGCTGACATAGGCTTTGATTACAGGCAGAGTTCTTAAGATTACTCAGCAAGAAAGGGGCCACGAGACAGACCTGATCACCGGCGTTCATGTGCTCTTGGAAGACTCTCAGCGGCTCTGTCTCTCGTGCACACACGCACTTATCTCACAAGCACATTCCATTCTCTCTCTCTCTCGCTCCTCCTCCTCCATGGGGCCTCCTCCCATCCACTCCCTTTCTCTCTACTGTACTCCTCTTCGCACGCACTCACTACCCTCTCCCCTCCTCCGAAATCCGCTGCCAACTTCTACTCCACAGACCTAAAAACATGTTTTTTAAACAATCCCAAAAGTTTGTCTGCCCTCTTTTTACTGTGTCCCTCACTGACTTTCAATTCTCACCATCCTCCATTCTCGCCATACTCCATTCTCGCCATACTCCAATCTCGCCATACTCCAGCTCCTATAAAATCAGGCCAGGGTGAAATTCTGATCACACCACTGAAGTTAGCCAAATTCCCATTACTTGATTTGGTCTACTTTTTTAAGTAACGCAGCACCTCATATGGATAGATTGAAACCCTTAGGATGGTATTACTTGACATATTTGTCCACAGGCTCGTTTGCTTAAAAAATATCCCCTTAGATACTGTTAAGCAGAATGTTGCAATGTAGTCCGGGCCATTACTACAGTTTCTGTGTTAAATATTAAGGGACACCACCACAGCACTCAGGGACACCATCACACCACTCAACAACACAACCACACCACTCAGGGACATCACCACACCACTCAGGGACACCACCACAACACTCAGGGACACCACCACATCACTCAGGGACACCACCACATCATCAGTCAGGGACACCACCACACTACTCAGGGACACCACCAAACTACTCAGGGACACCACCACATCACTCAGGGGCACCACCACACCACTCAGGGATACCAACACAGCACTCAGGGACACCACCGCAGACCTTAGGGACACCAACACAGCACTCAGGGAGACCACCACATCACTAATGTACACCACAAAATCAATCAAGGACACCACCACATCACTCAGGGACACCACCACACCACTCAGGGACACCACCACACCACTCAGGGACACCACCACATCACTCTGGGACACCACCACATCACTCATGGACACCACCACATCACTCTGGGACACCACCACATCACTCTGGGACACCACCACATCACTCTGGGACACCACCACATCACTCTGAGACTCCACCACATCACTCTAATACACCACCACATCACTCAGCACCATAACAGCATCACTCAGCACCACAACAGCACTGTCCTTGCTGGCTAACAACAAGCATTCCCATAGCCAATAGGACTCGCATTAGGAAAGTGTAAGCTATTGGCTTTGTAAATAACAATGCTATTAATTTATATATTTTCAATGCCAACACATATTAAAAAAATAATCGTCATTTACAATACCAATAGCTCACACTTTCCTAATGCGAGACCTATTGGCAACGCCAGTGCTTGTTGATACTTGTGACACTTTGTGCTTAAGCCTCCATAACGTTTTATACACAAAGGGTTTTAGGCTAAATTTGTGTTCTTTTTTCCACGTTTCCCACATGAGGGTTTGTCGATTCCCCTGAAGAGAACCGAGAAAATAACTAAAACAAAGCAAACTTTAGGGATTTTTAAAAAAATAGGAAAAAGATTCTGTGCAAGAAAGCATATTGTTTAAAAATAATGATCCACCAAAGGTATGCTTTGCTAGATCACTATCTTTCCATATTTCAGGAAAAAGCGTTTGCATTTATTTAAGTGGCAGTCAATTTCTCATATGGTTTGTGGTTTCTACCTAGAGGCTGATGGAAACAGTCTGAAACCCATGGGTGAACTAGGAGGGCTATAGATTTCTGAAAAGTAGACAACATTCTAAATTTAGCAAGGAGTCATGTGGGTAGCTCTCCCACTGTTTTGCCAAATAAAATAACCATTGAATAAAAAAAGAATGTAAAAAAATAGGAAAAAAACAGACAGGTGACAAAGTTTTTTTTTAGACTTGGCATCTTTGGCATGGTTTCCCCTGGCTTTTTGCCTCTACCTCCTGTATTTTTGATGCTGTGCTGGATTTCGTTTTTGCTGGCTTAGATGCTTTGGGCACTTTTCCACTGCTGATCAGTGTCAAAGTGCAAGTGCTCCCTGTGTAAATTGTGATTACAATTGGTTCTCCCTGACTCAATCTAGAGCTCCCCAGCAGAAGTGCGGTGCTGACGGGCCCCCTGGAGGGTGAGGGCCCCCCGCACCGCGGGGGCTCCAGGGGCCTGTGTTACGCCCCTGTGTTGCAGTTGATGCCGGGTATGCCCAGACGTGAGTCTCGTGCTCACTGTGCCACTGAAGAGCTCTTATCAGGGCAAAGCCAATCCTAGGTCGCTAGTATTCTGCTTCAGGGAGTACCTGGCTTGGCAGTTCGGACTGGACTGTTCCCATTGGAGCAGGGCCAAGACTAATTTGCATTGGGCTGGGTCCAAACTGGGGAGGCTGGGATGCGGTCTGAGCGATTGTCAGAGGCTGAGATTAATTCAAACACTCCATCTATCATTTTGTTTTTGTTGTAAATTTAAGTAAAGTAGACCTTCTGGCTTTACCAAAGGGTCAGAAGTCCAAAGAATACACAGCAGGCAAATTGGCTGTATGAGGGGTCAGCACCTCAACATAGTTAAAGCAGACCAATTGACTTTGTCAATAAATCACCAAAAGAATTTAGCAATAACTATAATCCAATGCATTACCTTGTGCATACATGGCAATGATTAATAATAATTAGTCACAAAAATAGTTTACATAAAGCATTTGTATTCACATTAACCATACATGTGTTGAATCTTTCTTTAACCCTCTTCAGGCCAAAAAATGATTCCAAAGGACCATCCCAGCTGAAGAGCATACAGCTCCAGCTTAGAGCGCTTCAAAACATATGGTACATTCACTTGTGGCCTTGTATTCAATGGCCCATGAGACCTACTGCTACTTTTTTTTTTAATGTTCCTAGGGTGGCTGCTGAGCTCCTTACAGCTTCCCACAAACTTTTAGAAATGCTTTGTGGTGCCTCTGCTTGTGAAACCATGAGGATAAAATAATAACCTATCAATAGCCCTCGCAGTACATTATGGGGATATATATATATATATATAATATATATATATATATATATATATATATATATATATATATATATATATATATATATATCCCCATAATGTATATACACACACACACATATAACTATCTACATCCTCCATATATATGGTTCATGGTCTGATTATTGCCCGTTACTCTCTCTCTCTCTGGTGGAGTGAAGGAATCCCGTTTGCAGGTTTGGAATTCAGAATGATCCAGAAGAACTGAACTCGCTTTAAGGATGTCAGGGAGAAGGTGAATAGTTCCTTGAGACCCCAGGATTGAATGGGATCTTCAGTGCCATGGCCAGACTGGATTCATCCTTCCATCCATTCAACCTTTCACTCATCCATCCTTTCACCTTTTCATCCAACCATCCGTCTAGCCACCCTTTCACTCATTCATCTATTCTTTTACTCATCTGTACTTACACTCATCCATCCTTCCAACCTTCCACTCATCCATCCATCTTTTCATCTACACTCCATATCCTCTTTCACTCATCATCCATTCTTTCACTTATTAAAGCATCCATCCATCTTTTCTCTCATCTTCCATCCATCACCCTTTCACATTTCCATAACTCCCAACCCAGCTGCAACTGATAAAGCGCTGGGGCTGATGACGCCCCCGACTTGGGGACTCCTACACAACAAACGATGCCCTTTTTTTAGGGCTTGCCTGCGATTACAGCGCAAAAGCGCTTTCTCGCTGCCAGACCTGTAGTCACCGGCTCTGCTTCCCAGGAGACAGGAGATGGGCACGCGCACCCTCAGGAATCGGATCGGCTCGGGTCACGCGCAGACAGCATGCCTGAAACACACGCGCACACCCATCTCCTGTCTCCACTGCAAGCCTCCTGCTTACTTTCACTTTCCCTCCCCCCTCCGCCATCGGCTCCACTGCCCATCACCACGCACAGGAGTGCTCCTTTCACACAGCAACCCCCCCTGCCCACACGGCCCCCCCCACACGGCCCCCCACCCACGGCCCCCACCGAGGATGTCAGGAGAAACGGGTTATCTCAGCTGATCCGAGACGGAGTGAAAAGGGTGGGGAAACTGCTCCCAGCAATTGCCCGAGTCCCGGGAGAGCGCCAAACACACCCCCCTCCTACAATGCTGGACATATGCCCGCAGCGGCACCCAGGCGGCCACCTCCGTAGCCCCACAGCCATGTAAACAACAGGCAGCATGTCGTTGAGGGGCCCATGAAGAGGTGATCCAGCAGGCAGTGCCACCAAGCGGCCGCATGACCACGCCGCACCAGAGACCGAAGTCCAGAGAAGCGCTCTGCAACCGTCACTGTTCCCATACCTGCCAGTGAGTGCATCTTCCCCTAGTTATTTTGAGCGGAAGAGTACTTGCACTTCCCAAGAGTGACGTAATACATTTAATTGGAGCACTACAGGCTTCTAATTACTTTCAACATGCTGCGCTTATTTAAAGCAGATTTTTGATCCCAATCCGACCATGTCCATGCCCCTTTTACTGTCGCTCTCTCCTACCCCTCTTTGTCTCTTCTAAACCCACCCCTCCCTAACCTCACTGGACTCCCCCCTGGCTGCGGTCCCAGCGCTGACAAGAAAATGAAACTAAAAGAGAAAGCATGTCTTCCCTCCCTTCCGGGCTCTGCCCGCCTTGGGTTTCCCCTTCAGCCATCAAACGCCGCGAAGCCCTGGAGGCAGGAGCTGGTGAGCAGCGAGGCGCTGTAGATACCCCAGGGCAGGAGCGATTGAGAAGTGAGGGGCTCTCTGCCCCAATTATTGTGCCCCCTACTATTGTCACCTTTGCCCCACTTGTCTCTGTCCATCTTGTGCTCTGATAGTGCTTCCGCCCTGTCTATCCACAGTCTTCTGTCCTTTGTGCTCTCCCTCTCCACCCACGTTCACTTCTATCTCTCACTGTCTCCTTCAATCTCTGCTGCCCCTTCTCTCTCTGACCTCTGCCCGTTCTTCCCTGTTCTCTTTGTATTATAATTGTAGGAGGTTCTGGATGTCAAGGTTGACGTAAACTGACAGAGGGGCATGTTTGTGTGCATGCACGCTCACTTCGGACATAGACTGTAAGGTAAGGACGCTTACTCTCTACACAATGCATAGCCACAGGCTCTGAGGTATTCTCTATGCCGCTGGTAGTTGTAAGCATGCAGTGAGGTGCGTACAGCGCCTTCGCCACCACAGAGCAGACTGTAAACACAGCCCGTGACGTAATGGCTATCGATCTGACACATCCATGCACACTTCAGATATGGGGCTGATGATGAGGTATTTATTGGGCATCTGTCACCTCCCTGATCACCTCCGCCAGGGCTTGTAAGGCGCTTTGCTCCGCAGTCACCACCATGCTGGCTGCAGGCATGGGTTGGGTGTTGCTAGGAGAGTAAACATCAGACTTTTTTTATTTTGTTGATTCCAGACAAAGAATATTTCCATAAAATACATTCCTGTTGCAGAAGAGTCAGCACCAGCAAAGTGAATTAACCACACATCGTCGATTTAAGTTGTGACTATTATTACAGCGCTACGAGGCCATACTAATGGCAGTCTGACCTAAGCAAATGTATATAACATATCATGCATGCCATACCATACCTTAACATCACGTTACATCACATCACATAACATAAAATACTGACGTGTGCAGGAATGTGCACCCTTGACTCCAGTCTGTACTCCACACTTAAAGTGTAAAGACACTCCCTCCGCCCCAGGTCTAGAGTACTCTCCACTAGTGCACATGTACACACATGTACTGCATTACATGAGTATATGCACCACTAGATTAGATGTACATGTCCTGGCCTGTGTGTTCTGCATTCCTGAACATGTATGCACATACCCTCCATGCCACACCTTAGTGTACGTATTACTACTGCACATATAGACATACAACATCTACTCCAGGCCTAGTATGCTCTGCCTTGCACATATACCATGCACTCCTAGGCTCAGTAGTACTGTACATGTATGCACATATACCACCCACTCCAGGCCTCAGTGTACTCTGTAGTACTGCACATGTATACACATATACCACTCATTCCTAGCCTCAGTATAATCCGCAGTACTGCACATGTACCCAGATATCACCCACTCCATTCCTCAGGGTACTCTACGGTACTGAACAAGTATGCACATATACCACCCTCTCTAGGCCTCAGTGTACTCTGCAGTACTACACGTGTATGCAGTTATGCACATGTACCAGCCACTACAGGCATCAGTGTGCTCTATAGTGCTGCATATGTATGCACACACATCATCCACTCTAGTCCTTTGTACTCTCCACCACTGCACATGAATGCACATATATCAGCCAGTCCTGATCTGTGTTTAACTTCTGCTATCCCAGACGTTCCGAAAGTTAATGGTTTATCTCTCCCCTTGCTCCTCTTTGCTGACAATGCAGTGCTGATGGTACGAATGCCAAAAGCCCTGCACCTTTTAGTGCATGCTTTTGTGGATTTTATCGGCGCACAGGATTTACAAACTAATTCTACTAAATCCTATATCATGGCTGGTGGCCTGAAGAGAGATAAGTTGTCAACTCTGTTGGGTCAAACAGTTTAAAATGCACCTGTACTTTTTCATATCTGGGGATTACTTTTGCTGCAGCAGGATCGTGGGTACCAAATATCAGTTTAGGATGAAACTGTCAAGGGCTATTGGATCACTACTCAGCTTGCCCCAACCATCCCCTAGGGGAGCTTTTATCCTGCTGCTTCAAATCTATAAAACACAGTGTACGGGATACTTTCAAAAGTGATGCCATTCAGTCTGAAGAGAACAGGATTGCAGAAAGGTCCTGGCAGTTCCCATTTCATCCCCCTATTTAATCTGCCATGAAGAACTAGTTGTCCCATACATATAGGATTACATCAGAGAACGCCCCACCTTATTATGGCTAGCAAAATGGAAAAAAGGAGGCCAGTTTGACCAAGGACATCATTATGGACAGCCTCAAATGTAAAAGAGGCCTAACAATCAGATGGCTAGCTGGTGTAGAAACAAGCGGTCATAGGATTGGCATTCCATTTGTCTTTTTGGATCCCGAGCTTACTATTAATATAAACAACAAACATTTACAATACAATTGGTCTTGCATTATTAAAGTTTGAGCTATTGGCATTGTAAATGACAATGGCTTTTACTCATTTGCATTGGTGCGTAAACAAGCACTTTGTACTTATAGTCCATGCTTATGAGAAGCAAGGCTGGCAGTCTCTTTTACTGCCAGCCTTGCTCACTGTAAGCAAGGACTGTACGTTCAAAGTGCGCGTTTATGCACCGATTATAGGTTTTAAAAACAAATGAATAAAAGGCATTGTCATTTACAATGCCAATAGCTCAAACTTTAATAATGTGAGATCTATTGCATTGCAAATGCTTGTTTCAACACAGACTTTATTAGTTTTTACTGTTGCATCATTAAATTGTTAAGTATTGCTTCATACATGATGAGTTTTCAGTAATATGAGTCTCATATTATACACGCAGCCTGCTATAAACTCGTTATGCAAGATATTTCAACTGTCAGTATGCAGAGTCACACTATTTCACCAGGAATAAATTATCTTCCATTTACGTTATAACAATACAGCATAAATTGCATGACTAATGTATGTATTGATTAAAACCCAATGCAATCCACCTACCCTATCCCAACCACTTAATCCCAACCCATAACAAAACTAAACCAAACAAAGTGCTGCTGTGTAGGTACTACATTTTGTCCCGGTAAGAGTACTAGGTGATAAGTACTACCGATTGTGGTGAGGAGCAAAAGGAGGGGAGGAGGACAACAGCAATGTGAGGAGCAAAGAAGAACAAGCATTTACAATGCAATATGTCTCGCATTTGCGAGAGTTTATGCTATTGGCATTGGAAAAGACAATGCCTTTTATTTATTTGTTTAAAAAAACAACGCATTAATAAAAGGCATTGTAATCTACAATGCCAATAGCTCAAACTCTAGTAAATGCGAGACCTATTGCATTGCAAATGCTTGTTGTTTTTATGTTTAGAGTGCTTTAGGTGGAAAAGGCATATAAATTAATCAATTGTTTGTTTAAATCAGCCTGAATTGTTTTTTTCCACAGTAACCACATTAATTTGCTTGTAAACTTCATCTCACGGATGGGACAGAAAAGAGGTGAAATACGTCTGTGATTGCTGAAAGTCTTTGAGAGGTGACAGTCTTTTGCTGCAAAGTGATAAGGACACTGCTTTGAGTGTATGCTGTTTTTCTCCTTTTTTGCTCTGAATTATACAAACTCAATATTCAGTGTCTGAGAATGTGCATTTGCGTGCTTTCTGATTGAGGCTCCTTTCTGTATTGAAAACCTTATATTAAAGCTTAATAGGAGGGGAGGGTTACTTCATCTGTTTCTTACATATATGCATCTGTTCCTGTTTAACCCTGCAGACTCGTGATTCTGATAACAGCTTCCAAGATAAGAAAGGTTTCCTGTTAAAGGTTTTCGAATTGGTGCAAAATGCACTAAGCTAACATTTGAAAAAGGTCTGCTCCGTCATTTGATGAACCTTATATAAATAAAACTAATGTAAATTGTTGTTTTATTGCACTTGTAAAATGTGCTCATTTTAAAGAATCATTGGTAACTTAAGCTAACATTTAAAGTAATGCAAAAACAGATGACTAAACGTAGTAAATTGTGAACAACGGGAGACTAAAATAAAGCCCTCATCCATTGTACTAACTGCTTATCACTTTTCTAAGCTTTGCTGCATCCATCCTGGGTAAAAACTCTAATTTCTGCTTTAGAGAGTCCGCTTTTAGTGGATAACGTTTAGAATTAGCAAGGAGACAATTAAAGATACGCGCAATACTGCAAAAAACAACGAAAAGCATTACAGCTGACATAGCCTTTGTTGCCCATACAATGCTCCTCTTTTCATTTGCAACATCCTTTAAATATGAAGAGAACGAACGTTTGAGCGTTAATAAAAATGTAGCTCTTTCACCCTAAAACCCCACTCCTTTTTTGGGTCTATATTAAGACTCGAGACACCGCAAATACTACAGCGGCTTTTATTAATCTGCACAAAAGTTTCTCGCATGCCCATTAAAATGAGTCTCTTGGTCTATTGATGCATCCTGCCAAGTGCAGCAGGAAAAAAGCGCAAAGAACTTGGAGCGGTCCCTTCAAAGGTTGTCTGTCTCTAAGGACATTAAAAGTTATTTTGTCTGAGCTGTGTGGGTAGGGTAGGGCTACGTCCGCCTGGCTAAGAGCCATGCCTTGCAGGTGCCTCGCCACAGAAGTACGTGATGGTGACGAGTTCAAATACTGACAGGGCCCGAGGCCGGTCGTTAGTGTACCGTTCAATTCCTACCCGGGTCACAGTCGAGGCTGTCATTGTATGTGCACTCTCCAGTGCGCAGTGGCAGGTTGCAGGAGACACACTGCATGTTATGCCTTGCCCACCACACTGTCAGTTTTGGGCCTGTTCTCATTGTATGGCTGTACATTTTACATACGATTCGGCGGAGACCGAGGCAAACCGATGCCTGTACATGTCCTCATGATAAAGTGATCTTTTAGTTCCAAGTACTACTAGCGCCTTTTCAGCCCCTGTAAATGTGAAGAAGCCACTCGACCTATCCATGCGTCCCGCTCTGCTGGTCTACCCTGTTTCATTGAAATGTAAGCTGGCGGCACAATGGTGCTTTGGAAAATTATTCACTTCTTATAGATGGAAACAGAGTTAACTGTTCATTTTTGCCTCGAACCCAGGAAGTTTAACAAGACGTCAGCGGTTTTTTCATTTACTTGCTTCCCCGTGAAATGGATCCAAAAAAGAAAAATCCCCGGGAGTGGTGCGTGCGCGCCACAGCGACATATGTGGCTTCAATTATCGCGCCCGTGTCTGGGCACGATAATTGAAACCACATGACGACCGGTGCTCGTAACAGGCACCAATAGGCCATGGGCGGAGCAATGCGCCCGCCTTTGGCCTATTGCGTGCTCTGTTTGTGAAATACACGCACGTACAAGCCAATCCCGTAACACAAAAGAAAAAGCACATGCACGAGCATGTGTAATTTCTAGGTACATTTTGAAAACCCCTACAAAAGGGATCTCGCTGCGCGAGCTCTAAAAAAGGGAGGTAGGGAGCTGGCTATCCACATTGAGGACATTTGCTATCACCTAAGTCACTATGTGAGGGGTATCAATTATCCACTCCACTGTTTGTTGATGGGGGTTGTGAGTCCCCTGAGACCTCCTCCGTCTCTGTTTTCAAAAGTTCTATTAAGTGTGCCCAATCTAAGGATATTAGACGCTTTAGTAATCCCCTATATTCTTCCTCCTGGAGCGCCTCCCTTTCTGCTGTCGCCCAACGGAGGACCTCTTCTCTCCATTTACCCGCGCGTGGTGGCGTTGGTGGAATGCCTGTTGATGCACAGCTTGCTTATCATTCCTGATAAAAGGGATTTGGCAGTGTAGAGCACATAGTGCAATCTAGGCTGTGGCATGCCTGCTGCTCACTCAAACAAATAATGTAAAAAGTAATCCAGGAGGTGGCATGCTTGTTGAGTCCCAGCTTGTTTAGAATTCTGTGGAAATACTCAGACGACCAGAATTTTAAATGGGAAGGTGCTGTCAGGTACTGAATACCTGCACTTCTTTAATTTGAAAGGGAGAGTACCTGCACTTCTCAGCACTGCTGCAATACTTTCAAGGAGAGAGCACCTGCACTTCCCTCGGGCAGTGAGTACTCACACTTTTCTTATCCATTTGAAGCACAGCTGAAGACAGACAGTACTGGAAGAGGAGACATGCCAGTTGAGCTAGCTAAAGCTTACTTGCTTGGTGACTGGCACTGCAATAACCAGAAAAACTGAACAATACAAATGAAATACTGTTTATAAATAATTAAGTAAAAAAATAAAATGCATTAAAAAGTAATAAAGAATGTTCTTTCATCACATGCCTACTCGGAGAAGTGTTTAAAAATAGTGTAAGCTATAGTGATTCTCCTTAACCCCTTGCATGCTGATGACGGCCCCCATCCGTCATGCACTACGGCGCTCGTGTGCTGATGACAGCTGGGGGCCGTCATAAACCCGCCCACTCGCGATTTTGCTGCACAGGCGCGGAATCGCGGCAGCATGCAAGGAGTTAAAACAACGTAGGCCCACTCCTCAATCTCCTCAAAGGTAACAAGATTTAAGGTAGGAACGAGTTTCATTTGAGTCCACTACTGGTGTAGACATCTGTTAGAGGTAGCAGTGCTTAGCAGCTGCTTATAGTTTGGTCACCCCCAGGACTGCCCTTGTTTCGCATGGTCTCAGGGGTCCTTAAGGCCACAAATGCAGTAGGTAGAAAATAAATGGACTCCAAGATCCCTATTTGCTTTATTTTTTATTTCAGTAATTTTTTATTGAAAATAAAAAGCATATATACATGGTACAGGGTGAATCACATGGGGAAAAAGTAAAGCACCGGGGGGGGGGGGGGGGGGGGTAGTGAAGCATTGTCCAGATTGCCAGATTGGCTTGCATTAGTTTGGCTCTTGATAGTCCATTCTTCAGTTTGTTACGTCTTCTTCTCGCCCGGCTTGCACGTTTCCATTTTCCCCCTTGCCCCTTTGCAACCTGTCTGGTTATCTTTCCGCCCCCCTGGTGGTGTGAGGAGATAGAGGATCAAAAGAAGAGAGGTGTAGGAGTAGAGAGAGACATAGGCGCATTATGTTGTTGAGTAGGATGCTTGTTTGATTATGCAGTGTTGCCTGGTCTGGGTGTTTAGGGTGGCTTATGAGAGGACAAGTAGTTGTCTAGTGACAGCCACATCTCGCTCTTTTTCCCTGAGTTCGTTTGGCTGTTGGTCGTTATGGTGTCGGCTCCTCTTAGGAAAATGACCCAGTTGAACCAGGATTTAAAGGTGGCTTTTGCTGTGTCCTTCCAGTTGATCAACACCGTTTTGACCGCTGCTGTGAGCAGGAGGTCAATCAGGTCTCTGTTATTTTCGGATGTTATGGATGGGTCGGTGTATTCCAGAATTAGGTGGTGAAAGTCCATTGATAGTGTGGCTCCTGTTACGTCATTGATTAGATAGTTTACGGAGTTCCAGAACTTCCTTGTTTTGGTGCAGTGGAAAAGGAGGTGTGCCAGGTCTCCTTTCTGCATGTCGCAGTTCCAGCAGGAGTCGGTCTCTCTGATACCCATGGCGGCTAGACGTGCTGGGGTCCAGTAGGCCCTGTGTACTAACCAGAATTTTGTCTGATCGAGGGTCGTTGTCACCTTCCTCCTTGATGTGGAGGACCATAGATCTGCCCTTTCCTTCTCGCTTAGCTCTCTCCCTGCCGCTTCTTCCCATTGGCTTAAAGTTTTGTTATTTACTTTGGAGGTTTTGGGGGTCATGGCTCTGTATATGTGCGCTATCTGGTGTCCTGTGATGTTCAGGCCGTTAGCGTATTGTGTTATTGATGGGGTGAGCATGTTTATATTGGCTTTAGCTATTGCCACTCTTATTTTAAGGAAGTTATAGAGCTCTATGGTGTCGAAATTGTATTGTTGTCTGAGTTTGTCAAACGCAGTCTGAGTCCCTTTCTCCTGTAGCTGGCTCACCGTTGTTATGCCGTGCCGGTACCACGTGTGCATATCCAGTGATTTATCCCTATATTTGATTCTAGGGTTGTGCCAGAGCGACTCTAGCTGAGTTTGTCTGACGCTAATGTCTAGTAGTTTGTCTAATTTTAGTAGGGCCAGTCGTGTGTTCCTAAGGATTGCGTTCTGTTTGATCGCGGGGTGCTTTGTCGCTGTGAGTAGTGCCACGGGTTCCATTCCCCCTTGTAGTCTCCTCTCTAGGGAGAGCCAGGCCGGGGTGTAGTCGCCCTTTGGTGATATCCAGTGTAGACCCTGTGCTGCCAAGCAGGCTGTTTGGAAGGTTCTAAAGTTTGTTATGTTCAGCCCTCCTAGAGCCTTGGGGAGTCTGAGTTTCTGAAGGCTGATTCTAGGTTTCTTCCCTCTCCATAGAAACGCGTTCAGTAGTTTCTCCAGTTTTTTGTGAAAGTCAGGTGTGTTGGTTAGTGGTAGCATGTTGAGCGTGTAGTTTACCATAGGGGTGACCATCATTTTGATGGTCTCTACCCTTCCCCACCATGTAGTGAATCTTGGTGACCATCCTTCTAGTCTCTCCTTTATTTTGTGTAGGATTGCTTGCTCGTTCTGGTCTACTGTGGTCCGCAAGTCTCTCTCGAACAGGAGGCCCAGGTATTTAATGGCTTCCTTCTGCCAGGTTAGACCCGAGGTCCCCAGTACAGTCTTGTTGGTGTGTATGTTCAGTGGTTTGCATTCAGATTTCTCTCTGTTAAGTTTGTATCCTGACACTTGCGCAAACTGATCTATGGTGTCCATTAGTGCTTTAATGGATCTTTCAGGGTCCTCTGTTACAATGAGGACATCGTCCGCATACGCTGCTAATTTGAAGGATTCTCCCTCTATAGGTATGCCTCTGATGTCTGGGTTTGAACGTATCATGCTCAGTAGGGGTTCAATAGCTAGTAGGAAAAGGCCTGGAGATAGCGGGCAACCCTGCCTCGTTCCTCTTTTGAGATCTAGTGTATCTGATGTGCCTCCATTCACTACCACGCGGGCTTTCGGTTCATTGTACAGTGCCATTACCATCTTTCTATAGTGTTGGCCTAGTCCGAATTTTTGCATACATTGGTCTAAGTAAGGCCATGACACTCTATTGAATGCTTTTTCTGCATCAAGGGCGATCATGACCGCCGCATTGTTGCTTTTGGACGCGTGGTTGATTACGTGGCATAACAATCTTGTATTGTCCTGGGACATCCTGTTCTTCAGGAAGGTATGTGTTGAGCCTGGTAGCTAGGATCTTGGCGTATATTTTACAGTCAACATTGATAAGTGAGATTGGCCTGTAGTTTTTCGGGTGCTGTGTGTCTTTGCCTTCTTTTGGGATCACTATAATGTTAGCTTCGGCCATCGACGGCGTCATGCGGCCTTTGTTTATACAGCTCGCGAAAACTGATGTCATCACTGGCCTGAGTGTTGTGATGTAGTGTTTGTAGAAATTGGCTGTAAACCCGTCCGGCCCAGGGGCTTTTTTATCTTTCAGGCTTTTGACTGTTCTCTCTATCTCATCTCCAGTTATTTCTGAGTCCAGTATTTCCTTCTGTGTTCCTGACAGTGTTGGAGTCGTGATGCTCCCCAGTAGCTCCTTCCCCCCATCTGCCTTTAGTGTTTCGTCTTTTTTGTATAGCTGTGCGTAAAACTCTTTGAAAGTGTCTAGTATTCCTTTGTTTGATGTGTGTGATTTGTTTGTGCTGTCCTTGACTGCTGTTATTGTGTGCTGCCTCTGCTTGCCCTTGAGGTATGCCGCAAGTGCTTTGCCCGCTCTGTTGGCCGAGCACAGGTTTATTGCTCTGTACTTGTTGATCCAGGTTCCTGCCCTTTCACTAAGGATCCTGTTTAACTCATACTTTTTCTTTGTTAGGGTTGTGAGGGTGTTCCTGTCCTCTAAGTTGCTTATGTGACCTGCTTCTAATCTTTTGATTTCGCTTTCTAGATCGATTATCCTCTTATTTCTTTCTCTGTTCTGTCTTCCTTTGATGTTGATTATGGTTCCTCTTACAGTGGCTTTCATTGCGTCCCATAATGTCTCTCTACCTATGTCTGCTATGTCATTGTTTGTGAGGTATTCCTTAAGAGCTAGTTCTATTTCAGTACTGCTACTAGTGTTTTTGAGGAGGTCATCGTCAAACCTCCATCTTCGTGTTGGGTGCTCGTTGTGTTTGCCCGTTAGAGTTAGGCAGATGTGAGAGTGGTCTGAAATCGCTCTTGGGCCTATCTCCGTGTGCTCTATGAGGTGTGTGTGAGTGTCTGAAATTAGTATATAGTCGATCCTGCTGTATGAGTTGTGTGGATTTGAATAAAAGGTGTATTCCCTCTCATCTGGGTTTTGTAGCCTCCATGGGTCTGCTAGCTTGAGTTTTGAGCAGAGGTTCCGTAGCGGGTTGCCCCTCGGTGTATTTAGGCCCTGCCTTTGTGGGTGTCTGTCTATGGCTGGGTCCAGTACCTGGTTCATGTCGCCAGCTACTATTAGTAGCTCTCCTAAAGGTAGTGCTTCTAGTTCCCTATTTGCTTGCTGTAGTTTCCTTTCCTTGCCCACCTCCCAGGGGCATAATGCTAGCCCATCAGTGCAGTGGAGGACGTGAACCAATCCTTCAGGGGGCCTCCATTCAGCCCAAGGACCATGAATATCTGTGATATACGGAAACCTTAGTGGCTCCTCTTCACATTTTGCAGGGGTGGGGTGTAATTTTGTTTTACGACGCCACCCCCCTGTAAAAGCTCAGGGCAAGATAGGGGGTAGCCTGGCGGTTCATGGTTCAAAGCCATGAGGTCACTAGGAAATAATAACGTCCTTACACTAGTCCTGGCATTTTGTGAGATTGACATCCATGTCCATATTGTAGTCGGGCCCCTTGACCTCAACATCTCCATGCACACACAAAAATGGAATAAAGAGATGCTGGTTTGCTCATTCTCCATACACCAAAAGTAAAGGCAAGCAGGGGCGTGGCTTAGTTAATGAGATTCGGGGAGCTGTGAATTTCACAACTTCCCAACTAAATAAGCCGTGGGCGGCAGGGTAAATGGGAGAGGTGACGAAGGTTCAGGATGGACTGTTTCCATGAAGAGCAGGGTCAGTACTAATTTGCATTAGATGGGCCTCTAGGGTTTATTTAGAGCTCGCTGGACAGGATACTCCTTCGCAATGTTGACTGAGTACTCTGTCTGTTAAATTCAAGCTCCGACCATCTGTTTTTGAGTTTCGCGGATTACAAGTTTTATGCCGACTGAGTAAAATCTATTCTGTCGGTGTAAAACATCCTCCAGCAGCTCAACTGACCTGGGGATGTCAGAGGTTAGCCATCCAACTGTCCACCCTATTTACCGCAGACTTTCCGATGGCAACTGTCCGTTGCCACCAGGTATAGCCTGGTGGTGAGGGACAGCAAAAAATAAATAAAAGGAAAATAGTTAAAAAAGAAAAATGACCCCCACAACATGGTAGTTCGCTCCCATGGTGTAGGGGGCATTTGTTTTTTTCTTTCCTGAAACAAACTCCCGCTTTAGAAGTTTGTGTTTGAAAAATAGAAACTTTGCAAAAGGTTGATGGTCGGCAGTCATGTTTGACGGAAAAGTCAGTTGAAGGCAGTTCCTGCCAATGTATAGAGATGTCTGCTGGGCAGGCAAACATGTCTAAATTTTGCAGGCAGAGTAAAGGCAGGGTGCCTGGCATAAAGTCCTCAGCCACCTTGTCTGCCTTTACTCTGTCCACAGAGCCCTAAATTAGGCCCTCTGTCGAGCGTGGCACTGTTCTGCTCTCAGAGAAATTTTGTGCATGGACTGGGCTTAAGGCTGTTTTACTAAATGTTTCACTAAATTGTTCTGCCTCATGAAGTTTCAGGGAATTTTGTGGTTTCATTGTTTTGGTACCATTTCATGTCTGTTTCGTTTTTTTGTGGTGGGTCACGTACTTTCCAGAAATGTCCTGCCTTTTTTATTCTGTTTAGTACACGTGAAAACACAATTTCACGAATTGCAGCTGTTTTATTATTGGATTCCACAAAACAGGAAAAATGCTCCGGTCTGCAAGCCACCACCATCACAGACTTTAGTAATAAGAGCAACATAAGAAGACGTGCACTCTGTTTTGTGGAATAATATCAAAACAGCAGCATGGCACAGCATGCCAAAGGCTCTCCAACCACCCCAAGATGTGTTCCTAATTGTCATTCCCAACCGAAGGGCATCCAATGTTAGTTGACGTAGAGGCGTCTCACCGCATAAGGATCCCTTTGAGGCAGAAAAAGTTTTCAGTCGACCACATAGCTTTTGCCTGAATAAAAACTTAGAATTCTGGAAAGAAACAGATGTTAGTGGACTTCCGGTCTGAGGTCTATATACTGCCTACTGAATCACATACAGCTTGCTTGGAAAGGTATTTGTGGTAAGGTCCCGGGTAATATGGGCAAGCAAACCAATATGTGGTGTGTTCGCTGAGCTGCAGCTTACTTAACAATCTACTGAGACTGCTGTTCCAAGGGCCATTGCCAAAGGCGATGCTTGCTCGTCTCAGCTCGGGATGTAACTTGGAAAAAGAACCCTGACCGCGGTTAATGGGCCAAGGAATCCAGACTGTCGCAAGCGGTCAGACCCACAGCTTTCTTAGCATTCTGAGAAGAAGCTCTTACTCAAGCGGTGGGACAAGCCCCACCCTCCTCGTCCTGAAGTTCAAGGGTCTCCGCCTCCTCTGGCACCCAGTGTTTTGTGCTCTGTGTTTCTCGAGAGAGCCCTGGGTCATCGCCCTTTCAGAAGCGATGCCAGCGGAGGCCTTATTTACACAGACGGAGCCCCAGACGGCGCGGGCTGAACCCCTGGCGGTTCCATCTCTGTGGGGCCTGTCCACAGTGCCCCGTGATGCTGCGGAGATGCCCCGTGACGGGGCACTACCAGGCCTTGGTGTCATATGTGTGCACGCTGACGTCTCAGGAGGCCCAGAGTTCTGCCCCCTGGGCTCCGGGCCGAGAAGTTCTCAGAATCCAGTCTGAGAAACATCTGTCCCAGCCAGAGGAGAGCGGGGGTGAGGGCGAGTTCAGCCCTCTTTCGGTCCCACGCCTGGGTCACTGCTGCCACGGGGGAGGCTCCTCGCCGACCACCACTCCCCATGGTTACTTCTCACCATCACTGTGTCACCACCGATCACTCTCTCGCGACCACCTCTCAGCACCTTTCCCCCTCATTCCCTTACCATTATCCAGCCTGGCTCACTCTCCACTTTCAGCCCTTACCACCAGCATCCCCTCTCGCTAACACCCCTGCACACCAGGCCCCCCCCCCCCCGCCACCGCACTTCTCACCACTTTCACTCACCCAATAGTCCACCCTGCTAACAACTACACTCAGTCAAACCATCAACCCTCACCACAGCCACCGCCCACATCAACCCTCACCATCATCGTCCCTCACCGCACCGCACCTTCACCATCACCCCCATAGCAACCCCTCACCACAGTCCCTCTAACCCAGATGTCTTCAAACTTTTGGATGCCGAGACCCCCCTGTCAACATTTTCAAGCGTAAGGACCCCCTCCTGACAAAAATTTCTAAACCTCTAGGGTATGAGGAAGGTGAGGACCAAATTATGCGACAGGCTTGACTAAATTGTGTGAGTTGAAAATGTAAATAATGTTCTGTGATGCTGCGTATTTTGGGGTAGCATTGCTTTATTAATTAGAATTTTTTTAAACACAGTAATACTGAGGAAAGATCCCCCCCCCATCAGTACCAGTTTATAACCAAAATACAGCAATTAACATCAGAAAGATGTCTAGTCAACCTCTGTGAAGGGCCTCCCAATCCGCAGGAATACGCGCTGCCACATTAGAAGCTCTCCTGGCCATGGCCGGGAGCAGCAAGGGTGAGTGCATGGTGATCAGTGTGCGTGCATGGTGATTGGTGTGAGTGCATGGTGATTGGTGTGAGTGCATGGTGTTTGGTGTGAGTGCATGGTGATCAGTGTGAGTGCATGGTGATCGGTGTGAGTGCATGGTGATCGGTGTGAGTGCATGGTGATCGGTGTGAGTGCATGGTGATCAGTGTGAGTGCAGGGTGATCAGTGTGAGTGCAGGGTGATCAGTGTGAGTGCAGGGTGAACATGAAAGTGAAGGCGAGAATGAGAAGTGAGTAGTCTGAAAGCAGGGTGCATTCCCAAAAAGTTGAAGCGCAGGGTTTCAGATATAAGTTAAATTATTGCTATAATGGCATTAATCAGGGTTCGAGGGTGGAGGAAATAAATAATGTGCTGATCCTGCAACAAACATCCAGTCTAATGATTAGGGTTACCAGCTCATTATTTTGATGGCCCAGAAATAAGCAGTCACCTACAGCTGTATTTTTTGCACTTATCTGTGAATATTTAGAACAGCAAATATAAATAGAAAAGGGGTGCCTCAATGATCCATGACTAATAAAGAGAATAAAGACAGAAAAGTCACATACCTAATTAATACATACTAAATTGATTTATAAATTAAAAAGTGTCAAGAGCAGGTCTCTGCAGGATCTTTAAACAACACATAGCAGGCATGTTTCTTTTGGCAACCCAACTTTATATTTATTTTCATTAAATGCATTCTTACACTGCAGCAGTAAGTGTAAAAATACAAATTTAAGAAATAGGCAGAGTGGGGGCCCAGGGGTACTGGAACCTTAAAAAACTAAGCTTTGGTAATCGGTTAACAAAGGCATGTAAATATGCTAATGGCCTTTAAAGACCTGTGAAAACTCGGGCCGGAGATAAGACTCCAGACACTGCCCAGCCGAGGCCCCAGGAGCAGCGTGAGCTGCACTGCAGCAGCCCGGGCTGAGAGACAGGATGGGGGAGGAGGGGGGCTGAAGCCCTGGAGGCAGAAGTGACACTGTGAAGGCGCGACCCCCTTTGCATCGGTCCACGGCCCCCCTGGGGGTCGCGCCCCACTAACCAGCCACCATTATCACCCTAGCATCCGCCAGTCACGGCATCAACCTTCAGAACTACCCCTGCCCCAGTCACCTTCTGACCCCGTGCACGCACATTACTGAGGTGGGAGGGAGGGGGGGTGAGTGTGGGTGCTGTGAGGAGACCGCGTTGTCAAGTTGTGAGGTGCAAGCCGTGAATAAACAAGGCACGTGGACGTGTCTGGTTTCTCAGGTTCAGTGAAGGTGCGGAGAGGTGAGTGGGCGCGAACCAGTCCTCACTGTTTGCAAAACAGACGTGTGGCGAGGTGTGTGCACTACAAACAGACAACAGTGCGACGAAGGGAGCCCCAAACAGAGCGGCATCGCCACTGACTAGTGTGCAGCGTTCCCAGGCATGTACACATGTAGGGATTGTCTCTCATTTGCCATAACTGGCCTCACACTCTTCAGTGGAGTCTCACGTGTTCCCTATTACTGGCCTCACACTCTTCAGTGGAGTCTCACGTGTTCCCTATACTGGCCTCACACTCTTCAGTGCAGTCTCACGTGTTCCCTATTACTGGCCTCACACTCTTCAGTGCAGTCTCACGTGTTCCCTATTACTGGCCTCACACTCTTCAATGGAGTCTCACTCACTCACAGTACTGACCTCATACTCTTCAGTGGAGTCTCATTACTGGCCTCATATACTTCAATGGAGTCTCACGTGTTCCCTGTTACTGGCCTCACACTCTTCAGTGGAGTACCATGTGTTCACTATTACTGGCCTCACACTCTTCAGTGGAGTACCATGTGTTCACTATTACTGGCCTCACACTCTTCAATGGAGTCTCACTCACTCACATTACTGGCCTCATACACTTCAGTGGAGTCTCATTACTGGCCTCATACACTTCAGTGGAGTCTCACGTGTTCCCTATTACTGGCCTCACACTCTTCAGTGGAGTACCACGTATTCCCTATTACTGGCCTCACACTCTTCAATGGAGTCTCACTCACTCACATTACTGGCCTCATACACTTCAGTGGAGTCTCATTACTGGCCTCATACACTTCAGTTGAGTCTCACGTGTTCCCTATTACTGGCCTCACACTCTTCAGTGAAGTCTCACGTGTTCCCTATTACTGGCCTCACAATCTTCAGTGGAGTACCATGTGTTCCCTATTACTGGCCTCACACTCTTCAATGGAGTCTCACTCACTCACAGTACTGACCTCATACACTTCAGTGGAGTCTCATTACTGGCCTCATACACTTCAGTGGAGTACCACGTGTTCCGTATTACTGGCCTCACACTCTTCAGTGGAGTACCACTTGTTCCCTATACTGGTCTTTTACTCTTCAATGGAGTCTCACTCACATTACTGGCCTCATACACTTCAGTGGAGTCTCATTACTGGCCTCATACACTTTTGTGGAGTCTCACTCACGTTACTGGCCTCATACATGTCAATGGAGTCTCACACGATGCCATCACCGGCCTCATTCAGTGCAGTGAAGTCTCTTTGATTTGCACACATTAATAAACACACTCCAAACCACTGACGGAGGTTCTAGGTAATCCTGTCTCACGACCATTACCTATACAGGTAGCGCCAAGAGGCCAATGCGACTGCAAATGTCAATTGGTGTCCGCTTATAAGGACTTATGGGGCTTGTGCCAATCTAATTATTTATTTTAAGTGCCCAAGGGTTTGGCAAAGAAAGATTTCACTTTCTACACGAGCTATAGAGCTCGTACCATGTTATCTTAATTTTCTTGGCAATGTCTTTTTTTAAAGAAGAAGTCACTGCAAGGGTTGAATTCAAGAGTGTCTGCATTCATTGTCAGCTGGGAGCAAACCTGTCCAAGTTCAATTCCGAGAGACTGGCTTGGATTCATGGTTGGTTGTTTCTCGTAGCAAAGAAAAGACTGATTCATCAAGCCGAAATGGGCTCGCAAAGGGCCAGATTCTCAGAATCTGGCCCTTTGCGAGCTCTATTTTTGCATTTGGGATTCATCATCCCAAATGCAAAAATCGGTAATAGCGATTTCGCTATTTTGCGATGATTTACATTTAAGGAATCTCAATTTGAGATTCCTTAAATGCAATTCATCATCCATTTTAAAATTGCGAATTCGCAATTTCGGCCCGCTATTTACCGCGAGGTCAAACCTCGTGGTAAATAGCGAAAACTTAGAAAAATGCTTTTAAAAGCATTTTTCTAAGTTGCATGTTGCACACACACATGTCCTTTGGACATGTGTGTGCGCAACACCTGTTCGTATTTACTTTTAAGGGGTGCTACAGGGTGTCCTTTGGACAACCCTGGCACCCTTTAAATCGCTATCTTATTTGCGATTAGCAAATTACTAATTGCAAATAAGGAATTCTCCCCATTCATTCCTATGGGCCTTTTGGCCCGTAGGAATGAATGGGGAGTTATTCCTTATTTGCGATTAGCAATTTGCTGATCGCAAATAAGGAATATGTAGGAATCGCTTTTGTTTTTGCGATTCCTACATGAATGCCGTTTTGCGAGTCTGGAATAGCGATTCCTTATGATTCGCTATTTCAAACTCGCAAAACGGCACTATGATGAATCAGGCCGATTCTGCCTTGGTTAAAGAAAAGACATTCTGTCTTGGTTGTGTTGAGTTTTTAGGCAGGCACTGGTTCTCCAAATCCAAGTCAGACTGAAGCAGGTTTTGAGTTGGAGATTGTTGTGAACAGAGGACATTTTCAGGTGCTGTTGCATTTCATCCAAGATTCCATGCCAGAGCAGGCAGTTTGGGGGATTTAGAGGTTCTCGTTTGGAAGAGTTGTTGATGTTTGGTGAAGTAGAGCGTAAACCTTTGCAGGACCCTAAAAAAACAGCCTGTGCTTGGTTTCAGTGTTGCGATCATAGTGTGGAGGTTGACCGAGTCAAAGGCTGCAGAGAGGTCAAGTAGAATAGCATGAAAGGAATAGTTTCTTTGACGTGATCAAATACCACCAAATCCTCGAGAAAGCTGCCTCCATTCATATTCAAAACTATACTTCAAACCAGATCATCAAGAAAACCTCTTTCAGGGCTTCCATTCCAGCTTCTGATCAGGCTGCAGCACAGAGACTGCTGCCCTATAGGTAGTTGACTACCTATAGGGCAGCAGTCTCTGTGCTGCAGCCTGATCAGAAGCTGGAATGGAAGCCCTGAAAGAGGTTTTCTTGCTGATCTGGTTTGAAGTATAGTTTTGAATATGAATGGAGGCAGCTTTCTCGAGGATTTGGTGGTATTTAACAAGGTTGTCTGGATTCAGGGTGGTGTTTTTCAGAGGGGGAAGGGTCTGTCCTGCTTTAAGTTCATCGCAGAAGGTTCTTTAACAGAGGGAGGAGTTGATAATGTTGATGAGAAGTGTCAGGGCACATCCATTGAGGAGTTTACTGATGAAAGAGGGAAGAATGTAGTGCGAGTAGGTGGTACCCTGGAGGGATTGAGGATGGCAATGATGTCTGCGCGTGGAAGCAGGTTGAAGGTTGTCTATTTAGGGATGAACGGTGGGGGAATTGTGGCAATCTTGTGCCTGGTGTTGTTGATATAAATTCTGATCCTGTTTCTTCTTGGTAATCAAGTTACTGTTTTTTTTTTAAACAGACTTTATTTCCATTTTCTAGTTAATTTTTGTCCCGTTGTATATTTTCATGTCTTGTATATTTCTACAATATTTTTACATTCCATTTTGCATATATTTACTATATTAGTTCTATTTTATAGTTCTGACCGAATTACAACAAATTCTCTCAACTCCCCTATGGTAATCAATAACTGATGCAGTTGCCACTCTAGGTTGAATGTGGGACTGGGAAATTTGTCAGGGAATTGGATGGTGCAGATGTCTGTACGCCTTTAAGAGCTAGCTGTTTATGATGGCCTTCTAAAAAGTGGCTATCGCTGAGGTGATGAGGAGCCTGACAGTTGAGTAGAAACGGATACTCAAAGCCTTTCTATGTCCCTATATGTTATTGTACGTGTCCCATAAAGGAAGAAGAACTGGGCTGTCAATTAATGGCTCAACGTGTGAAGCACGTAAGCCATTTCTATACTTGCTTCTTTCAGTCCCTAAGAGAGGCGCCTTCCCTTCTTGGCCCAGTGGGAAGGACTCGTTTTATCCCAATGCATTATATTCTATATGTCCTCTGTGCCTTGCCTTCTCTTCCCAGCTCAGTGAGAAGGACTCGTTGCACAAGTTACTACTTGTGTAACAATATATCTGTAAGGGACATTAGTTAGTGACTGATTCCTTACCTTAGAATATCCCCAGGCGTCAGACTGGATCCGGAAACTTTTGCGTAGCAATACCCCTGCGCGTCGGTAGGCGTCGTCCGTGGCTCCGCGTCCGTCGTCGGCGTTGTTAGCACCGGAATGACGTCGCCGGAGTACTTAGACGCCGCCCTCGCGCGCTGACGTCAGTTCTGATACACAGCTTTTCCGCGCCAGATACGCAGAGCCATGATAGAACCAACAATGGTGCCGTGAAACTAGGGCCCTGAAAGGGGATGACCGTAACCCTAGATATCGGTCCGCAGAACGGGGAGGATGGGTGGGTCGGTAAGGAATCTATCACTAACTAATGTCTCTTACAGATATATCGTTACACAAGTAGTAACTTGTGCATCTGAAAGAGACACGTTAGTGATAGATTCCTTACCTTAGAATAGATACCCCAGCAATTCCAACCCCGGTGGTGGGTCTGCGAACCAATAATCACACCAGAAAGTCCTGGAGGACGGAACGGCCAAAGAAGCCATCCCTCCGGACTTGGCTGTCTAGGCAGTAGTGTCTCTCGAACGTGTGCAGCAAGGCCCACGTAGCTGCCTGACAAATGTCCTGCAAGGGGACTCCCCGGCCCAGGGCAGTAGTAGTCGCCGTGGCCCGAGTGGAGTGGGCCCTCAGCCCAACAGGAGGTTCCTTCTTAGCCAAGGAGTAACACGCTTGGATGCACAACACGATCCACCGAGAGATGGTCCGCTTGTGCACCGCCCATCCTTTCTTAGCGCCTACGTAACCAACAAAGAGTTGGTCATCCACCCGGAACTGGCGTGTGCGATCCAGATAGTAAGAGGGTGCACGTTTTGGGTCCAGACGGTGGAGCCTCTCTTCCTCTTTCGAGGGATGCAGAGGCGGATAGAAGGTGGGCAAAGTGATGGACTGCCCGTTGTAAAAGGCTGTGACTACCTTGGGCAGGAAAGAGAGTTTTGTCCGCAATACAACCTTGTCCGGATGGACAGAAAGGAAAGGAGGTTTAGAGGAAAGAGCCTGGAGCTCACTCACTCTCCTGGCAGAGGTGATGGCAACCTGAAAAGCAGTCTTAAGGGTGAGAAGACATATAGGACAATTATGCAGCGGCTCAAAGGGAGCGCACATCAAGTAAGTGAGAACCAGGTTCAAGTCCCACTGGGGCATCACGAAAGGAACAGGAGGGAACATATGAGTGATGCCCTTTAAGAATCTGTTTACAATGGGGGACTTTAACAAAGAAGGCTGATCAGGTAACCTTAAGAAGGCTGAAAGGGCAGAAAGGTAGCCCTTGATAGTGCCCAGAGCAGAGCCCTGCTGGGTAGGAGAAAGAAGGAAGAGGAGAACCTCAGAAAGAGAGGCATTGAGAGGATCCACAGCCTTTGCTGTGCATCATGCCACAAATCTGTTCCACCTGCAGGCGTATACCGACTTTGTGGAGGGAGGCCTGGCTGCCAGAATGACATTACAGACTTCAGGAGGCATGTCAAATGGCCTCAACTGTCGCTGCTCAATCTCCAAGCATGGAGGTGGAGACTAGACAGGTTCGGGTGGAGGACCGTCCCCTGCTGCTGTGACAGAAGGTCCTCCTGAAGAGGCAGACGAACCGGGGGATCGACTGACATACTGAGTAGCTCGGGATACCAGTACCTTCGCGCCCAGTCCGGAGCCACAAGGATAACTTGGGCCCGGTCGCGCTTGATCTTTTTCAGCACTCTGGGCAGAAGTGGAATAGGCGGAAAGGCGTACAACAGACCGCAACTCCACTCGCGACGAAAAGCGTCTCCGAGCGAGTGCCGCCTTGGAAATTCCAACGTGCAGAACTGATGACATTGCGCGTTCTCTTCTGTGGCAAATAGATCTAACCAAGGCTCTCCCCACTGCAGAAAGAGGCCTTGCGCCACATCCGAGTTCAGACGCCATTCGTGATACATCATGCACCGCCGGCAGAGTTCGTCCGCCCTGGTGTTCAGAGAAACTGCCAGGTGTTGAACCACCAGAGTCACGCTCTGATGTTCCAGCCACTGCCAGAGGCTCAGAGCCTCCTGGCAGAGGGTCCACGACCCCACCCCGCCCTGTTTGTTGCAGTACCACATTGCAGTGGTGTTGTCCGTGAACACCTGCACTACACTCCCCCCAGACAAAGGGGAGGAATGCCTTCAGTTCTAGACGAATCGCCCGCAGCTCCAGAAGGTTGATATGGAGCTGGGACTCCGCCGGAGACCAGAGGCCTCTGATCTCTGCCTCTCCTATGTGGCCACCCCAGCCCTGAAGGGACGCGTCCATCACAACTACGTGCTCCGGTTGGGGAAGGGAGAGGGATCTGCCGCTGACCGAATCGCGGTCCGTGAGCCACCACTGCAGCTGTCTCGCAGTGCCCTCTGAGATCATGACATGGTCGGACAGGTTGCACTGATGCTGGGCCCACTGAAACTTCTGGTCCCACTGCAGAGCCCGCAACCTCCACCTGGCGTGATGCACCAGAAGGATGCAAGAGGCCATCAGCCCCAGAAGCCGCAGCGTCAACCTGACCGAGACCCAGGATAAAGCCTGAAAGAGTGGAATGAGAGCCTGAATATCCCGGACCCGCTGTTCGGGAGGATAAACCCGAAACCGCGTCGAGTGGAGAACCGCTCCGATGAAGTGTAGCTTCTGAGAGAGGCTCAGGTGTGACTTCGGCACATTGATAGAAAACCCCAGCTGGTGCAGGAGGTCTGCCGTTGTCTGTAGGTGGCTGACGACTGTCTGGGGCGAGCCTGCCTTTAACAACCAGTCGTCGAGGTAGGGGAAGACTGAAACCCCTAACCTGCGCAGATGAGCTGCGACCACCGCCATCACTTTCGTGAACACCCGTGGGGCGCTGGTAAGGCCGAAGGGGAGCACGGTAAACTGAAAGTGCTCGAGACCTACCCTGAACCGCAGGTAGCACCGGTGGGCCAGCAGGACGGGGATGTGGAAATAGGCGTCCTGCAAGTCCAACGCTACCATCCAGTCTCCTGGGTCCAGGGCAGCTAAGACCTGAGCCAATGTCAGCATTTTGAACTTCTCCTTCCGGAGGAAGCCGTTGACGTTCCGTAGGTCCAAGATAGGGCGTAGGCCCCCTTTGCCCTTCTAGGGTACCAGAAAGTAGTGGGAGTAACAACCACACCCTACTTCCGGCCCAGGAAAGCGCTCGATGGCCCCCTTGGCCAAGAGGGCCGTAACTTCCTCTTGCAGAAGTTGCAAATGATCCCCCAACACACGGTGGAATTGCGGTGGCATGGCTGGAGGGGTCGTCTCGAAGGGGAGGGAGTAGCCCCTCCGGACAATTTGCAGCACCCACACGTCCGACGTGACAGTGCACCAGTGGAAGTGGTGATGGCGAACCCTGCCCCCCACTGGCGTCACATGGGCCTGAAAGCGCGGACTAGGAGGGTTTTGAGGCGGATGCTGCAGGGGAAGGTGTGGACTGGCCGCGCCGTTGTCCCTGACCGCCGCCACAGCGGTTTCCACGGCTGCCACCGCGCTGTGTATTCGTCTGCAGCGCGTGGCTGGCGGCACGTGTGGGAGCATCCCTTCCTTGGCCACGAAAGGAGCGAAAGGCACCTGTTTGCTGGTGTGGCCCAAGGACTTGGCCGTATCCCTGGAGTCCTTAAAACGCTCAAGCGCATGGTCTGCCCTGTCGCCAAAGAGGCAACGGCCATCAAACGGCATGTCCAGAAGTGTGGCCTGGACATCAGCCGAAAAGTTGGCGGTCCTCAACCAGGCGTGGCGTCGAACAGCCACCGTCATTGCCATCGCTCTGCCCAGTGAGTCCGTGGTATCCAGGCTGCACCGGATGGAGTAGCGTGCCGCATCACGACCCTCCGCAAGGGCTTGGGTGAGTTTAGCCCTGACCTCCTCCGGGCATTGTGGCAGCAAGTCCGCGACCGTGTCCCACAGAGTGTGGGTGTAGCGGCCCAAGAGGCATGCGGTATTGACTGACCGCAGTCCCAAACTCAGGGACGAGAACACCTTCTTACCGAACTGTTCATTCCTCTTGGATTCCTCATCGGGCGGAGCCGTGGGGAATGCAGTCTGAGAAGCAGAGGACTGGATAACAAAGCTCTCGGGGGTGGGGTGGGTGGACAAGAAGCAAGGGTCGCCCGGAGCCAGGCGGTAGCGTCTGGCCACGTTCCTATCCACAGGTGGACCTGTAGCGGGTCTGGTCCAGGTGCCCAAAAGAAGGTCACACAAGGCCTCATTAATCGGCAGCAGAGGATCAGCTGAGCTTGACTGCGGTTTGAGGACCTCAGTGAGGCGGTTAGTCCTCACGGCCGCGACGGGGAGCTCCAGGCTCAAGGCCTTGGCCGCCCGTGTCTACACTACACTGTAGGCAGCCCCCTCCTCCATAGCCACAGTTGGAGAGGAGACAAAACCACTGTCTGGCGAAGTGTTCAATTCACTGGCATCCCCAAGCTCACATGTCCAGTCCTGTTGAGACTGGCACTCCTGTGCCCAAGGGTCCACAGACCCCTCCCAATCCCCCTCGTCACCCATCACCTGATATTCAGGTTCAAATGATGGGGCCGGATCGTGGAAATAAAAATCTCCAAACGACGTCGAGAGCGGCGCACAGCGGCGCCGCTCCGGCGCCGGTACGAATCGAGGGTAGGATTGGGGACGGCGTCGCCCGGAGGCGGCGCCGGGGGTGACACCCTAGATGCCGGCATCGGCGAGGTCGTGAGGCCGACCGGCGACGACCTGGATCTGGAAGCGGATCCAGTGGGGGCCTGCGGTGCTGGGACCGAAGTCGCCGGAGGTGTCGGGCCAAAGCACCCGGCGGCCTCGGAGCCGAAGCACCCGACCCGCTAGGACCCCCAGCCGGGACCGCTGGGCCCGAAGGCGCCGCGGATCCCGGCGGAAGAGGGAGGGACCTCATGGCCATGAGGTACCGCTCGACCTCCTCAGGCGTTGCATCGTTCCCAGGGACCGGAAGGTGTGGGGCAGGATGTGGCGCCCGGGACTCCATCGGAGCCGCGTGGGTGGTGTCACCCGAACCCCCGGCCGCGTCGCGCGAGCGTCGGGGTGGGTCGGAAGAGCAATGACGCCTTTCCGACCTCTCATGCCTCTTACCTGAGGATCGTGATCCCGACGACCGATGCCGACTCTCGGAGCTACGAGGGCTCTGACCCCGCGACCGGTCCCTCGACCTCCTGTGGGACCGGGACCTCGAACAGCGCTGGGCCGGCTGCCGGAGCTCAAGTCGCTTGCGGGGCCGCTCCCGCCTAGCCTTAGACGTCAGGGCCCAGCAGTCGGAGCAGGTTCGGTCGTCGTGGTCGAGGCCTAGACACAGGAGACACTGACGATAGGGGTCGGTAACCGACATCAGTCGGCTGCACTTAGAGCAGGGTTTGAACCTGGGCATCCCTACCGGCACCGTAGGAGTCAAACGACTCGAGAAAAACAGATCAAAAGATCAAAAAAGTTTAGTCAAAAAGTGATTAAGGGGTAGAGCTTCTCCGGATCTGCGCTAGCTGGCGTGGAAAACAGAAGAACTGACGTGAGCGCGCGAGGGCGGCGTCTAAGTACTCCGACAACGTCATTCCGGCGCTAACGACACCGACGACGGACGTGGAGCCACGGACGCCTACCGACGCGCAGGGGTATTACTACGCAAAAGTTTCCGGATCCAGTCTGACGCCTGGGGATATTCTAAGGTAAGGAATCTATCACTAACGTGTCTCTTTCAGATTTATACCTATGTAATGTAATGTAATGTATTGCGACTTATATAGCGCACGTTTCACCCGAAGGCATCAAGGCGCTTGCCTTGGGAACCCGTCCTGGCTTTTCTCTGTGAGATAGCCCCTACTGGGTATCCCCAAGGGGAAAGCCAGGCATCCCGCAGCGGGTGGGCCGCCGTAGTGGAGATTAAGCAAGCTATTGCCCAGAGTTGCAGCGTGGGACCCCATGATTAGAATAGGCACCGAGGCGAGAATTATCGAGTCCGTGGACATTTTGGGCTCAGGACCCTGCCGCGTCGGGAATTGAACCCTGGTCCCAGACCAGACTCTGCATCAGGGTCTGCCGCTCGAATCAGTGAGCCACACTCCTCCACTGTGCATTATATTCTATACGTCCTCTGACCCTCGGTGAGGGGTGCCTTGCCTTCCCTTCCCGGCCCAGTGGGAAGGACTCGTTTTATCCCTATGCATTATATTCAATACATCCTCTGCCCCTCTGCGAGAGGTACCTTGCCTTCCCTTCCCGGCCCAGTGGGAGGATTTGTTTTATCCCTATGCATTATATTCTATACGTCCTCTGTCCCTCGATGAGTGGTGCCTTCCCTTCCAGGCCCGGTGGGAGGACTCGTTTTATCCCTATGCATTATATTCTATACGTCCTCGGTCCCTCGGCGAGAGGTGCCTTGCCTTCCCTTCCCGGCCCAGTGGGAGGACTCGTTTTATCCCAATGCATTATATTCTACACATCCTCTGCCCCTCTGCGAGAGGTGCCTTGCCTTCCCTTCCCCGCCCAGCGTGAGGACTCCTTTTATCCCTATGCATTATATTCCATATGTCCTCTGACCCTCTGCGAGAGGTGCCTTGCCTTCCCTTCCCCGCCCAGCGTGAGGACTCCTTTTATCCCTATGCATTGTATTCTATACGTCCTCTGTCCCTCGGCGAGGGGTGCCTTCCCTTTCTAGCCCAGTGGGAGGACTCGTTTTATCCCTATGCATTGTATTCTATACGTCCTCTGTCCCTTGGTGAGAGGTGCCTTCCCTTTCCAGCCCAGTGTTAGGACTGATTTTATCCAAATGCATTGTATTCTATACCTCCTCTGTCCCTCGGCGAGGGGTGCCTTCCCTTCCCGGCTAAGTGGAAGGACTCGTTTTATCCCTATGCATTATATTCTATACGTCCTCTGTCCCTCGGCGAGGGGTGCCTTGCCTTCCCAGCCCAGTGGGAGGACTTGTTGTATCCCTATGCATTGTATTCTATACCTCCTCTGTCCCTCGGCGAGGGGTGCCTTCCCTTCCTGGCCCAGTGGGGGGGGCTCATTTTATTCCTATGCATTATATTCTATATGTCCTCTGTCCCTCGGTGAGAGGTGCCTTGCCTTCCCGGCCCAGTGGGAGGACTCGTTTTATCCCTTTGCATTGTATTCTATACCTCCTCTGTCCCTCGGCGAGGGGTGCCTTCCCTTCCCGGCCCAGTGGGAAGGACTTGTTTTATCCCTATGCATTATATTCTATACATCCTCTGTCCCTCGGTGAGAGGTGCTTTCCCTTCCCGGCCCAGTGGGAAGGACTTGTTTTATCCCTAGGCATGATATTCTATAGGTCCTCTGTCCCTCGGTGAGGGGTGCCTTGCCTTCCCTTCCCGGCCCGGCCCAGTGGGAGGACTCGTTGTATCCCTATGCATTATATTCTACACGTCCTCGGTCCCTCGGCGAGAGGTACCTTGCCTTCCCTTCTCGGCTCAGTGGGAAGGACTCGTTTTATCCCTATACATTATATTCTATACGACCTCGGTCCCTCGGCGAGAGGTGCCTTGCCTTCCCTTCACAGTCCAGTGGGAGGACTCGTTTTATCCCTATGCATTGTATTCTATACCTCCTCTGTCCCTCGGCGAGGGGTGCCTTGCCTTCCCTTCCCGGCCCAATGGGAGGACTTGTTGTATCCCTATGCATTGTATTCTATACCTCTTCTGTCCCTCGGCGAGGGGCGCCTTCCCTTCCCTTCCCGGCCCAGTGGGGGGACTCGTTTTATCCCTATGCATTATATTCTACACGTCCTCTGTTCCTCGGTGAGAGGTGCCTTTCCTTCCCGGCCCAGTGGGAGGACTCATTTTATCCCTTTGCATTGTATTCTATACCTCCTCTATCCCTCGGCGAGGGGTGCCTTCCCTTCCCAGTGGTAGGACTTGTTTTATCCCTATGCATTGTATTCTATACCGGCTCCTTCCCTCTGCGAGGGGTGCCTTCCCTTCCCGGCCCAGTGGGAGGACTCGTTTTATCCCTATGCATTATATTCTATACGTCCTCTGTCCCTCAGTGAGAGGTGCCTTCCCTTCCCGGCCCAGTGGGAGTGTGAGAAGTTGGCCTGGTATATGATGTTCACTATTCTAGTGAGCACCTTGCACCAGTCCAAACAAACCTTATGGTGATGGTTGTAAAGTCAACCTTATAGACCAGCTATCCTAGGGGTAGCATGGACAAAGCAGTCTTAGGCTAAACTCATGAGGGCACTTGAAGCCAGCTGTTTTACCATATGAAATCCCTTTAATACCAAATGAAAGGACACCACACACAATATATATTGAAAATATATATGTATTTATTTCTAAACAAACCCCTGAACTCTTTATGAGCACAGAAGCACAAGCGCAAAACAAGTAACTTAATAGAATAGACAAAAGTTGCACAATTATGGATAGGGCGGGGTGGCCCGTCAAACCATATATTAAAAAAGTGGTATAAGTACCACGACACGAACAATGGTAATGCCTAGGGCCTTGGGAATTGCTGGGGCTACACTGAGCTAACAATAGTTAGGGAGCAGGAGGCCCACGGGAGGTGTGTGCAGTGTCTAAAAGCACACAAGTGTACACATTGAAGTCAATAGGCTCTGGGCTCGGGCTCCGGTGGGAGGCGACGGCAAAGCAAGTCGTCGGTCGCTGGATGGTGCCTGCTTGTGCAGGGTGGTCACTCCTTGACCACAAGGGAGATTCTTCAGTCGTCTTCTTCCAAAGTAGAGTGATGAAGGTCCAGAGTTTTGTTTCAAAGTTTCAGTCAGGATAATCTAAAGTCCTAGTGACTCAGCTCCTACCTATATACTGATGTTAGGGGCTGGATTACCTGCTAGGTCCCTCCTATGGGTGGGACCAGGGAAGGGGGCGGTTACACCCCTTTCCTTTTGTCCAGTTTCGCCCCAGAGCTGGGGCAGGAAAGCCCCAGCACCGGTTTGAACTGGACTATGCATGGGACACCTTGTGTGCCCCAGGCAGTGTCTCAATCCTTTCAGCCCTCCCTGTCCCAATACACAAAGTCCTGTCTGGGGTGGTGCTAGCACCTCCCAAGGCAGGAAACCTATTGTCCAAGCCTCCCTCGCTGGGAGGACTCCCAGCAGCAGGAGGTCAGACTTGTGTCTGTGGCAGCAGCATCCATTTTGTGATGCTGAGGCTCTGGTTAACTTTAACCGGGAATAGTAATAACAACATGTCTTCTCCCTCTAGAAGGGTGGATTGCTACCCCCGTCGCCAGGACAGGCGAGGGGGTAGTATTCCAAATCGTATGACACCTTACTCGACATGTTTTGATAAAGCCAAACCATAGTTAGCATCTGACCGCGAGGTACATAATGCACTTAAGAGTATATGGTATGGCAATATCCTAGAACAGCTATAAGGACATGGTTCCGAAAGCTGCAGACAGGCTCAGCTTATGCTAGAGCACCATCTCACATAAAACCAAGCACTTTGCCTCCAGGATTGTTAAGGTCTGCCATAGGAGTGACTTATAGGTGTATGTGTGTCTAGATATAAGGTTAGATATAGGTATACTATATCTAAGTAAGGGGTGATTACACCACCTTGCCCCAGCTGAGTGATCAGCCAGTTGTGTTAATTTGAATGGCCAGCCAGGGGTGCCAAAAGATATGCTGCAGCCCCTGGTAGGCCTTGGAAGCACCTATGCCCTGGGTACCTATGGCACACTGCACAGGGGCTCATAAGGTGACCCAGTATCCAATTGGAGGTGTACCTAGGGTACATGGAGTCCATTTTAAAGAGAGAGCAGATAGCCTGGGGCCCTGATTAGCAGGATCCCAGGCCAACTAAGTCGAAAACCAGCTAAACACGAGGCAAAAAAATCTGGTTTAACCATAGTCAGGTATCCACCTTCCTACAGGGAGGACTCGTTTTATCCCTATGCATTGTATTCTATACCTCCTCTGTCCCTTGGCGAGGGGTGCCTTCCCTTCCCGGCCCAGTGGGAGGACTCGTTTTATCCCTATGCATTGTATTCTATATGTCCTCTCTTCCTCAGCGAGGGGTGCCTTGCCTTCCCGTCCCGGCCCAGTGGGGGGACTCGTTGTATCCCTATGCATTGTATTCTATACGTCCTCTGTCCCTCGGCGAGGGGTGCCTTCCCTTCCCGGCTCAGTGGGAAGGACTTGTTTTATCCCTATGCATTGTATTCTATACGTCCTCTGTCCCTCGGCGAGGAGTGCCTTCCCATCCCGGACCAGTGGGAAGGACTTGTTTTATCCCAATGCATTGTATTCTATACATCCTCTGTCCCTCGGGGAGGAGTGCCTTGCCTTTCCTTCCCTTCCCGGCACAGTGGGAAGGACTCATTGTATCCCTATGCATTATATTCTATACGTCTTCTGTCCTCTGTGAGAGGTGTCTTGCTTTCCCTTCCCGGCCCAGTGGGAAGGACTTGTTTTAACCCTATGCATTATATTCTATATGTCCTCTGTCCCTCGGTGAGAGGTGCCTTCCCTTCCCGGCCCAGTGGGAGGACTCGTTTTATCCCTATGCATTGTATTCTATACCTCCTCTGTCCCTCGGCGAGGGGTGCCTTCCCTTCCCGGCCCAGTGTGAGGAATCGTTGTATCCCTATGCATTGTATTCTATACGTCCTCTGTCCCTCGGCGAGGGGTGCCTTCCCTTCTTGGCCCAGTGGGAAGGACTTGTTTTATCCCTATGCATTGTATTCTATACGTCCTCTGTCCCTCGGTGAGGGGTGCCTTCCCTTCCCTGCCCAGTGGGAGGACTCGTTTTATCCCTATGCATTATATTCTATACGTCCTCTGTCCCTGGGTGAGAGGTGCCTTCCCTTCCCGGCCCAGTGAGAGGACTTGTTTTATCCCTATGCATTGTATTCTATACCTCCTCTGTCCCTCTGCGAGGAGTGCCTTCCCTTCCCGGCCCAGTGGGAGGACTCGTTGTATCCCTATGCATTGTATTCAATACATCCTCTGTCCCTCTGCGAAGGGTCCCGGCCCAGTGGGAAGGATTCGTTTTATCCCTATGCATTATATTCTATACGTACTCTATCCCTCGGTGAGAGGTGCCTTCCCTTCCCGGCCCAGTGGGAGGCCTCGTTTTATCCCTATGCATTGTATTCTATACCTCCTCTGTCCCTCGGCGAGGGGTGCCTTCCCTTTCCGGCCCAGTGGGAGGGCTCGTTGTATCCCTATGCATTGTATTCTATATGTCCTCTGTCCCTCGGCGAGGGGTGTCTTCCCTTCCTGGCTCAGTGGGAAGGACTTGTTTTATTCCTATGCATTGTATTCTATACATCCTCTGTCCCTCAGCGAGGGGTGCCTTTCCTTCACGGCCCAGTGGGAGGACTTGTTTTATCCCTATGCATTGTATTCTATACGTCCTCTGTCCCTAGGCGAAGGGTGCCTTCCCTTCCTGGCCAAGTAGAAAGGACTCGTTTTATCCCTATGCATTAAATTCTATATGTCCTCTTTTCCTCTGTGAGAGGTGCCTTCCCTTCCCGGCCCAGTAGGAAGGACTCGTTTTATCCCTATGTATTGTATTGTATACGTCCTCTGTCCCTGGGGAAGGGGTGCCTTCGCTTCCCGGCCCAGTGGGGAGGACTCGTTTTATCCCTATGTATTGTATTCTATACGTCCTCTGTCCCTGGGGGAGGGGTGCCTTCACTTCCGGCCCAGTGGGAAAGACTCGTTTTATCCCTATGCATTGTATTCTATACGTCCTCTGTCCCTCGGCGAGGGGTGCCTTGCCTTCCCTTCCCGGCTCAGTGGGAGGACTTTTTGTATCCCTATGCATTGTATTCTGTACGTCCTCTGTCCCTCTGCGAGTGGTGCCTTCCCTTCCCGGCCCAGTGTTAGGGACTCGTTTTATCCCTATGCATTG
Source organism: Lissotriton vulgaris (assembly GCF_964263255.1). Classification (NCBI taxonomy): domain Eukaryota; kingdom Metazoa; phylum Chordata; class Amphibia; order Caudata; family Salamandridae; genus Lissotriton; species Lissotriton vulgaris. The sequence goes on from NC_141685.1 coordinate 1,048,319,293, forward strand.
TATTCTATACGTCCTCTGTCCCTCGGCGAGGGGTGCCTTCCCTTCCCAGCCCAGTGGGAGGACTCGTTTTATCCCTATGCATTGTATTCTATATGTCCTCTGTTCCTCAGCGAGGGGTGCCTTCCCTTCCCGGCCCAGTGGGGGGACTCGTATCCCTATGCATTGTATTCTATACGTCCTCTGTCCCTCGGTGAGGGGTGCCTTCCCTTCCCGGCCCAGTGGGGGGACTCGTTGTATCCCTATGCATTGTATTCTATACGTCCTCTGTCCCTCGGCGAGGGGTGCCTTCCCTTCCCGGCTCAGCGGGAAGGACTTGTTTTATCCCTATGCATTGTATTTTATACGTCCTCTGTCCCTCGGCGAGGGGTGCCTTTCCTTCCCTTCCTGGCCCAGTGGGAAGGACTCGTTGTATCCCTATGCATTATATTCTATACGTCTTCTGTCCCTCGGTGAGAGGTGTCTTGCCTTCCTTTCCCGGCCCTGTGGGAAGGACTCATTTTATCCCTATGCATTATATTCTATATGTCCTCTGTCCCTCGGTGAGAGGTGCCTTCCCTTCCCGGCCCAGTGGGAGGACTTGTTTTATCCCTATGCATTGTATTCTATACGTCCTCTGTCCCTCGGCGAGGGGTGCCTTCCCTTCCTGGTCCAGTGGGAAGGACTCGTTTTATCCCTATGCATTATATTCTATACGTCCTCGGCGAGGGGTGCATTCCCTTCCCGGCCCAGTGGGAGGACTCGCTTTATCCCTATGCATTCTATTCTATATCCTCTGTCCCTCGGTGAGAGGTGCCCTCCCTTCACGGCTCAGCGTCGAGGACTTCGCGCGTTCCCCTCCAGTGCCGCTCACCTGGGGCCGGCGCCAGCGCTTCCCATGTGAAATGGCGGTCCAGCGGTGACCTTTCTCAGCGCCGCTCAGGTCAGCCCTCCAGCCCCTCCTCCTGCCTCGGCGCGCCTGACGCTGCCGGCCGGGCCTCTCTCCTTGGCGATGCTATCAGCCTCGAGTATTTAAAGAAAGCACAATCTCTGCCTGCACAACAAGCGCCGGGCCGGGAGTGCTTGAAGGGCACCTGGAGAGAGAGGCCAGGCCGAAGAGGCCGAAGAGGCCGAAGAGGCCTCGCTCCCCCCGGCCGGGCGAGGGCACGCCCCGGTGCACCTCTCCAGACTTGGCACGACGTGGGCACACCCCAGTGAGCCAGAGCAGTCCACCCTCGACAGGACGAGGGCACACCTGCTCCTTCGCTTGTACCTAGAGCAGCTCTCCCTGCCTGTGCGCCTGGCGCAGCCGCGCTGTGGTGCACCTCTCGGCCTCCGTAGACTCCGCTCGTCCTGGTCCTGGTCCTGGTGATGGTCTCGAGCTCTAGCTTAGCATCAGCGCGCTGCACCTCTCCAGACTCAATCATCTGGCTCGCCCTGGTAAAAACACTTCAGCCTTTACTCCTCAGTAGCTCGCCTCATTTCATTTCTTCCCTCTTCATCGCCCTGGCGTAATTGGTGCAGTTCTCAAGCCTTCACAACACTGGTGGACCGCTCAGCCTGGCCTCAACACCCTCTTCCGTGGGCCCAGATGGGACATCTTTCAGGGTGACCTCTCTTGCACTTCAGCGGTGCTGCTGTGAGCACCAGATGGCCAACTCTTACTGTCCACCTGCAAGCACAGTTGGTGGCACGATGTCCGCGATGGAAGACCGTGAGCCAGAAAGGCCTGGCATGGGTCGAGAGCAAGCGGAGAGATCACCAGACAGCATGATGCAGACTTACAGACCAATGGATAGGGAGCACCTGGGGAGACCGTCGGAGGGTCGAGAGTCCCCGTGGAGACCAACAGAGACCAGAGAGCAAATAGAGGAACCAAGAAACACCCTGGAACAACTGGAAGAGCCAATAGAGAGTCGAGCTCACCCAGGAAGACAAACCGAGAGTTGGGAACAACCGAGGAGTCCTATGGCAAGCCAGGAGGAACCCGTAAACTCAGCTGATTTCAAAGAGCCTGGAGGAAGTCCTGCTGAAGAGCAGGAGCAGACATCTGAGGCCCCCATGAATATATGCGCCCCCCGGGGCCGTACAGAGAGGGTCATGGCCAAAGAGATCACCATGGTAAGTTCACATTTCTACATGTGTTGGAAAATGGGTAAAGTCCATGAACACTGTGCCAGACTTTTATAATGCATTTGTAGTGCATACTCCACAGACCTACTTATCATTATGCGTCGCTGGGCACAGAACTCTGGGATTAGCCCAGGATATTTTATTGCCCATCAGAAGAGGATGGTTTAGGATTTTCCGTGAAAAGTGCGGCGGCACTCTTGACTAATCTAAGGCTTCAGGCAGAGACCAGAGTAAAGAGAGGAGTCCACTGCCTTTGTTGCCATTCTTGCCTGGTGGTAACTAATTGTTAGGTGGAAGAGTGACGAAACCTGGCGGCATTGGGGTGGAGGACACACCGTTGGGATTTATTTTTGTGGGTGTTCAGGCTTGTTTCCCTAGAAGGCTCTGTGCGTTTTGGGCGGGAGAGATTTTGCTCAGTGGGGCCAAAGGTTTCATTTTGACTGTGAAGAAATGTTGACGAACCTCTGTCGGATTCACATCCAGTGGGAGAGAGGTTAATGTTAGTGACTCTGACACATTAACATCAGTGGAGGCATCCTACGGCTCTCTGCCTGGTCCGCATTGAAGAGTTGTTAGCGTTCCCAGACAGACCGCCAGGGGTGTCTGTCTGTCCACGGGAACTCTTGGGTCATTGGGTAGATCTCAGCGTCTGACTGGCTGCAAAGGAGGTCCATCGAGATTTCTTTGTGTGTTTTGTTTTTTTGCAGATTTTATATAGCGCGAACTCGAGCCGACGGTACTGAAGCGCTTTACATGAGCACCGGTTACTTACACATTCAGGCAAGTGATTTGCCCAGGATCACAGGATGTGGACGCGACACCGAGGCTTGAACCTTGGTTTCCAGCACCAAAGTCGGCAGTCTAGCCGATGGACCACATCCCCTCCCCTGTTACAGAGAGGGCAGTGAGAGGGCAGCATTACGTGAAAGGGTGTGATATTTAAAATAGGAAAGGCCCTCAGCAGCGGCGCTTGGATGAGACGGTGACTCCTCGGTGTTTTCGCGGCAGTCACACAATAGAGCGGATAGTTTGGTTTCTGGACGGAAGTTGCCATTAGACGATCCTGTGGGTGACATCATATAACAGAAAGCGGGAAAACTACTGTCCATTTATTTAGTTAGAGAAGTGAAATTTTCGGAGTTTCAGAGTGTGGAAATGGGAACAATGTTAGTCAAAGAAAGCGTTAAGTTGGACATCAGAGAGAATGATCATGTGAGGGGGCCTGGGTGGTCTGTGCGTGGGGTACGTCTGTAAGGCTTCTCCCTTCCTGATGCCTTTGCCTCTGGCAGCTAGCTTCTCTCTCCTACCCCTGGCTGCTGCACCAGTTTCTGCTCAACACCTCCCCCCACCCTCGCAGCATCTGTCGAACGCGATCGAAAGCAAAGGTGGGAGGAAGGCTGTGCTTAGGCGGACCTGCTAAAACTATATTATTTTATAAATAATAGGACTCCTTGCTGGCCCCATGGCCAGGCCGCTTCTAGGTCCTACTTGGGAAGCCGTGCGTGGTCGGTGGGCGGCGCTCCAGCAAACACTTAAGTGGCCCCTAAATGCATACAGGAAAACGGCTCCCCTGGCCCCGGTTCGACAGAAAGGCGGATATTAATGGGGCGCACTGGACTTCTCCCACCTTTGAGGCAATATTCATGCTTAAACAGAGCATGGCTTGCCCTCAGTCCGTTGGAGGCCTGCATAGGGACGTCGCCAGGGCCGGCTTAAGGGCAGTGCCACAGGTGCGGCCGCACTGGGCCCTGACCTTTGGAGGGGGGGTTCACCAGGGCAAAAGCAGGCCCTGGACGCCCCAGTCCCTTCTCCCTCTGCCAATACCCCACTTTCCGCAATCCTTACCACTTTCTGCCTTTCCCACCCTTCTCTTCTCTTATAGCAGTTAAAAGTAGCACCAACTTCTAGATATACACCAAAAACACGTACAAGACACACCATGGTGTGTTGTATTAGGCGCCCGATGGTAGTAAGGGGATTGTGTCAGAGCTCAAATCTCTGGAGAAATCCGTGTGAGTTGGAGAGGCGACGATGAGAGGTTAGGCCATCGTGCCCATTCTATCTTAGGCCTCTGTGGAGGGGTCCCTGCAGTAAGGTGTTCCGTTGGGGAGCAGGGTGTGCTTCTCCGCCTGCCAGGAATGTCTGCTTTTTAAGTTATTGTAATGCCATTTTTAGGCCTCCCTGTTAATTCTGTCCTTTGTCCCATTCTGGAAAGAACCTGGTAAGAGCAGGGGCTGAGAGTGGCTAAGTGTCTCTGGCTTTGGCCCCTCTCTGAGGAGTGTCCGTGACGGACCGGGGGAGCGGGGCATTTTCGTTTTAAATTTTTTTTATTGAGCATGTTCGAAAATTACAAAAATAAACACAAATTGCATTATAAGTATTAGAAAGCACATATTTTGAGAATTACATGATGTACAGTAAATATATTTACATACAAATATATCAAAAAATTGAGAAAAATAAATAAATAATAATAATAATACTAATTAACAATTAACAAGTTGTGGCAAGTCTATTAACAGTTAAAAATAATAATAATAATTATAATTGGAAAGAAATTGTAAAATCTTATTTCATAATTCAGTTCTCTAATCCTTAAGGCCATAATACAAACATTCAACTTGCATGAGCAGTTTCTGATTAATCCCTCTGTTGGTCATACCACCTGGCAACAAAGGACCAAACCAATTTCCCAAATGACCTGGATTTTTTCCCTCTAGTCTTATAAATGGCCATTTCTTGTTTATATGTTGCTAATAATCTACTAAGCCAACCCTGGAATGCTGGGGCCTCGGAGTCCTTCCACCTGGTTGCTAATATAATTCTGTATATGGCAGTACCTAAATAGGTTGTACATATTTCTGAGTTGTTAAGTTCTAAAGAACTATCATAGCCAAGCAGAAATAAAGTTGATGAGGTTTTAATTTCACGACCAAAGATCTCAGTCCAATATTTTACGATGCTATCCTTGATTTGTTCTAATTTTGGGCAATCATAAAACATGTGTATCAGATTTGCGGGACCAAGTGCGCATCTGGGGCATTTATCATGGTCGATCTTGCCCCAGGAAAATAATTTGGAAGGTGTATAATATAAGTTGCATATTGTTTTATATATTTGAGCTTTTAAATTGCTTGCTAATATGACTTTGGAGGATAGTTGTAGAGTCATGTCTATGTCGACGTCAGGATTGTTTAATTTATTGGCCCAGCTAGTTTCTATTCTTTCTACATCGTCAGGATGGTTATTTAAGAAGATTCCATATATATCGCTTATTCTAGTTGTCGTCTTTTGTACAAGGTCTATGAATGGTATCGATTTCAGCTCTATATTTATAATTCGGTGTCTTAATGATGTATATATTTGATTAAACTTAAAATAGTCGGAGGGATGAATCTGGTATTTAATATATAATTCATCGAATGTTGTTCTTCCGTCTGAGTTTAAAAAGTCGCCGATGGTGATAAGGCCTAGATTCTCCCAGCGTTTGGTTGTGTTATCATTAAGATATTGGGGTATTATTGAACTGTCCCATAAGGGTGTGTATTTTGTATATTTAGAAATTAGGAGTGTTTTTGTGCAGCCGGTCCAAACTTTAAAAGCATCTATAATAATTTTGAATTTGGTCTTTTTAAAGTAGGAGGGTTCGATTTGTCTTAGTAATAATCCTCTGGCTGAGCTTCCTAGTGTTAACTCGTAGATGGAAGGTATGTCATGAAGTGATCTGTCTTGATCTTGACGGATGGATGTTGTTAAAAATTTCATTTGTTGGAGAATGGCTGCCCACATGTAGTAAGTTAAATTTGGTATAGCTAGGCCACCTCTGGAAGTTGGTAGAGTTAACTTGGGTAGAGCTCTTCTTATCTTCCCATAGCTCCAAATAAACGATGATATTGATTGGTTTATCTTTTTCATGGAAGTGTTATCAATTAAAATAGGGATCGCTCTGAACAAGTACAGTATCTTTGGAAATATTGTCATTTTTATGTAGTTACTTCTACCTATTATTGATAAGTGTAGGTTATTGACTCTACGTAGATCTCCTTTTATTTTGGTAATTAGAGGGTCGTAATTTAACGTGTTGATCTCATCAATATTGGGTGAAATATTTACTCCTAAATATTTCGCATTTTTGACTCTAAATTGACTTATGTAAGGTGTATTATCAGTACATACTACCATCGTTTTGTCTTGATTTAGAGAGTAACCCGAGTAGAGCCCAAATATTTTAGTAGTTGCTTCTATTTCAACTAAGGCCTCAGTAGGGTTAGATGTTAAAACCGCGACATCATCGGCGTAAGCAAGGACTTTAGTGTTGTAGATGCCGGTTTTTATTGGTGTTATCGCTGGTGATGTTAATAACTTAATAATTAAGGGGTTAATATTAAGTGCAAATAGCAGCGGAGAGCACGGGCATCCTTGTCGCGTGCCTCTCTGAATTTGAATATTTCCAGATTCGCAACCCCCTGTCAGGATTCTAGCTTTTGGGTCTATATAAAGAGCTTTTATTGATCTTATAAACCCCGGACCGATGTTATTAATGGCTAATATTTCCCAAAGAAACTGCCAAGAAACCCGGTCAAAAGCCTTTTCGGCATCTAATAAAATCAATGACATTTGACCGTTTTTTATTTTCATTATGTCGAAAAGAGATATGACTCTTCGTATATGCTCGGTGGTGCTTTTGCCGGGTATAAACCCATGTTGCCAGGGAGTCACTAGTTGTTTAATGATTTTACCAAGGCGATTAGACATTTTTTTTGCATATGTTTTAGAGTCTGAATTGATCAGTGAGATCGGCCTGTATGATGTTGTCAGTTCGGGGGGTTTGTCCTTCTTTATAAAAACGGCTATGTTTGTTTGTTGCCACGATTCCGGGGGTTTTCCATGCCATTGAATACCTAAGAAGAGATCATGCAGGAATGGAATTATCACTTTACCCAGTATTTTGTATAGGTCTAGGGGTATCTTGTCGGGTCCCGCTGCCTTCCCTGCAGCAAGTTCCGCTATTGCCATCTCTACTTCTATTCTGGTGATTTCCTTATCTAATTCTTTTTTGTTTTCATCGTCAATGGTTTGTGCCATATAGGTCTCTCCAAGCCATTTATCTAAGAATTCTTTAATTTCATTATTCGATTTTGTGTCTTCGTTTTGGTATAGTTTTTGATAATACTCCTGGAAGCAATTGGCTATTTCTTCCTGAGTAGTATATTTATGGCCATCATAGTCAATGCTTTGTATGGAGTTATGAGATAGCGTTTGCCGAGTTTTTAAAGCAAGATGTCTCCCTACATTTTCGCCTGTCTCATATACCTTATTGCGGTTGGCTTGGAGAGTTTCTGCTGCTTTTTCAGTTAGATCATTATTTATCTCAGCTTTAAGTATCAAGATCTTTCTTAAGGTGTCGTCAGCCTGTTCCCCATGGTATAATTGGTTGGCATGTGTGTATTCTAGATGTGTTAGCTTGTTTATTAGCTCGGTGTGAATCTTTTGTCGTTCTTTTCTACGGCTGGCAACAAAGGTGGCAGTCTCTCCCCTTAACGCCGCCTTAAAGCTGTCCCATACAATAATGCGAGATGCACTATATTGGTTTATGTCAAAGAAATCTTTGGTCCATTGTACAATGTGCGCTATATACTCCTGATTGACCAGTAATTTCCGGTCAAATGTCCATTGTGGATAAACTCGCTTAAATCTAGGAACTTCTAATGTAACACAGATGGAGTTGTGGTCGGATAATGTCTTGGGGGCTTTATAAATAAGAGCATTTTGAGCGATGTCTGCGGTTGCGAAGATGTAGTCTATGCGTACATATTTTTTATGAGGATAGGAGAAATATGTGTATCCTGGGTCTCTACTATTTTTTAAAGACCATAAATCTTTAAGATTGTGACTCTGAATTAGACTTAATACTGCTCGAAATACTCTTGGCTTTCGGCCAGAATAGTTGTATTGGCTCTGAATGGTTTGAGTCTGATTAAATGTTAAATTAAAATCTCCGCAGAGAATTAAAGTACTAGGCCATTGCGCTAGTTCTGATTCTAATTCGATGTACAATGCAGGATCGTCAAGATTAGGGCCATATATAGAGCATATAGTAATATCCATATCTAACTGAACAATGGCCCACCTTCCATATTTATCAGCTTTTTTACGCACTGGGAAACCTAATCTTGTTCTTGCTAAAATTGTCACCCCTCTAGTTTTTGTAGTTTGTTTTGTTGTAACTAATATGTTATAGCCTGGTATTCTTAGCTGATTAATCTCACCTATAGGAATGTGAGTTTCTTGTATGCAGATGATATCCCAGGAACTATGAACCATTAATTGAGAGAATTGAGCCCTCTTTCCCCTGTCATTAAGACCTGCCACATTCCAACATCCAATATTCAGCTTTCCCATTTGTGTAGTGTAAGTTGTAAGCAGTGCTTATCTAACAACATTCCCTTATTGGTTTCGAACTTGCTCATTTTATTTTGTTTTCTCCCCCCCCTCCAACCCCAACCCCACCCTCCCCGATTCCCACCCAGCACTCTCCCAGCTCCCCTCCCCCCTTCCCCCCCCTGGCCCCCCCAAAAAGGCAATAAGACTCCATAAGAGTCTATAGTGATGGAATAGCATATTCCAATCAGAGTTAGTGAAGCATGCAGTCTTAAGTGTAAAACAAGAAGGAGGCCGTGAGCTACACAGAGTTAAGAAAATCCGTGGGGTCTGTGGCTAATACGGACCTCAACATACAAAAAAGCCATAACAGCGCAAAGAGCCTGCATCATACGATGGCTCCAAAAAATGCTGCAGCTGTAGCGGCGGCCAAGACGAGGGCTGCACGCCAGGCTCAGAGAGATCAGGAGACAGGCAGACAGCGCGCTGCTACACGCGCTGAGCCACAGGAAACTAATGCTAATGCTGAGACGATATCTTCAATGGGAGAGAAAACGCCAGTTCGGAGGAGTGCCTCTAGCAAAACCCCCGTAGCATCTCATTCTGCTAAAACATCAGCTACTGTATCAGCGGCTCCAACAGTGGTTACAATGTTTCAACGTGCCGCTAGTCAAAAACTAGCTGCTAAGGAGACACAGCACAAGCAGTTAACTATTGTCACAGAAGGGAGCAATGACGGAGGGAATAAAGGAAGTAATGCTCCTGCGCCGACACTAGCAGTGACAGTTGGGACTCAGAGAATACCAACACAGCCTGAAGCACAAAGAATTGAGCCTGAGAATGAGAGAGTGAATGAGGCTGGGACTGGCTTTAGCTCTGAAAGATCCAAATCTACAGTCACGCAGGTAGGCCAGATAACCCCATCTGACTTTGCTCCTCCCCCCACATCTGATATGATTAATCAAGGGGGTGATGATAACTCCAGTGAAGTGAATGTGAATACTGACCCCCCATTGATACAAGCGCGGAGTGATAACAGATCCAACAAAATTAACAATACTGTCAATAATAACACTAACAATAACACTAATAAAATTGTGTCTGAACTTGTGAATGAGCCTGCTAAAGAAACTACTAAAGAGTCTAAAGAGGCTAAAGAGGCTGCTAATGAGCCCACAGGGTTACCTAACACTCCCACCACGGCCAGTAAAATCAATCACAGCAATGAGGATGCTAACCAAACTTCAGGGCCGAGTGTGGAGCCGCTTATGGAGATGCCGGTAAATCCTTCGCTACAGAGCTTTTTTATTAACCCTCATGCAGATTCAAGTATAGAGTTGCATTCTGATGATGTACAGAGCGAGCCTAATAAAACACAAGCAAAAGAGTCTACAGAGGTCATAGAAGTATCACAACCTCATGTAGGGACACCATTGAGGTCCAATCCTGTGATAGATGAACACTCTATAGATGATGCAGGCATTAATGAGGCGATTGAGGCTGACAAAGATATAACAGACTTCTACTCTTTTTCGGAGGACATTAGCTGGTCTGGTGATACTGATGAACTTGATGAACTTGATGATGCCGAAGAAGTAGAGAATGACATAGACTCCAATCTAAGTACAGAATCAGATAGTATTCCTCCAAAAGAACAGCGTGATAAGCGTGATAAGCGGAGAACAATACTTAAGAAGAAAAAAGTTGGGCATCATGGAGCTAATGAATTGTCATGGGATTATACCCCAACTGTACTTACTTTAAATCAGAGTCTAAATCAGAGTCAGATCCCTATCACAAAATCACAAATGCCATCCGTAGGCCATAATTCAAATAGAGTGCAACCAGACTCATCAGGAGCCACTTTGACGACAGTCATGGAAACAGTTTTGCAAGCAATAGCATCGCATCGGGAGGAGACTTCCAAAGACAGTCGCAAAGCCCGAGCAGGTCTGCAGAAGGTTCAAGGAGTAGTTCGCAAACTCTCTAAAACTATGGGTGCATTTACAGAAAGACTAAATGACATAGAGGATCGCATCGTTGTAAACGAAACAGAGGCCGCTGCTACAAATGAGCGAGTTGAGTCAAATGAAGCACAGGTACAAGACATCAAATGGAAACTAGAAGACTATGAAAATAGACTACGTAGAAATAACCTACGAGTTCTAGGGGTGCCGGAAAAAATAGAGGGGGAAGATTGCCGCACCTTCATCATACAACTTTTTCGTGACACACTTCCTGAGCTTAACACCTGGGATTGGGGCTATGAAGTACAGAGAGCCCATCGGGTCCCATTATCTATAAAACCTACAGCACCAACAAGTAAATACCCACGTGCAATCCTGGTGTATTTCGGGAATTTCTTGCTTCGACAGGCTATCGCGGATAAAGTCACGCCAGACAAACACCGTAACAAAGACTCAATATCCTACTTTGTACGTCCTGACTTTTGTCATTGGACTGTCGAAAGGAGATGGCGACTCAGGCAACTCATCAAGCCATTTCAAGAAAAGAAAGCGGTAGTCTATTTGAACAATCCAGCTAAGCTGAAAGTAATATATAAGGGTCAAACCAAATTCTTTACGTCTGAGATTAAGGCTAAAGAATATCTAGAGAGCCTATGAGAGATCTTCGAAATATTACTTATGTGATATCAATTTTTGATGTGGGAGACGTCTAATTAATGGTGTCTCGCAACCTAGTGCAACGACTCTCAAATACATATCTATGAAAATAGTTTTGAATTAACACATTAACACTCTATAGTATCGCTTCTCTTTTTTTTCCTTTATTAATTACTATTAATTACTATTCGTAATCATTCATTATTTTCATCTTTCTTTATTCCTTTTTTTTTATATATACTTATGCTTTATTTTTTCTTCCTCTTCTTGTTTTACACTTAAGACTGCATGCTTCACTAACTCGGAGCGGGGCATTTTCAATATTCATTCTAACTTAAGGGGTCAGTTTGAGGGCAAGTCACATATGTGCATTCCACAATTTTGTAGAGAGTATTAGCGCCAGCCTCCAAAAGGACTATGGCTACATGAACATAAGTAGCACACAAAATATATATTTTATTTAGATTCACTTTTTTGAAATCACAGTGATGTGTGTTTTCTCAGCTTATATGTTGCACTTTAGCCATGCACTATGATGGACGGCATTCTACCCTTTCACAAGGAGCACACAGTCGTACAAAGGAGTTACCTAGAGTATCAGGGACTGATATGGCAATGTGCGCTTTTTGAGTCCTAAAAAATATATATACTTTTAGCCTGTATTGTTTTTAGATTGACGAGGGTCTCAGCTTCCCCAGCGATAATGTTTTTCAAAAACCATGCCAAACAAGCAATTGGCAAATTTAAAAGACAGGCGGCTGCCTGCGTCAGATCTATTGGCTTTGCGAACGCTTGTTTTTAAATGGTTATATTTCTGCTGTGCGTGCTATAGAAATCACGTCTGTTAAACTTCCAATACTCCATTCATTTTATGGAGCATTGGTGAATTCGAAAGCTCCAAGAAAGAACTCGTCTTTTTCCTATTTTCTGCCTGGTCAACTGTGTTGTGCGCCTTGCTCTTTTGGCTTTTCTTACTTTGTGAAAGTGATCAGTCAGCCTTTACTCCTTGGGCCGAGAAAAGTCAGACACTAATAATCTTATGTTGCTTTTCCGGCCTAAAATGTGTTTCCCATTATCTTCCCAGTTTCTGCCATGGCAGTGACTTGTGGGTAGCATTGGCTGCATGTTCTGTGCTCAGATTCTTACGTGTTAACACATTCCTTACACTTTTCAGTACAGAATTGTGGACTTGTCTGCCAATGTAACTTTTAGAAATTAAACTTTGAAAGTGTTGGGACCTGTAGCCCCCTGAACAATATGCACAACACGCCTTGGTGGGGGCAATGTATGTATGTATGCTTTCTAAAAGGAGAGATTGCACGGAGAGAGAGAAAGGACACATCGATAGGGAGAGAGGGGGTGGGGCGGGGTAGGGAGGGAGAGAGAGAGAGAGAGAGAGAGAGGAAAGAGTGAGCAGGCTGTGGTGAAAGAGTCTGGAGCAGACTTCTCCAACGAGTAGCTCGTGAGCTACTGACAGTTCTCCAGCTAGCTACTTGTAAATAGCGCTCCTGTGTGCAGCCCACTCTAGTACAGCAGAAGCTTTTGTCTGGCTTAGGTAATATATTCATACCACAATTGAACAATGTGTGTTTGAGAAGAAAATGTGAATATTCTCAGAACTCATAAGCTGATGTTTGGAGAAAAAAGGTTGAATTCCCTAAATATTTTTATGCCTTACAGTTGAGAGATATATAATGTGGCATTATTGAGACTACCTGCTATTATTAGGGTTGCCTTGGTACCAGGAACATCCCAGCTATGGTTGTAATGCATCATGTTGGACAGGCCTCGTGAAGGGCCCGCTCCCTCCCCGCATGATAAAGCCCGGACGCCGGCTCTCCCTGTATCCCCAGAAAGGACCATCCCGGCAACCCACCGAGGCAACCCGCAACCCGTCCCCAACGGGACGCCTGCTCCCGAACACCCCATCATCGGCTGGCCCGGGCCTCCATCAACACCATTGCCCCGGCCCAGCCGCCATCTTGGACACTGCACCACGAGGCCGCGTGGCCTCAGCTCGACCCCAACCCTGGGCCTGGGCAGGCCCCGACATCGAGGCACCACCATCCACCCAGGAGGTGAAGAGACCACTTGGCAGGTCAATGGGAGAAAGGAGTGTCGATGGCTCTCCCCAGCCAGGTGCCGATCGCCCCCGGCCTCCCCGGGCGCTGGCTCCACCCCCCTGCTGGGTGTCTGGACTCCCTCATCCCGGACCTCCCGACCTCCAAGCGCGAGGGTCCAGACATCAAAGGAGACCAGACCTATAACTGGGGCCGCTCCAGAGCAGGAAGGAGTTGTATCCTGGAGTCGAGAGACACCTTGAAGAACTCATCCCTGACGGACTGCTGGCGCTGCCGCAGCCTTGCCTTGTGAACCACCTCTGAAGCCTGCTGGCGCTGCCGCGGCCCTCTGCAACGTGCACCTTCGCCTTGGCCTGCTGGCGCTGCCCATCCTTGTGAACCATCGCTCCGGCCTGCTGGCGCTGCCGCGGCCCCTCTGCAACGTGAAACCCTCATCCTAGCCTGCTGGCGCTGCCGCGGCCCTCCTCGTCGTAAAGCCTTCATCCTGGCCTGCTGGCGCTGCCGCGGCCCTCCTTGCCGAGAACTATCATCGTAGCCTACTGGCGCTGCCGCGGCCCTCCTTGCCGAGAACTATCATTCTAGCCTGCTGGCGCTGCCGCGGCCCGACCTTGCAGACCCCTGAGCTCGAGGATTGTGAGCTCCTTCTGGCCGCCCCCGTACCGGACCAGTACCAAGACTGTCCCGCTACCCCTTACCCTACAGAGACTAGAATTGGGAGGATCCTCGTGTCCTGCCCCCACTGTATCGTTGATAACCTTGCCTCAAGAACCCTATATAAAGTGTGCAGATCTCATCCTTGTGTGGTATCCATTTGTGGGGGGGAAGTTACTTGTCTGTACGATCGCCGGAGACGGCCCTCACCGGAGGCCTCTCCCCCTGTACTCGGCCGACCCTCTGGGTCTCCGTCTAACATTGGTGGCCAGCGGCGCGATCCGAACCAACGCGTAATCGTACAGAGAGTAACTCACCCCACGACTCAACCACAATGACAACAAAAGAGAGCGGAACCACAGAAAAATTCCAGATGGAGAAACTAGAAGAGTACAACCACAGAGAACTAAAGCAATTCTGCATAGAACTAGGCATTGCTACCACAGGACTGAGCACGAAAGAAGACTTCAAAAAGGCCCTGGAATCTTGGGCAGAGACGGGTACGGCCGTACCCCAAAACCAAAGCCTCGAGGCACCAGAAACGAGCACCACTCCGACGGAAGAAAGAAGATCGGGTCTCTCCCCAGAGGAGATCCGAGAACGGGAAAAAAGCAGGCTCCATGAATTGGAACTGGCTCGACTTCATTTGGATGGAGAACTGAAATTGGCGGAACAAAAAATAACGTTGGAACACCTGCGGCTCCGAGAGGAGCGGGAAGAGAAACAAAGACAGAGAGAGTTAGAAGAGAAAAAGTTAGCCTACGAACATGAGCGCAACCTAAAAGAAATAGAGCTTCGGAAACAGAACAAAGATCTCGGGGTTCCCGAGCGCCGGTATACAACTGTTACCACGCATTTTTTACCACGCACTACACTTACAACGCAGGCATTACCACGCATACCATTACAATGCATTGCGCTGGGGGGCGCTCCAGGATAGGGAATAAGTTTAATTTTATATCCAACACCTTCCCTAGTATCCACGGGGACTGGAGTTGGAATATAAAATTATACTTACCACTATCCAGCACCTCAAAGTGCTATGCGTTGTAACGGTATGCGTTGTAAATACCGCGTTGTAATGGTATGCGTGGTAATGGTATGCGTGGTAACGTCATACATCCCCGAGCGCCCGAACACTCCTGCCACTACAGACCCTAAAGTCCACATCCCCAAGGATGTCGTCAGAGAGTATTACCGGAACGATGATATCCAGCAATGGTTCAAAGCCTATGAGGTAGCCATGACCTCCCACCGGATTCCCCGGAGCGACTGGGGAGCCGGGTTATGGGGGAGGTTTGTCAACGAAGGGCGAGACGCCCTGCTGCAACTCCCGGACCATCAGATGACATCCTACGACCACATGAAAGCCGCCCTCCTCACTCGATACGGGCTCACGCCCGAGATGTACCGCCAGCGGTTCCGCGACTGCAAACGGATCCCGGGTACAACTTGGGTGGAGTACGTGAACTTCTTCAGCCGAGCCTTCGAGGGGTGGATCAAGGGCAGCAAGGTGACCACTTACGAGCAACTCTTTGACCTTATTGTGTGGGAGCACCTTTCTAACAATTGCTTCGTCGAGCTCAGGCAGCACCTCCTCGACAGTAAACTGACTGAACCTCGGCAACTCGCCGCCGAAGCTGACCGATGGGAAAGCACCCGAGTTGCCCGAAACGGGCCCAGCGAACCGAACAGAACCAACCAAGGACCCCATCGCCCCCGAGGGGGAGGAGGAGGCCAGGGTCGGGGCAGAGACGCCGTCCCGGTGGCTCCCGCCAGCAACGCCCCGCCCCCGGCCGGCAGGGGAAACCCCCCGATGCGTCTAGGTTTCCGGGCCAACGTTACTTGCCACCGATGCCAGCGACCCGGCCACTAGGCCAATGATCCTAATTGCCCGAAGAACCAGAACCCTATGCCCCGCCAGGTCGCTGCCGCCGCCCTGGGGGAAGAGCAAACCCCAGAAGACCCTGAGGAGTACGAGGCCGACCAGCCCGAGTGGGAACCAGCCGCCATGTCCCTGGTCTGCCTAGGGGAAAGAGACATGATCCCGCGGGCCCCCCTACCCGCCAACACGCAGAAATACAGCCAGTGGGTCAACATTAATGGGCGCCGGGCTGAAGCCCTCCGCGACACCGGGGCCAGTGTGACCGCAGTCCGCTGTCATCTGGTGACCCCGGATCAGATCTTGCCAAACATCCTTTGCCCCGTCCGGTCAGCCGACAACTCAGAAAGCCTGTGTCGGATGGCCTGCGTCCCCTTCGAGTGGGGAGGGGTGTCCGGAATGCTGAAAGTGACTGTCCGCGATGATGCACCCGTGGACTGCCTCCTGGGGAACGACCTCGAAAGTTCCCCCTGGGCAGCCGTCGAAAGAAGAGAGCACCTGGGGATGTTGGGCCTCCCTGAATGGGCCTGCGTAACGACCCGGTCCATGGCCGCCCGCGCCATCCCCAGTCCCGAAGAACCCGAATGGCCAGAGCCTCCTCCCCCGATCGTCCCAGAGGGAGCCGCCCTAAGAGCCAGTCCTCCAGAACAAAACGAAGAAGGGCCCGTTCGGCTCCAGGACCTTCCCGAACTGGCCCAGTGGCGTCAAGAGGGTGGTCCCACCCAGGAACAATTCCAACAGGAGCAGAGAACATGTCCCTCCCTCGAGGGACTCCGGCAGCAAGCCCTCGCCCAGAGCGCAGGAGACACCTCAGGGGCCCACTGGATTTATTGGGACAATGACCTGCTCTACAGTGAGCAAAGAATTGCTGAGCTGGGGGCCAGTCGGGTGCTGGTGGTACCCCTCCGCTTCAGAGACTTCCTTTTGAATTTGGCACACGATGTCCCCCTCGCTGGGCACCTGGGGCAAGACAAAACGTTCAACCGCCTGGTAACCCACTTCTACTGGCCCAAAATGCGAAATGATGTCTCCAATCACTGCCGGGCCTACCCCACCTGCCAGGCCAGCGGGAAGAGCGGCCGAAAGATCAAAGCACCCTTGCAACCCTTTCCCGTCGTCACCACCCCGTTCGAACGGGTGGGAATAGACATTGTGGGGCCCCTGGACCCCCGAACGACACAGGGGCACCGGTTCATCCTGGTCCTGGTGGACCACGCCACCCGCTATCCCGAGGCCATTCCTCTTCGCACTGTGACAGCGCCCGTGGTAGGCCGAGCCCTGATGAGGATCTTCTCTCGAGTGGGCTTCCCCCGGGAAGTCGTCAGGGGCACGAACTTTATCTCGAAGTACATGAGGTCTCTCTGGCAACAGTGCGGGGTCACCTACAAATTCACGACCCCTTATCACCCGCAAGGAAATGGACTGGTCGAGCGGTTTAACCGCACTCTCAAGGGAATGATCATGGGCCTAGAAGAACCCCTACGTCGCCAATGGGACGTGCTGCTCCCGTGCCTCCTATTCGCCTATCGAGAAGTCCCCCAGAAATCCCTCGGCTTCAGCCCCTTTGAGCTCCTGTACGGACACCCCGTCTGGGGTCCCCTCAGCCTGGTCAAGGAAGGATGGGAGATGGCCCCCCAGAAGACTCCTCCAGATGTGTATAAGTATCTCCTGACCCTCCGCAACCAGACCCGGCGATTCAGGGAGCTCGCCAAAGCCAACCTTGAGGCCAGCCAGGAGGACATGAAGAAATGGTATGATCAGCATGCCTCCTCCATCGAGTTCGAACCGGGACAACAAGTCTGGGTGATGTCTCCGGTCGAACCCTGTGCCCTGCAGGACAAATGCAATACACAAAACAATTTGCTAGCCCTCCCACTTATTTCGTCTCGCTTACAGCTCATGAGACTCACAAACAAAAGGCCGGATCAATTTGTTTGTATGGGTAATTTTATTTAACCCTTTTACTCATATTTTTTATTGAAATTTATCAATTTTATGGGCAAGAAGAACACTTCATAAACACTTACAAAAAAATACAAAAACATTTATACATATTTACACCAACTAGACACGTATCACATATACTATGTATCAACCAATAAGCAACAAACTTCTCATGCGAATGGTATTTCTCAACTCTATGAAGAAAAAATAATTGATTTTTGAGAGCTAGTCAAACCACTGTTAACCGAAAAGGTGTACAAGAAATGTCAACGGCAGTAATCAGAAGACAATTCCAATTATTTCCAACACAAAATGATAGAACCCAGAAAGGGCAATGATTCAGGGTATCTATCTGCCGTTTTGCCGACGCGTTTCGAATCTGTGATTAGTTACAGATTCTCCTCAGGGCTCTCTCAATGTATTGATTCTTTATATCAGATGCGGTGGGCTCTCGTGGGTCAGATTGGGCACGAGAGGCTGTGCACCACAAATCAAAAAGGATGGAGCTTTAATTCTCAATCGAGTCTGGCGTTGATCTCTACATCAATTCCTCATTCTGCTCGTTTTGCTTAGTTTGTGCGACCTAAGGTTTCAGATTTTTGCACAGGGCAGCGGTCGCCATGCCGTGTGTTTGGTTTCTTTGTTGAATCCGATCTCAATTAGTGGCGGGAATGAGTGTTCCCTGTTCTTTACAGCAGCGCTGCTTACTCGCGCTTACTATCGCACAGGCGAACCAGGAACTGCTTGCGTTGCAGGACAAATGGACAGGACCCTTCAAGGTGATAGAGCGCAAGGGCCCCGTCACCTACCTAATCGACATGGAGTCCTCCCGGAACCCCCTACGAGTCCTCCACGCCAACAGACTCAAACCCCACTTCGTACGCTCGGAACTCAGCCTACTGATGGCGACAGATAGTGGGACGGAGGAAGACTCCGAGCCCCTCCCTGACCTACTGAGGACCCGCGAACAGGATGGCTCAGTGGAAGGGGTCAGACTCTCCGACGCTTTGTCCCCGGAACAACGCCAAGACTGTCGAGCTCTCCTGCTACAATTTGCAAACCTGTTCTCCCTCACCCCCGGGGTCACCCCCTGGTGCCTTCACGACGTGGACACCGGAGATAGTCCACCTATTCGACACAGGGCGTACCGGGTGCCAGATCGGGTGCGCGCCTGCATCCAGAACGAAGTCACCAAAATGCTGGCTCTAGGAGTGATCGAGCCATCCGACAGCCCCTGGGCCAGCCCAGTCGTACTGGTCCCCAAGGCTGCCGCCCCGGGCGTTGCCCCCGAGCTCTGGTTCTGTGTGGACTATCGGGGCCTGAACGCCGTTACCAGAACGGACGCTCACCCTATCCCCCGGGCAGATGAGCTAGTTGACCGCATGGGGGCCGCCCGCTACCTGAGCATCTTCGATCTAACAGCGGGCTACTGGCAAATCGGCCTCACCCCCAGGGCCCAAGAACGATCCGCCTTCTCTACCCTGGATGGCCACTACCACTTCAAAGTGATGCCATTCGGCATGAAAAACGCTCCAGCTACCTTCCAACGACTCGTGAACGAGGTACTGGCGGGCCTCGAAGAATTCAGCGCCGCCTACCTGGACGATATTGCTGTGTACAGTCGCCACTGGGCAGACCACCTCCACCACCTCCGAGAAGTCCTGCACGCCCTCCAGCAGGCCGGCCTCACCATCAAAGCCAGCAAATGCCAGATTGGCCAGGGGTCCGTGACCTACCTCGGACACCAAGTGGGGAGCGGTCTGGTGGCCCTCCTTCAGCCCAAGATCGCTGCCATCCAGTCCTGGCAACCACCTGTCACCCAAACCGAGGTCCGAGCCTTCCTGGGGCTCACTGGATACTACCGGCGGTTTGTAAAGGACTATGGCAGCATTGTGGGGCCCCTCACAGAACTCACTTCCAAGAAAAACCCCAAAACAGTCAAATGGACTCCGGACTGTCAAGCGGCCTTCGAGAAGTTGAAGACCGCCATGTGCACCGCCCCCGTACTCCAGGCCCCCGACTACAGCCGGGAATTCATAGTCCAGACAGACGCCTCAGATCATGGCGTTGGGGCAGTCCTCTCTCAACTCAACGCCGAGGGAGTCGATCAGCCAGTGGCCTTCATCAGCCGACGCCTGCTGGCTCGAGAACAGCGCTGGAGCACCATCGAACGGGAGGCCTTTGCAGTGGTATGGGCCCTCAAGAAACTCCGGCCCTACCTCTTCGGTACCCATTTCAGGGTACAGACAGACCACCGACCCCTGCAGTGGCTGATGCAAATGCGGGGGGAGAACCCAAAACTGTTGCGATGGTCCATCTCCTTGCAGGGGATGGACTTCACTGTGGAGCATCGTCCTGGCCAGGACCACGCCAACGCGGACGGCCTGTCACGCTTTTTCCGCCTCGGCGAGGAGAGTACCCAAGAGGATGGGTGACTCTCCCTGCCTTCAGCTGGGGGGGACGCATGTTGGACAGGCCTCGTGAAGGGCCCGCTCCCTCCCCGCATGATAAAGCCCGGACGCCGGCTCTCCCTGTATCCCCAGAAAGGACCATCCCGGCAACCCACCGAGGCAACCCGCAACCCGTCCCCAACGGGACGCCTGCTCCCGAACACCCCATCATCGGCTGGCCCGGGCCTCCATCAGCACCATTGCCCCGGCCCAGCCGCCATCTTGGACACTGCACCACGAGGCCGCGTGGCCTCAGCTCGACCCCAACCCTGGGCCTGGCCAGGCCCCGACATCGAGGCACCACCATCCACCCAGGAGGTGAAGAGACCACTTGGCAGGTCAATGGGAGAAAGGAGTGTTGATGGCTCTCCCCCGCCAGGTGCCAATCGCCCCCGGCCTCCCCGGGCGCTGGCTCCACCCCCCTGCTGGGTGTCTGGACTCCCTCATCCCGGACCTCCCGACCTCCAAGCGCGAGGGTCCGGACATCAAAGGAGACCAGACCTATAACTGGGGCCGCTCCAGAGCAGGAAGGAGTTGTATCCTGGAGTCGAGAGACACCTTGAAGAACTCATCCCATACGGACTGCTGGCGCTGCCGCAGCTTTGCCTTGTGAACCACCTCTGAAGCCTGCTGGCGCTGCCGCGGCCCTCTGCAACGTACACCTTCGCCTTGGCCTGCTGGCGCTGCCGTGGCCCATCCTTGTGAACCATCGCTCCGGCCTGCTGGCGCTGCCGCGGCCCCTCTGCAACGTGAAACCCTCATCCTAGCCTGCCGGCGCTGCCGCGGCCCTCCTCGTCGTAAAGCCTTCATCCTGGCCTGCTGCCGCTGCCGCGGCCCTCCTTGCCGAGAACTATCATCGTAGCCTGCTGGCGCTGCCGCGGCCCTCCTTGCCGAGAACTATCATCCTAGCCTGCTGGCGCTGCCGCGGCCCGACCTTGCAGACCCCTGAGCTCGAGGATTGTGAGCTCCTTCTGGCCGCCCCCGTACCGGACCGGTACCAAGACTGTCCCGCTACCCCTTACCCTACAGAGACTAGAATTGGGAGGATCCTCGTGTCCTGCCCCCACTGTATCGTTGATAACCTTGCCTCAAGAACCCTATATAAATTGTGCAGATCTCATCCTTGTGTGGTATCCATTTGTGGGGGGGAAGTTACTTGTCTGTACGATCGCCGGAGACGGCCCTCACCGGAGGCCACTCCCCCTGTACTCGGCCGACCCTCTGGGTCTCCGTCTAACACATTAACTATGTAAAGACATTCAAAAGTGAAAACAACCTTTTTGATATAACTGCTGGCAACCCTGCCAGATGCACTGAGACAATCACCGCTGGTAGGCATGCCTAGGATGGATCTAATGTAATCTTGTCTGAAGTGGTCACTATTAGAACACTAATCATATCAGGAGCTCCAATGATATTCATTGAACATAAGCAGCTCTTATTACAGAAATGGTTGGAGACCCCTGGCCTGGAGAGAGACGAAATGACATCCGGGGTGGGAGCACACTTTGGAACTCTGGGTCATACAAAACTATCCCAGTGAATAATTTCCAAAATTCCTAATGTGTAACCTGTCAGGAAATATGTTCAGCACACCTTGGCATCAAAAACCTCTATAATTTCCTGAGATAGTACCAGAAGGCAAAGCAACATGAGGTTAGAGGACATGCAGGGGAAAGAGAGAGATGCGGTGACAGAGAACACATGAGAGAGCACCTCTACCCAGAGAACACATGAGAGAGCACCTCTACCCTGAGCGTTGCACATGTGCCATTCCAAACAGGACCCATGCACAGCTCTGTCAGTGCACCTCACTCCTAATTTGCAGTGCGCCCGGCTATTGGAATGCTGGAATACACATTCTGCTGGTGCACCACAATCCTCTTCTGCGACACTCCCCTTTGTAAAGCATTGTGATGCACATACTCTGCCAGTGCACATCTGTCTTGACAACCAGCTACTCGACACCTCCCAATCAAGCTTCCTCAGCAATCACAGCACTGAAAACGCTCTGATCACACCTACCAATGGCATCCGAACTCTCCTCTACCAAGAAGAAACAGTAGCTTTGATCCTTCTCAACCTCTCGGCAGCCTTCAACACCATATCCTACCACACACTGATGGAAAGACTCCATCACATCGGCATCCAAGGGGACGCGCTAAGATGAATGACTTCCTTCCTCACTGGTGAAACCCAGAGGATCCACTTCCCAGCTTTCACCTCTGAACCCAAGGAGATTACCTGCGATTTCCCCCAGGGCTCATCCCTCAGCTCCATGCTCTATAACGCATATAAGACCCCGCTGGCCAACATCGTCAGATCCTCCAGTCTCAACATAAGTTCCTATCTAGACGACACCCAACTCATCATCTCACTCACCGACGACCCCACCCCCACTAGAACCAACTTCTACAAATGCATGACAAACGCTGATGACTGGATGAATAACAACTGCCTGCAGCTTAACACAGACAAGACGGAAGTACTAATCTTTGGCAACAAACAGCAGCAGCATATGGAATAACTTCTGCTGGCCATCAGACCTAGGACCCACACCCACTCCCTCCAAACACGCCAGAAACCTCAGAATCATCGACAACAAGCTGACAATGAAATCCCAGATCAACACTGTCTCCTCCGCCTGCTTCCTCACTCTGTGCATGCTACCTAAGATCTTCAAGTTGCAACACCTACACACGAGACACACCGTGACACAGACCCTCATCACTAGCCAACTGGACTACGGCAATGCCCTCCACGTAGGAATCACCACACACCTTTTACAGAAACTTCAGACCATACAGAACACTGCAGCCAGACTCATCCTTGGCTTTCCCCGATGAACCCAAATCACACCCCACCTCAGTAAACTCCACTGGATCCCCGTACAGAAGAAAAGCCAATAAAAGCTGTTGACCCATGCACACAAGTCTCTACATAACCAAGGACCTGCATACATTAACCATTGCCTGAACTTCCACCAATCATCGAGAAGACTACGCTCTGCCTCCCTTTCACTTGCCCATACTCCCCGCATCTACCAAACAGGAGTGGAGGATATTCCTTCTCCCACATTACAGCAAAGACCTGAAACAGCCTCCCCACCACCTCCGGAACATCACCTCACTTCTGGAATTCCAAATGGCCCTCAAGGCTTGGTCGTTCGAATTAGCCTCTGGGGCTTGCAAGTACCTGGATACCCTATCGGGTGATTAGCCATGCTTTATAAATCCTGATTGATTCACTTACAGCACTCCATGCTCTTCCTGCACTTTGATCCACTGGACTCTGCCATTGTACCTCAATCCTGGCTGGTGTAAGCCCCAAATTGTACAGTATAGTGCTCCACAACAAAACTCTACTAGTGCACCTCAGTTCTGACCTGCCGAACCCCTGGTCCCCCCAATACTAGTACTCCGAGCCAGCTCTGCCGGCGCACCTCATTCCTGACACTGACAGACAGCATGACCTGTCATTCATGTGCTGGGTCTCACGCACAGTCCTGGCAGTTTATCTCAATCCTAGCCCCCTAGCTCTCCTGTTACTATTCCAAGTACGGCAGCCCACTCACAGCTCTGCCAGTGCACTTCAATCCTGGCCTGCAGAAAGCCCTTCTAGTTAGTAAAGTATTGAAATCCAGAGACAATCCTGCCAGTCAATCAATCAGTCAATCAGTCAGATTACTTGCAAAGTGCAACTACTCACCCATAAGGGTCTCAAGGTGCTTGGGAGGAGAGGGGCTGTTCGGTAGGGGCACTGTGGGTCAGTCGAAGAGCCAGGTCTTAAGGTCCTTCCTCATTTGAGGCAGTGACGGTTATTGTCGGAGGTCTTTACCGCAAGATTGGAGAAGGATCTTCCTCCGGCTGTGGTCTTGCAAATATGTGGGATGGTAGCCACGGCCAGTGGGCAGAGTGGAGGTCTCAGGTGGGTGTGTGGAATGTGAGGCAGTGGTTAAGGTTTGCAGGTCCTGCAACGTGTAAAGCTTTGTGGGCATGTGTGAGGAGCTTGAAGGTGATTCTTTTGTTGACTGAGAGACAGTGGGTCTCTCAGGTGGCTGGTAATGTGGCTGCAGTGGAGTATGTTGAGTATGAGTCTGGCGGAGGCATTCTGAAGGTTCTGCAGTTTCTTGAGGAGTTTCTGGGTGATGCCAGCAAAGAGTACGTTACTGTATTCGATTCTGATGCTGATGAGTGCATGGGTGACTGTTTTTCTGGACTCATGGGGATCCCCTTGAAGATCTTTCAGAGCAGGTGTAGCGTGTAGAAGCAAGATGATGAGACAGCGTTGATCTGGTGGTTCATGGTGAGCAAGGAGTTTAGGATGATGCCTAGGTTTTGTGCGTGGTCTATGGGTGTGGGGTGTTCCAAGTGCTGCAAGCAACCAGGAGCCCATGATGAGGACTTTGGTCTTCTCTGAGTGGAGCTTGAGACCACTGTTCTTCATCCAGGTGGCGACAGCCTTCATCCCATCGTGGAAGTTGATCTTGGCAACTGTAGGTTCGTTGGTTAGGGATAGAATCAGCTGGGTGTCGCCAGCGTAGGAGACGATGTTTAGTCTGTGGTTCCTGACAATGAAGGCGACCGGGCCATGTAGATGTTGAAGAGAGTGGAATTCAGGGCGGAGCCCTGAGGCACACTTCAGCTGATCTCTGCAGGTTCAGAGAGAAACGGTGGTAGTCTGACTCTCTGTGTTCGGCCGGTGATGAAGGAGTGGATCCATTCCAGGGCTTTGTCGTGGATGCTAGCGTTGTGGAGTCTTGCGCATAGAGTGCAATGAGAGATGGTATTGTAGGCGACTGAGAGGCCCAGGAGGACAAGGGCTGCAGTTTTGCCTTGGTGGATGAGGGTGCGGACGTCGTCTGTGGTGGCGAGGAGGGCGGTTGTGGTGCTGTGGTTGCTTCGGAAGTTGGGTTGGGAGAGGTCCAGGATGTGATTTGCTTCGATAAATTCAGAGTTGGGTGTTGATGGCCTTCTCAATGACCTTGGCGGGGAAAGAGAAAAGAGCGATGGGTCTGAAGTTCTTGAGGTGCGTCGGGTCGGCAGAGAGTTTCTTCAGCAAGGGATTGATCTCTGCATGTTTCCAGTCTTCCGGGAAAGTGGCGGAGGTGATGGAGCAGTGATGGTGCAGCAGAGTTCTGGAGCGATAGTGGTGCTGGCTCTGTTAAAGATGTGATGCGGGCAGGGGTCCAAGGGTGTTCCAGAGTAGATGCTCTTCATGATCTTGAGGGTGTGGTCCACAGTGAAGGGAGTCCAGTTGAGGAGGGTCTGCTGGG
This sequence comes from Lissotriton vulgaris, assembly GCF_964263255.1. Classification (NCBI taxonomy): domain Eukaryota; kingdom Metazoa; phylum Chordata; class Amphibia; order Caudata; family Salamandridae; genus Lissotriton; species Lissotriton vulgaris. The sequence continues at coordinate 1,048,344,690 of NC_141685.1, forward strand.
GTCTGGTATCGTTGGGTGCAGTTGTAGAAGGTGGGGTGGGAGGGTCCTGGGTATCGAGGGTGTCAAAGCTGTCACATATATCTCCTTAATCTTGCAGTGGAAGAAGGTGCCTTGCTTTTTGCAGAGGTTTTGGGAGGGAGGGATGTCTGCTGTCTCTGTGCTGGGTCTGGCGAATTCTTTGACCATGGTGAAGAGTTCTTTACTGTTGAGTGCACTGGTGTTGATCCTTTCTTGTAGGGCCGCTTTTTGTTTGATGTTCTGGTGAGGTGGTGGTGTGGTGGTGTGTGGTGACGGAGGTTTTGAAGGCTAAGTGGTCTTCCAGGGATTTGCTGCTCCTCCATCTCTTCTCGAGCCGTCTACAGGTATGCCTAGATTTGTGAAGAGTGGGAGAGAACTAGCTGGCTTTCTTGTGGTGCTGCTTCTCTGAAGCTTTATTCAGGGAAGCCAGGGTGTTGGCGCAGTTGGAGATCCATCGAAGTAGGTTGCGTGCTGATATGTTGGCATCTACGGATTTCGGCGAGGGGGGTTTGCTGAGGCAGATGGTGAGCTGTTCTTCGGTGACCTTGTTCCAACATCTGTGAGGCTATCGGTGGGCGTGGTGGTGTACAGTAGATTTGGTGAGGGAGAAGGGAACGCAGCAGTGGTCGGTCCAAGGGAGCTCGGTAGTGTGGCTGAAGGTGATATTGTTGCTGGCGGAGAAGATGGGGTCGAGTGTGTGTCCAGCTGAGTGGGATGGTGTGGTGACTGGTTTTGAGTCCAATGGTGGCGAGGTTCTCCAGCAGAGAGGAAGTGTTTTTGTCGTCGGAGTTGTCCAGGTGGATGTTGAGGTCACTGAGGAGGATGTAGTCTGTGGAGGCGAGAGCGTGGGGTGCGATGAAGTCGATGATGAAATCGCTGAAGGGTGGGCAGGGTCCAGGGGGCTTTTAGATGAGGGTGCCACAGAGGGTGGGGTTCGGTTTAGTCTGGACCTGGAAGTGGAGGTGCTCCTTGTTGGTCTAGTGGTCGTCTGCGTGGGTGGTGAGTGCTTTTGTGTACGAGGGCAATGCCTCCCCCCGGTTTGTTGATGCAGTCCCTGATTTTATAGTCGTCCATGATGGAGGTGTGCGCTGTCCGGGCCTCAATCCCTTGGCTCTTCCAGCCTGGGAAGATCTACAACATACAACTAAGCTGTTGCACCTCATTCCTGAGCTGCATCTTCACCAGATGTTTGAGCACTGGGGTTCACGCGCCGCTCTGTAAGTGTACCCCAATCCTGATTTATAATGATTACTGACTGCTATTCCACTGCTTGAGCCCATGCAACGCTGCCAGTGCAGCACAGCGACCTCAGGGCTCGTTTGACTTAGTTCATAGAGCCCTTTTAGCCAACACTTTGCATTCTGGGATTTGTAGTTTCACGTTAATCTATGCGTGGACTAAAAAATCCCGGCAGAGAAAATGCTGTCTAGAAAGTCAAGCCTATCTGCGTGTGAACTTTGGCCACTTGACAGCCAAGGTTCACCTGAGACAAACCTACCCCGTCACTGTGACTCTGAAGTTGAATTCTGCTGAACTCAAGTCCTCGCCTGACCTCACCTGCTTGAGCACAGCCTGCTTTCATATGTGTGTCACTTCCTTAAAACAGTGTGTGCCTAGACCCCTGAAGTAAGCGCAGTGCCAAGAAATATCAAATGTGTCTTTAAGGCGGGAAGGGTTCCAGGCAGCGCCAGCCTGCGGTTTGCCCGATCCAGCCTAACTCGTTGGGCCGCTCCGGGGCTTCCTCGTCTTCCCAAGATGCCAGGGTGGCAGGGCGAGGCAGCCAGCAGTGGCGGGGCGCGGAGGCATGCCTGCGAGGGTAAGAGGGGAGCGGGCCTCAATTGTTTGCTTCATGGGACGGTAGGTGGTCAGTAAGGGACAGCGAGCTCTGGGCCACAAGGTGCGGGGGCAGTGATGCAGCTCATTGGGTTAAGGTGGCAGCGGCAGAAATCCGTGCCTAACCCGCAGGTTACAGGGTTTATGTTTGGAAAAATAGTTAATCAGATTAACGAAGATACTGTAGAGATATGTAGGTAAGCTGTGGTCACCGGTTCCAATATCGGATAGCCCCGTGGGCTAATGTACCTGCTGCAGAGATCTTTGTGTAAGCTACGGGCCACAGAACCAAGACGTAGCAAGATAGCTCAGCGAGTTAATGTGAATGCTGCAGAGATTTGTGTGTAAACTGCAAACCTCATGTTTAAAAACTGGCGGCTCTTCTGCATAGCTATCAGAATATACATATCCCCCATGTTGGGTTCAGCATCACTCTTTTGTGTGTGCTGTTGTCCTCGTCATTTGTATCTCTCCCTGAAATAGTTGGGGTGCTTTTGTATTCATTTTTTTGATATAGATGAATAATCTGTAAACAGTTTTGAGATATGTGATCATTTGTTACAATTTCCGAAAAATGTGAGGGTGTGTGCGAAACCTCGTGGACTGGTGCCTGGAGTGATTTCTACACGTTTCTGGTTCCTCCGGAATTTGAGGTGCGTTGTGAACATTTCTGACGTGTCGGATATACTTAGGGCGCCCTGTGCAAAATTCAGAAATCGGTCATGTGATTCCTTTAATTTTCTGACAAAAAGTTAGACTGTATGTTGTGATTTCTGTCCTAACCAGTTTTGAAGTATTTTAAGATTCTTTCTGAGAATTTTTGAAAGTGATGTGCTGTAATTTGTAGCAGTTCCTTAGACATGTGAGTCACTGCCGGCTTGAGAGGGATTCCTGGTAGTCAAGTATCTTCTGCTTGAGTGCTGTTTATTTGGTGGTAGAAGCAAATTATTTAGTGCGCTTAGAAACTGCAGAAGTCAGGTATTGGGCGCTAGATAAAAACAAGGTATTATTTTAGTCATTATTATTGTTGTATATGGCTTTCATAGGAAGTCTTTATTGTGAACAACCCGTCCAACATCGGATTTATTTTGCAGTGATGTCACAACAGTGGTTCATCAAAGTGGTTAACCACTACTGTGATGTCACCCGGGGAAATGCTCACTTCCCTTTGAAGTGAGCACTTTGAATGCGAGGGTGGAATTGCTGCTGGCAGTCTCACCCGCCTTCTCTGGATGGAAGAAGTAGGGGGCGGGGCGTGGGGTTGAAAGTATGAAGCACTGCTGCTTTTGTTACTTGGGTCGATATTTCAGCACTGCTACAAACCACCCCCACCAGTAACAAAACTGGCCCCCACTGCTGCAAAACCGCCCGCACTCTTCCAGCCTCCCTGGGAAATGCCCGATGCCCTACACAGCCAGTCCGGCCCTGGTCGCCACAGACCAGATCGAGACAGGAGACTGGCCCTACGCCGCCCGCCTTCTCTCTTGTCAGTGTGGGCCTGACAGGGCTGCACTGAGAGGAAAAGGAAGCTGCGTTCACAAGTGCCTCTCTCTGAGCTCTGTCGGGGCTTCAGCGCCTATCCACCCTTACTGTGAGAATTGGACACACATGTTTGGGCTGGGCGGGGCCGGGATGGCGCAGAGTTCAGTTTCAGTTTGGGCAATATGGAGGGTGGAGGGGTTTTACAGAGCATGGTGAGGATGGGTGGCAGGAGGCTGGGTATTCTTTTCCTGTTTGGAGTGGCCGGATGTTAATGCAGAGGGTGGTGTTGGTGGGTGGCAGGAGGCCAGGCATTATTTTTATATTTGAATTTGTAAAGGGAGTTTTTCAGAAAGTTGCGTGGGTAGCAGAAGACCAGATTTTTTAAAATTCGGGTCGGAGGGTATCTTAAGGGTGGTGGTAGGGGTGTCATGAGGTCAGAATTAAAATATTTTTAAAGGTATTAAATATAAGGCTCCCTGATTTCCGTTTTTACACATTTTTACAGATAAATACAGACAGAATACATTGTGTTTTCTGTCTGCATTTATTTTTAAAGGTGGATAAATACAGAACATTGGGCTTCTTTTAAGTCACTCTGTGCTGCCTTTCATGAACTAAATGCCAACAGCTGAGCAGATCGGCAGCACAAGAAATAAAAAAAAAGATGCAATTTCATTAAATAATGCCATGTGTCAACATACGTTTGTGGTATAATGCTAATATTTACCAGTGGATGTTTTGTTATATAATACGCAGCAGCTGAAATACCTAAAACAGACAGACATCAAAGTATGTGTGCGTGTCTATCAGTTAAATAAATATGGAAATGTAGTGTTACCACTTCATTTATCCGCAAAACACAAAATAAATATGGATAAATACAGAAGAAGTGGGCAAAAAATAAATATGGATAAATACAGACGGAAATGCTAAAAAAAAACATAAAACCAGAAGCCCGTATTATATATGGCTCCCCTATACTCCTCTGCCCCTTCACATAAGCTGGAAGCTGAGTTAAATGATTTGGTGTGGGGTGGTATATAAACATAACATTATAGATGGGTAAATGTAAGAAACAGGGATAATTGTCCCCATAGAGGTTCTGAGTAACATCATAGACAACTCAAGCTCAACTCTCATTTATTTGATGTCACTCAGAACCCCTCGGTGATAAACATCCTTGTTATTCACAGTTGCCCATCTGTACTTCTATATGTTATATGTGTCTCACTCTGAGAGTAACTATTGTGAACTCCAGATTCAAAAACTGGTTAATCACTAATATGGTGTAGCAACAGCGGGGAACAAAAGTTGTTTTCCACAGTTGCTATATCATAAAAGTATTATAGGCTGCTCTGACATGCTCTCCGAGAGTCTGTCACTGCAGAGCTAAAAAGCAGAAAGCACAGCTTCAGGAGGAGAGGGAAAGAGGGCCGAAGGCACAAAGCGTGGTGGTGTGGGTGGCAGTCAGTCAGCTTTTTAAACAAGCATTTGCAATGCAATAGGTCTCGCATTAGGAAAGTGTGAGCTATTGGTAATGTAAATGAATTTTTTTTTAAATATGTGTTGGCTTTGAAAATATATAAATTGGGGGGCGTGGCTAAGGCAGCCAACATGGCGGACGCGGCTTAACTGAGCTCCGTCCCGCCGCTTCAGCTATCCGCCTATATATCCTTCCTCCCCATCACCTGGCAGCAACCAGATCTTGCGAGGTGTAGCGGAGGGGAATTGCCAGCCTCGGTGCGAACCTCGGTCCAATTGCGGGCCCAGAAGGTATCTAACCGGCCAAGTGAAGATAGCGGCCTACCGCAGTGCGAGACGCCGGGACCTCGAGTTTAGAGGCACCCGGCAGAGAGTGTAGGCGGCGGCGACCTCGTTGGCTCGGCTCCGGCGGCGCCGCTGGGTGACTGGGGGCCGCGGCGGTGGACCCGGGCGTGAGTGGTGCTGCCCAGCCGGGACCTGCCCGACGGATCGCTGGAGGCGGTGGCTGCGACCTTGGGAGACGGCGGGGGTCCAGAGGTGCCACGGACGCGGCGGCCATTCCCCCGACCATCAGAGGCTACTGGCAAAGGAGACCGGAGCGGGAGACGGGCGGATTCCCCGGCGGTCGCGCCGGACCTGGGCTGACGGGTGAGCCTCTATCTGCGGTGGGGCGCGGCGGGGGGCGCCCTGGGCCAGGCCTCCAGAACTGATCACTGGCATACATTGGAGTGCTTTTGGGCCCTGCCGGCGCCTCGTGCTCGGAGCGTCCTCCTGGGCTCTGGCTGCGGGCTCTACGACGCCGCCCCATTGATGCTGGGGCTCGACGTTGGATTGGGCTATATAGGAGCTAAGGCCCCCTGGCAGATGGCGCGGGCGGGAGACCATTGGTGATTCCACTGAGTGGTACCGAGAGCAGCGTTAGGAGCTGGAGCTGCGATCTGTGCCCAGATTACCAGCGGATCGATATTTGGCGCCCAGTGGTCAGGCGCTGTACATATAGCAGGCCTCGGAGGGCGATATCTGGAAGAGAGAAGGGCCCAAACGGCGAAGGATCGCGGCCACACAAGTTACAGGACACTTCCCGCCGACAACCGAACATGACCAGAAGCGGGAACGGTGGTGGAGCCTCGAAACAAGGAACTATTGACAAGTTCACTGGCCCGAGTGGGAATTCCGGGGCCGTGGGGGGCCAACAAGCCCAGGGTCCGGACAATGCAGCTCTCTTGGCCGCGATCACCCAATCCAGGGACACACTGGACGCCAAGATAGGGGCCATTGGGGCGGATGTCACTCTGCTGCGGCATGACCTACGGAACGCGGTGGCTCATATCACAGACGCGGAGGCTTGAATCACTGGAGTGGAAGAGGACATGGTAACCCTTAGAAAGAAAGTGGCCAATATTGAGGGCATTCAGAGGGGCCTGGCACTCCGGGCCGAGGACGCCGAAGGACGGGCTCGGCGCAATAACCTACGATTTGTTGGCTTTCCGGAGGACTGCGAAAAAGGCAACATGGAGGCGTTCCTTACAGAGTGGTTGGAGGGCTGGCTCCTGCCGGAGTCCTTATCCCGCTGCTTTATCATCGAACGGGCCCACAGAGCGCTGACCCAAAAACCTCCAGTTGGCGAACGCCCACGGCCGGTGATAGCTAGACTTCTTAATTACCATGATCGCGACACGATACTGGAACAAGCCCGACTGAAAGAACCTCTAATGTACGACAATCAGCGGATCATGATATTCCCGGACTATACGAAACTGGTGCAACAGCAGCGGCAGTCCTTCGCAGCAGCCAAAGCCCGCCTGAGAAACCTCAAAATACAATATGCTCTATTTTATCCGGCTCGCCTGCGAGTGGTCTTCCAATCATGTACTCAATTCTTTAACTCTCCCGAGGAAGTGTTTGCCTGGACTGATGAAACAGTGCGAATAAGACCACATACCCCGCCGTCCAGGGACTCGGATTCATCATCCTCGACGGTGCCACCGCGGACCCCCAGACGCTCACGGAGTAGAAGCAACTGGAGGGCTCGCTCTTCGAAACGCTCCCCAGCCAAGGGAGGGAACACAGGCTACGCTGCAGCATCAGACGCTCCAAAGGTAGATCCCTGACAAGTGCGGGACTCTGGATTGCCCCTCAGTGATGTGTCCTACACCAGATCTTTGGCAATTGACTGACACTGATGGCCCGGCTGGAGACGAGGTATGCCTTCAGGGGCACCATTGTGGTGTGACACACTATAGACTGATCGACATGGGATGGTACAAGGGTGGGGAGGGATGGACTAAAAGGCGGACACGTGCCTCAAGTTAAGGGTGTTTTGATCTCCTAGGAGATTACTTGGGGTGTTTTGGGGTTGTTGATGGGGCTCCGTTGGAATAGACGTTCTCGGGCCTCCTGTTGGGGGCTGGAGACGCTCTATCCCGCGACAGGTACTTCAATGTTGATGAGGTATGGGGTGGAGGGTGGTCGGGGTCTGGAGACCAGTTGGGGAACTGTTTGTTGAGTGGGGTGGGCTTGGGGTGGGGGAGGGGGAGGGGAGAAGAAGGGGGGAACGGGGACGGGAGGGTGGGGGAGGAATAAGTGGTTGTGCACTTGGTTGTCTCGACTGATGCTATTGGTGCGTCCTGGCCCAGATTGTCCATTGCTACATGCATTACTACCCATACACCTTGATGGTGGTTAATAACCTTGAGCAGAGGCCCACTGGGGCCACAATGAAAGTGATGAGTTGGAATGTGAGGGGTATGCTTGATAAGATCAAGAGGGGAGCAGTGCTACGGCTAGGGAAGAGAGAGAGGGTGGATGTCCTTCTACTTCAAGAAACACACTTGCTGGGTAACAAAACGCTGGGCCTACAGCGATATGGCTATGATCAGGTCTATCATGCGGGATTTGTAAGGGGATCTCGGGGAGTAGCAGTCCTAATACACCGTAGGTTGTCCTTCACACACACAAAGCAATGGATTGACCCACAGGGTAGATATGTGTTCATACAAGGAATGATAGGCACTGAGACACTGATCATTGGAAGCGTTTATGCCCCACCCCCACTCCAATGGGCACTGATCGAGAAATTGTTTGATGTGTGGGCTGAAATTCCGGAGGGACTGGCTGTAATCGGAGGGGACTGGAATGATGTCATGTACAGCACGATAGATAGGTGCCGCCCCGGGGGCGACCCCATAGTCGATACCCCCACCAAGCTGAGTGGTATGGTGCGTGGCATGGGCTGGGTAGACACATGGCGTTATCTTCATACACACGAACGAGAATACACCTATGTTTCGGCGGTCCACCACTCGTTCTCGAGACTAGACTACGTCTTCGTCTCTGCTGCTGCGGCGTGGAGAGTCGCCTCGGCGTCCATCCTGCCACGGGGTCTCTCGGACCATTCACCGGTCATGGTAGATATTACATTAGACATGAAGAGACAGCCATTTCGATGGCGCCTCTCGGCCTGGAACCTGCAGCGCGAGGCCTATCAGCAGCACATGGGAGCCGCTATCGCTCACTAGTGGGAAGAGAACGTGGGCACAGTGCGAGATGCGAGAACGGCTTGGGAGGCCCTTAAACCCACCTTGCGTGGCGTAGATATAGCCTGGTGTGCGGCAGCGTGCCGAAAGCGGAAAGAGGAGCTGGTAAAGGCAGCTGCAACAGTGGAACAATTGGAGACAGTGCAGGGTAGAGTGTCGGGGGGAGGAGGTGGGGCAGTTACTCTTGGCACAGCAATCATATGCATCCCTGCTATTAGATGAGGCTCGGCAAATCTGGTTAGCTACAAGAAGTAGAATATATCAATGGGGCGACAAATCCTGTACAATGCTTCACCGGCTCTGTCAGAACACTCCTCAAGCATGTACATTGCCAGGCCTTAAAGACGATACAGGGGCCTCAATTTCGGACCCGAAGGAGTTAGCGGATAGCTTTGCCCGATACCTTGCAGCCCAATACACTCCACAGGGCTCCCTCCAGGCTCTAGATATAGACAAATTTGTGGCCGATCTTCCGCCCCGTGCACTTCCGGATGATGTACGGGAACTTCTGGAGGTTCCCCTATCAGCGGAGGAATTAGGCACAGCCTTAGGAGAGCTTAACACCGGTAAGGCGCCCGGGCCGAATGGGTTCCCGAGTGAATTTTTCAAACGATATCATCTCCAACTGGGGCCCCACTACAGGACGGCCTTAGAAGCGGCGAGGGAGGATGGCCTCCTGCCGGCAGACTGAAGACATGCCGAGATTGTGGTGTTCTGCAAACCTGGACGGCCCCCAGACCGCCACGAATCCTATTGTCCGATTTCTCTCTTAAATATTGAGGCCAAGATTTTGGCCAAGGCCCTTGCGAACAGACTGCTCCCATATATCACAGACCTGGTCCACCCAGACCAGGCCGGCTTTATGCCCAAAAGGGCGACGAGGCACAACATTAGACGCGCACAAGTAGCAATAGAGGCGATGGTTAGAACGGGAGATCAGGCGGCGCTACTTCTGGCGGATATTGATAAGGCCTTTGACTCCCTGAGTTGGGCCTATCTATTCGCGCTTCTCCCACGGTTGAATCTTGAGCCACACTTTCTGTCGTATATTCGGCTGCTATATACAGACCTAACGGCCACGGTGAGAGTGGCCGGGGAGACATCAAGGACCTTTCCAATAGGAAGGGGTACCAGACAGGGGTGCCCTCTGTCGCCGTACTTGTTCGCCCTGGCGATGGAGCCATTAGCTGCATGGGTCAGAATAGACGCGCAGTTTCGGGGTTTTGAATGGGACATGGGGCCATCAGACAGGATTGCATTATATGCGGATGATGTTCTGTTCTTCCTCACGAATGTGAACCGATCGGGACCTCGAGTCCTCGAAATTATGAGAATCTTTGGAGAAGTATCGGGGCTGTATCTGAATTTGCGGAAGTCCACGCTCTGGACACTGGGGGATCGCTCCGGGATTGGGACATGGGCATCGGTGCTGCAGATGGCGACTGAGGGCCTCAAGTACCTAGGGGTGTTTTTGACTGTCTCACCGACTATTGCCTGGGAAAGTAATATTGTTTCAGTGTGGAACAAAGTCCAACAGGAGATGAAATGCTGGTCCCGTATGCCCCTCAATATCTATGGCAGGTCAGCAATCTTTAAGATGGTTGCCCTCCTTCGCTTGCTGTACTAACTGCAGAGCCACCCATACCCGATCCAGTCGCTGTGGTTTAAACAAGTTAACACCGCTTTAAGTCTATTTTTATGGGCCGGGGGGGCGTCGAGAGTGGCTTTGCGTACATGTTTCTTGTCTACCTATTGTGGGGGCTTGGCGACATCAGACATATTGTCCTACTATCAGGCGGCACATCTCGTGGTCTTAAATGATTGGTGGTATGGCGACAGGGGAGACCCGGCCTATGCCCTAGAGAGATATCTAATGGACCCGAACACTACCCACACGATCTTGTACTCGGCCCGGTTAAGGAAGGGGCTGCCAAGCGCCACGCAGGTGGTTTTTCAAGTCTGGAGACAAGCACTGCGTCGCATGGGATGGTGGGGAAAACTGACAAGAGAGACCCCGCTTTGGCATAATGGGCAGCTGCCGGCGCTAGCGTCACTGCAGGGCTTCGGTGGATGGGATTCGATAGGAATCTCCGCACTGGGACATGTTATGAAAGGCACAATACTGAAGTCTTTTCAGGAACTCAGCGAAGAATTTAGCATGCCCCGCACACAATTCTTTAGATATTTACAGCTTAGGCATGCCCTCACGCCCAAGTTAGAAGGACTCGATGCCCTGCCAGAATTCAGCCCAATGGAGGCAAAGGTGTTTATGGGAGATCTGGAGGAAAAGAAAATATCCTGTATATACCAGACTCTAGTTACACATTGCTCTTCTGATTTGCAGTCCCTACGGGATTGGTGGGTGCAGGATGTGTGGGAACTGGAGGAAGAAGACTGGCGCGAAGCCCTTGAATCCCCCAGAGGGGCAGCCATTGCGGCCCGTTTACGCCTGATACAATTTAAGTACTTGCACCGCGCCTACTATACCAGAGAGAGATTGTGGAAGGCGAGCCTGATTGAGTCCCCAGTATGCTTGAGATGTAGTAGTGAGAGGGGTGACCTAATGCACACAGTATTGGATGTAGTGGCCTGGGGAGGTTTTGGGCTGGAATATGGAACTGTTTGTCGGAAGTACTAGGATGGGACCTCCCCCGCACCCCGAAGATGGGGTTGTTGCACGTCCTGGAAGGGGTGGGAGGCAATATCCATAAGAGACACTTGCTCCTGCTGGGCCTCACAGTGGCGAAAAGAGACATTGCACAGGCCTGGAAAGACCCCAGGGCTCCTACAGTGGTTGGATGGAAAAAGGGTCTTGACTTTTGCATGGGGCTAGAACGACCGGTGTTCGAAGCTAGAGGCTGCCCCCTGAAACACTACAAAATCTGGAAAAGGTGGGCGGACTACAGGGGCCTATGGCTTGAGCTCCCCAGCGCCTGCCGGGACTGTGGAGGAGCAGTTGTGATGGACATGTGGAGGTCATGATGTATACACTGATTTGTATATGACTATTCAATGCGGTATTGGCGAGACGTTGTGCACAGGGGGGGGGGAGGGGGGAAGTGGGGGAAGGGAGTTTTTTTTCTTAACTATGCATCGCTAATTTTTGATGTAATGTACTTGCTACAGCCTCTCCGGGATTCGGAGTGCTGTGTCTCATGTGCGATTCATTAATAAAAAAGAGTTATAAAAAAAAAGAAAATATATAAATTAATAGCATTGTTATTCACAAAGCCAATAGCTTACGCTTTCCTAATGCGAGTCCTATTGGCTATGGCAATGCATGTTGGTAGCAAGCAAGGACAGTGCTGTTGTGGTGCTGAGTGATGATGTGGTTGGGCTGAGTGATGTGGTGGTGCCCCTGAGTGATGTGGTGGTGCCCCTGAGTGATGTGGTGGTGCCCCTGAGTGATGTGATGGTGTTCCTGAGTGATGTGGTGGTGTCCCAGGGTGATGTGGTGTCCCAGAGTGATGTGGTGGTGTCCCAGACTGATGTGGTGGTGTCCCAGAGTGATGTGGTGGTGTTCCTGAGTGATGTGGTGGTGTTCCTGAGTGATGTGGTGGTGTTACTGAGTGATGTGGTGGTGTTCCTGAGAGATATGGTGGTGTCTGTGAGTGATGTGGTGGTGCCCCTGAGTGATGTGGTGGTGCCCCTGAGTGATGTGGTGGTGTTCCTGAGTGATGTGGTGGTGTCTGTGAGTGATGTGGTGGTGTTCCTGAGTGATGTGGTGGTGCCCCTGAGTGATGTGGTGGTGCCCCTGAGTGATGTGGTGGTGCCCCTGAGTGATGTGATGGTGTTCCTGAGTGATGTGGTGGTGTCTGTGAGTGATGTGGTGGTGTCTGTGAGTGATGTGGTGGTGCCCCTGAGTGATGTGGTGGTGCCCCTGAGTGATGTGGTGGTTTCCTAGAGTGATATGGTGGTGTCCCTGAGTGATGTGGTGGTGTTGTGTGGCGTTCAGCAGTGTGAGGCGTGCAGCAGTGTGTGTCGTGCAGCAGTGTGGTGCGAGCAGCAGTGTGCAGCATGCAGCAGTGTGAGTAATGCAGCAGTGTGCAGCAGTGTGAGGCGTGCAGCAGTGTGAGGCGTGCATCAGGGTGCAGCATGCAGCAGTGTGAGTAATGCAGAGTGTGCAGCAGTGTGAGGCATGCAGCAGCATGAGGCATGCAGCCGCGTGAGGCGTTTAGCAGTGTGAAAGTACAAAGAAAGAGTGGTCCGAGTTACAGATCAATTAGTTTACAGGTTTATTCTGTGTTACTCCATACAGATAAAGACCACATATACATTTCTCTGAATATAACTGAACAGAATGAAAAGTAATATATGCAATATTCAGAATCAAATTGCATTTATTCTTGCAATCGTTTACTCCTGTAAAATTTTTCAACATGGAATGTCTCATGAATCAACAACATTAGTTCAATGTAATTGTCAAATCATGACATTAAAAGTGCTCTCAGTGGGAAAGGGAAGGGAAGTGCAGAAGTTGTGAGGGGCTGGGTAAAGGTGGTGTGACATTTGTAACATCACATTGAAATCAAATACGCCTTTACAATCAAGGTAGTATAAATGTTCCCAAATCACATCACACATAGGTTGGGTATATTCATTTCTTTAAGTCCTATGGTGTGTTAGGTTGGCGTAGTCTACGTTTCGACCCCCATGTACGCTTAAGGGTTATTCTTGCCTCATGTTGGGGTCTACGTCAGGACAATAAATAGAGAGCCTATAAGACAATGCGAAGGCTAGCATTAGTTGTCTGTGTGGTGAACTGTCTTAATAAAAAAAAAAATAGATGCAGGAAGTACCTACATGGAATTGACGGTCAACGTCTGTGCCGTTGTTTCTTGGGCCTGGGCGGGCTCCTTAGAATTCTACAACACTTAAGATAAAATGAAGGAAAAGGACTGTGTTGGCTGTGAAGCCATATAGCATTGGGTTAAATTGAGGGGAGACTTACTTGGACAATGCTCCTCGTAGGTAAGCATAGATTATCTTGTCACGTATGGTTTCCGTGGTCACTTTCTAAGTTCAGTGCACACCTGGCACCGTTCTAAAGAATCAACAAAGTAGTCAAGATGAGAGTTGGACTGGCCAATTGGGCAAAGATGGACTGTGTAAGACAGAACAGAAGGTCTTTTATAGCTTTAAATCCCTGAGTGGGAAAACACTTGCAACACGCATTGAGACGGGGAGGGAAAGTAGCATTCACGGTGTTAGCCATAAACTGACACGCTGGGTAGTGAATCTTAGACTATTAATACCTGATGATCGTATATATCGTAATCATTAGCCAAAGAATGTATCTATGGGCTCGCAACGTAGTGGAATAATCAGGGAAAACTAGGGTTTACTGATGCTTGGCACACTAGTTGGTACAACTTAAAAAGATGATCGCTTATGCTGTTAAGGCCGTAATGTTAAAGTAGTTGCGTGTTGAAAGAATAATCTACAAGCTCGTAACATAGTCAAATAGTTGGGGAAAGCCTACACGGAATCATGGAAACGCGTGTAACCTCATACCTTGTCGGCGTGAAGCAGCAGCCGTCATCACACGTCGCTCCCTCGATGAATCTGGGGATGCTCGCGGTGCCGCCGCTAGATGCTAAGTACAAAGGGGCTCGGCTCGGCAGGGCCAATCCCCGGCACGCTGAATGTTGCGCCCTGTCAGCGGTAGACGCGTGGATAAGGGAGCGTCTAGAAAGATGCCTACTAATGCTAAGGGATATTCATACTTCAATAGGGTTCGGTCAAAGTGAGTAGTTTCATAGTCAGTGTGATAGTATTGACATGTGTAACAATGTTATCTACAACCGAGTCTCGCTCGAAGTCAATATTTCTTACATATTCACAATATTGGAAGATATTCGTCATAGCAACCTATAGTATAATCTGGATTGGTAATGCCCTTTGGAGTGAGCCTGGACATTGTCATATTTTTCTTAACTTATGTAAATGAACAAACATACAAATTTGGAAGTGTGATCATATATACATGTGTGACATTGTTTATCTACAACCGAATCTCGCTCAAAGTCAATATTTCTTACATATTCACAATATTGGAAGATATTTATCATCGCAACCTATGGTATAGTCTGGATTGGTGATGTCCTTTCGAGTGAGCATGGACATTGTCATATTTTTCATTACTTATATAGATGAATAAACATACAAATTTGAAAGGAAGTTGATGTACTTAGAATTTAGCAGTGAGCTAGGACGGTAATACCTTACTGATAAGATCAACCAACAGTATTAACAAATGGTTAATGTACTTGAATATGACAGGGAGCCTGGACAATGTTACCCAGTGAAGGCCTTCTGAAATTGCTAACATAGTATCTATGGATGGGGTGATGTTTGGGAGGTACCCCCCTAGACCTGGCTGTCATAAGCCGCCTGCGCTGTGTAAAGTCATACCTAAGAGACAGTGTGCTCACTCTGGGTCGAGACCTGCCATTTGTGCGAAATTGGCATCTAGTTCATTGAGACCTCTGTTGATAGTCTTACATTTGTGCATCCATTTACACTCCCTGATGTTAAGGATAGAGTTCAGATTGCCTCCTCGCGGTCCCAGAGTAATCTTTTCAAGTACCACCCATCTCATAGATTCTGGGGTGTGATTCTTGTCCATGAAATGTTCAACCAGTGGTGCCCCTACTGTTTGGCAGCGGATCCTACTACAGTGTTGGAAGATTCGTTTTTTTACCTTTTGTTTGGTTTGCCCAATGAACATCAGTTCACATGGACAGAGAATGGCGTAAATTACTCCACTGGTGTTACAATTAGTAAAAGACCTGAGGTCTACAGTCAGGTTGTTGTGAGCCACTTCCTTGGTCTCCCAACATGTTGGACATGCTTTGCACGTGGTGCATCTGAAATGACCTACCACCTCTGGTAGGTTCCAGAGCCCTTGGATGGTTGGTGCCTGCGGTGTGTCCAGCAATGAATGGACAACATGGTCCCTTATGCTTTTTGCCTTTCTAAAAGCATGCATCGGTGGCTCGGGGGTGTCTATAATGTCTGCGACCAAGCCCCAATGTTTATTGACAATCCTCTTTATTTCATTGCTTTTGGTGCAATGTGTCGGTACACAGATCATTCGATCATGAGATATTGGGCGTTCCTTTGGCATCAATAGCGTGGATCTATCCTGAAACCATGCTCTTTTTCTGGATCTCTTTACAAGCCGCTTGGGGTAGCCCCTGTCTATCAGACGGATGATTAGGTCCTCAGATTTTTTGAAATAGTCCTCTTTCAGAGAAGAATTTCTCCGGATGCGAAGAAATTGGCCGAAGGTCAGGTTGTCTCGTAGTCCTCTTGTATGATGACTCGTGTATCTTAAAAGGGAGTTTCTTTCAGCTGGTTTCCTATAGAGGGTGGTGTAAAGATTACCTTCCATCTCTTTTATGCTGATATCTAGAAAGTCAATAGACTCTCTATTCATGTGCATTGTGAATTTGATGTCATCTGACTGGGCGTTTAGCCATTCCATGAAGCCATGAAGGTCATGTTCCTCGCCTGTCCATATCGTGAGGACGTCGTCTATATACCGATGCCATGTGGAAATCATGTTTAGGTATGGATTGTGCTGCGATAGAATGCAGTGTTGTTCATATTCAGACATGAATAGGATCGCCAGATCTGGGGCGAAGGCAGCGCCCATAGCAACTCCTTTGCTTTGGATGTAGAACCTATTCTCGAAAAAATTTTTTTTTTCATTATGGCGATTTCAAGCAGATCGATGATGAACTCAGTGGGGACCCCTGCTGGTTGTTCCCTCTTTTGTAGAACTCTTATCATACATTCCAAGGCCGGTCTCTGTGGAATGCTAGTGTAGAAGGAGACGATGTCCATTGTCCATTGTCACCAGGATCTGACTGTTTTTGTTAAATGGCATCTGGTCAACCAAGTTAATTACTTGCATCGTGTCCCTGAGATATGTAGGTATTGCTTCAGCTAGTGGTTTTAAGAATGCATCTACATACTTGCAGAGGGGTTCTAGAAGGGAGCTGCAACCTGATATAATGGGCCGTTCTGGTGGTTTAACTGGATTTTTATGTACCTTAGGTAGTACATATATTGTGGGTACCCTGGGTTACTCCACGTTCAGGTAATCAAATTCCTTCTTAGTCAGGAAGCCCATTTCCAGTGCTTTCTTGGTAATGGCTAGGATCTCCGTCCTTACCTCCTTCGTAGGGTCTGATGCTACAGGTCTGTAGCTTACCCCATCCGTTAGTTGGGAATAGATTTCGGCTTTGTAGTCATCCACATCCAGCATCACTATAGATCCCCCTTTGTCAGCTGGTTTGATCACCACTGATTTGTTGTTCTTTAGCGTGTTCAGCGCTATCCGTTCTCCTGCAGTGATATTGTGCTTCACATAAGATCTTCTGTCACATGTTTTTAAAACGTCCCTCAATACCACGCTCTCATATGTCAAAATCCTATGAGATACTGATGCCATGGTGGGCATGAATGTTGATGGGGGTCGTAAATTTGTGAAAGCCGTCATGGCAGTTGGTCGGTTGCTGAACATTTTTTTTAGTCGTATCTTTCTGAAGAATCTGGTGAGTTCCGCTCGGATATAAAATCTGTTCGCCTGGGATGTGGGTACAAAAGATAGCCCTTTGCAGAGTACACTGGTTTCCTCAGCCATTAGTGTGTAGCTTGATAGATTGATTATTGGGCTAGCTCTGGTCGTTGTCCTGGGGGTCCCCCCGACTACCATCTGTAAGTCTTCCTCCTGGTGCTCCTCTCCCCGTGATCTTCTGGTTGGAATCGCACCTGTTTCGTGTTCTGGCCCTGTTGCCTCCCTCCGTCCCAGTTCTGTTGGTTCTGTCCCCGGTTGGGGCGATTGTTCCATGAACCTCCTCTGCCTCTGCCTCTCGGTGGTCTCCACTGTGTGTCGCCTAAAAAAGGCGATTGTGGGCCGCTCATATGTTGTTGGGGTGGCTGGTACCATTGGTCCTGATGTTGGTAGTTTCCACCTTGTCAGGTCTGTTCGTTTTCACTTTCGCCGCTGTATGAGGAGTCCGAAAAATTGGTGAACCTACGTGTTCCTCTGTAGCCTCCTCTCCCTCTGTAGAAGAAGCGGCCCTGGGTGTCCTGCCTGTAGTAGTCCGCTTGTAGGTAGGGGTAAGTCTTCTTCTTGTCGTAGTACTGAATAGCAGTGTGAGGCATGCAGCAGGGTGAGGCGTGCAGCTGTGTGAGGCGTTTAGCAGTGTGTGGCGTGCAACAGTGTGAGGCGTGCAGCAGTGTGAGGCGTGCAGCAGTGTGAGGCGTGCAGCAGTGTGAGGCGTGCAACAGTGTGAGGCGAGCAGCATTGTGTCGTGCAGCAATGTACAGCATGCAGCTGTGTGAGTAATGCAGCAGTGTGCAGCAGTGTGTGGCATTCAGAAGTGTGTGGTGTGTAGCATTGTGTGGCGTGTAGCAGTGTGTGGCGTGCAGCAGTGTGTGGCGTGCAGCAGTGTGTGGCGTGCAGCAGTGTGGCGTGCAGCAGTGTGAGACGTGCAAGAGTGCGAGGCATGCAGCAGTGTGAGGCATGCAGCAGTGTGAGGCATGCAGCAGTGTGAGTCGTGCAGCAGTGTGTGGAGTGCAGCAGTGTGTGGCGTGCAACAGTGTGCAGCATGCAGCAGTGTGAGCAATGCAGCAGTGTGCAGCATTGTGAGGCGTGCAGCAGTGTGAGGCGTACAGCAGTGTGAGGCGTACAGCAGTGTGAGGCGTACAGCAGTGTGTGGCGTGCAGCAGTGTGTGTCGTGCAGCAGTGTGTCGTGCAGCAGTGTGCAGAGTGCAGCAGTGTGAGGCATGCAGCAGTGTGAGGCATGCAGTAGTGTGAGGTGTGCAGCAGTGTGCAGCAGTGTGTGGCATGCAGAAGTGTGTGGCATGCAGCAGTGTGTGGCGTGTAGCAGTGTGTGGCGTGCAGCAGTGTGTGGCGTGCAGCAGTGTGGCGTGCAGCAGTGTGAGACGTGCAAGAGTGCGAGGCATGCAGCAGTGTGAGGCATGCAGCAGTGTGATGCGTGCAGCAGTGTGAGTCGTGCAGCAGTGTGTGGAGTGCAGCAGTGTGTGGCGTGCAACAGTGTGCAGCATGCAGCAGTGTGAGCAATGCAGCAGTGTGCAGCATTGTGAGGCGTGCAGCAGTGTGAGGCGTACAGCAGTGTGAGGTGTACAGCAGTGTGTGGCGTGCAGCAGTGTGTGGCGTGCAGCAGTGTGTGTCGTGCAGCAGTGTGTGTCGTGCAGCAGTGTGCAGAGTGCAGCAGTGTGAGGCATGCAGCAGTGTGAGGCGTGCAGCAGTGTGAGTAATGCAGCAGTGTGCAGCAGTGTGTGGCATGCAGAAGTGTGTGGCATGCAGCAGTGTGTGGCATGCAGCAGTGTGTGGCGTGTAGCAGTGTGTGGCGTGCAGCAGTGTGTGGCGTGCAGCAGTGTGGCGTGCAGCAGTGTGTGGCGTGCAAGAGTGTGAGGCATGCAGCAGTGTGAGGCATGCAGCAGTGTGAGGCGTGCAGCAGTGTGAGGCATGCAGCAGTGTGTGGCGTGCAGCAGTGTGTGGTGTGCAACAGTGTGCAGCATGCAGCAGTGTGCAGCATTGTGAGGCGTGCAGCAGTGTGAGGCGTGCAGCGGTGTGAGGCGTGCAGCAGTGTGAGGCATACAGCAGTGTGAGGCGTACAGCAGTGTGTGGCGTGCAGCAGTGTGTGGTGTGCAGCAGTGTGTGGCGTGCAGCAGTGTGGCGTGCAGCAGTGTGCAGAGTGCAGCAGTGTGAGGCGTGCAGCAGTGTGAGGCGTGCAGCAGTGTGTGGCGTGCAGCAGTGTGTGGCGTGCAGCAGTGTGTGGCGTGCAGCAGTGTGTGGCGTGCAGCAGTGTGTCATGCAGCAGTGTGCAGAGTGCAGCAGTGTGAGGCGTGCAGCAGTGTGAGGCGTGCCGCAGTGTGAGGCATGCAGCAGTTTGTGGCGTGCAGCAGTGTGTTGTGCAGCAGTGTGCAGCATACGGCAGTGTGAGGCTTGCAGCAGTGTGAGGCGTGTGGCAGTGTGCAGCATGCAGCAGTGTGAGTCAGGGCTCGACAAATCGACGACCAGATGGCCGGGCTTCCCTGGAAGTCCCGATGAGGTGCCATTCGCCTCCCGGATCCCAGCCAGGGCTCCAGGAGGTCGGGCACATTTGCGCCCTGGGTCCCCTCTGTCACCTCGAGTGCACGGATTACGAGAAAGGGGGGTAATTTTCCTCCGGATTAGTAGGTGCAAGGGTATGCCCAAACACCCTCCTGGGGCTGGTGGTTCCCTGCTGCGGACCAGATGGGCGATGCCCGGGCAACACCTCCCAGGCACCCGGGGCTCCCTCCTCCGGCCCGCAGAGTGGCAAAGTACCCAGGACGGGCTCCTTGGGTCCCGGGCCCTGCAACCCCGGAGCCCCGGAGCCCCGGAGCCCCGGAGCATTGCAGCCGTCGAGCCCTGCAGTCCCCGAGCCCTGCAGCCCCCGAGCCCCCGAGCCCCCGAGCCCCGAGCCCTACAGGCCCGGGGCAGGCAGATTGGGCGTCATTTCGGTCCCGGCCATCTGGTCGCCCCTCTTGCCTCGGCCATCTGGTCGCCCGCAATGCTTTCCTATGAGGGCGACTAGATGGCCGGACTTCCCTGGAAGTCCCGATGAGGTGCCATTCGCCTCCCGGACCCCAGCAAGGGCTCCAGGAGGTCAGGCACGTTTGCGCCCTGGGTCCCCTCTGTCACCTCGAGTGCACGGATTACAAGAAAGGGGGGTAATTTTCCTCCGGATTACTAGGGGGCAAGGGTATGCCCAGACACCTTGCCTGTGCTGGCGGTCCCCTTCCGGGGACCAGATGGGATGTGCCCCGGGCAACACCTCCCAGGCGTCCAAGGCTCCCTTCTCCGACCCGCGGCGTGGGGAAGAGCCCGGGACGGGCTCCATGGGTCCCGGGACGGGCTCCATGGGTCCCGGGCCCTGCAACCCCGGAGCCCCAGAGCCCTGCTGCCCTGGAGCCCTGCAGCCCCCGAGCCCTGGAGCCCTGGAGCCCCGGAGCCCCGGAGCCCTGGAGCCCCGGAGCCCCGGAGCCCTGGAGCCCCGGAGCCCCGGAGCCCTGGAGCCCCGGAGCCCCGGAGCCCTGCAGCCGTGGAGCCCTGCAGTCCCCGAGCCCTGCAGTCCCGGAGCCCAGGGGCCCCACAGCTCCTGAGCCCTACAGGCCCGAGGCAGACAGATTGGCGTCATTTCGTTCCTGGCCATCTGGTCGCCCCTCTCGCCTCGGCCATCTGGTTGCCCGCAATGCTTTCCTATGGTGTGACCAGAGGGCCGGACTTCCCTGGAAGTCCCGATGGGGTGCCATTCGCCTCCCAGGTCCCAGCGAGGGCTCCAGGAGGTCGGGCACTTTTGCGCCCTGGGTCCCCTCTGTCACCTCGTGTGCACGGATTACAAGAAATGGGGGTAATTTTCCTCCGGATTGGTAGGGACAAGGTATTCTGGGACCCCCCTCGGCCTAGCGGTCCTCAGCCGGCAGCTGGACATGCCAGGATGCCGCCCCAGCCCCGGATCCGTCCCTGGGCCTGCCGCGTGGCAGGAAGCCCTGGATGGGGTCAGGGGGGCCCGGGCGGGCCCCGGGTCGGGTGCCCTGGCCCTGGGCCCGGTCCCCCGGCCTGCCGCACTGACAAAGGACCAGGACGTGGTTTCCTTCGAGCCCGGGGAGCCTCCCCTCGCTCGGCTGAGTTCAGCAGCTCCGGCCGGGGCCCCTGAGGGCCCGGGGAGGGCGGCCTCCCCATCCCGGGCTCTGTCCTTGGTCCTGCTGCGTGGCAGGGTGCCCGGGACGGGGTCCGGAGGGCCCGGGGAGGCTTCCCCTGCGCCTCCAGGCCCGGGAGCCCCGGCTGGGTCCAGGGGCCCGGCCGGGCCCCGGGTTGTGTGCTACGGCCCTGGGCCCCATCCACCGACATGCCACACTGCCAAAGCCCCGGGACGGGGCTCCATTGTGCCCAGGAAGCCTCCCCTCGCTCGGCTGAGTTCAGCAGCTCCGGCCGGGGCCCCTGAGGGCCCGGGGAGGGCGGCCTCCCCATCCCGGGCTCTGTCCATGGTCCTGCTGCGTGGCAGGGTGCCTGGGACGGGGTCCGGAGGGCCCGGGGATGCTCCCCCAGCGCCTCCGGGCCCGGGAGCCCCGGCTGGGTCCAGGGGCCGGGCCGGGCCCCGGGTTGTGTGCTACGGCCCTGGGCCCCATCCACCGACATGCCACACTGCCAAAGCCCCGGGACGGGGCTCCATTGTGCCCAGGAAGCCTCCCCTCGCTCGGCTGAGTTCAGCAGCTCAGGCCGGGGCCCCTGAGGGCCCGGGGAGGGCGGCCTCCCCATCCCGGGCTCTGTCCATGGTCCTGCTGCGTGGCAGGGTGCCCGGGACGGGGTCCGGAGGGCCCGGGAAGGCGTCCCCTGCGTCTCCGGGCATTAGAGCCCAGGCTGGGTCCAGGGGCCCGTCCGGGCCCCGGGTCGGGTGCTAGGCCCTGGGCCTCTGGTCCCCAACCCGCCCGTTCCCTGGCGCCAGCTCACTTTTTCGTTGGGGCACAGAGTGACATAGGCTGGCTTGACTTTCGTGCCCGGCCATCTGGTCTCTGGGATCCCCTCGGCCATCTGGTCTCCGGGATCCCCTCGGCCATCTGGTCTCCAGGATCCCCTCGGCCATCTGGTCTCCAGGATCGCCTCGGCCATCTGGTCTCCGGCAATGCTTTCCTATGGGGGCGACCAGATGGCCGAACTTCCCTGGAAGTCCCGATGAGGTGCCATTTGCCTCCCGGATCCCAGCGAGGGCTCCAGGAGGTCGGGCACTTTCGCGCCTTGGGTCCCCTTTGTCACCTCAAGTGCACGGATTACAAGAAAGGGGGGTAATTTTCCTCCGGATTACTAGGGAGAGGGTCAGTCAGACCTCCGTGTGGTCTTGCGATTCTGAATCAGGTGAAGGCAGGACCCGGGCATACCCACTGGGGCCCCCAGGGGCCCGGGTACGTAGCTGCCGCTCAGACCCCTTGCCGATGGGCCTTTTCCTCCGAGTTTGCTCAGGCAGGCCTCCGCGAGGTCTGGCCATGCTGAGACGGGGCCAGGCAGCACCCGGGCCCGCCTGCCGGGGCCCCCAGGGGCCCGGGAACGCACCTGCCTCTCAGCCCCTTCCCGATGGTTCCTTTTCTCCGAGTTTTTTCCTACAGTCCGACCTCCGATAGGTCCGGCGGTTCTGAATCCGGGGAAGGCAGGACCCGGGCCCGCCCGCCGGGGCCCCCAGGGGCCCGGGTACGCACCTGCCGCTCAGCCCCATCGCCGATGGGCCTTTTCCTCCGAGTTTGCTCAGGCAGGCCTCTGCGAGGTCTGGCCATGCCGAGACAGGGCCAGGCCGCACCCGGGCCCGCCTCGCGGGGCCCCCAGGGGGCCGGGTACGCACCTGCCTCTCGG